>NC_084486.1:49703916-50009394 GCF_030035675.1 Rhineura floridana
GGATAATAGTAATAGATATATATTACTAAATCCAAGAATGTACTACAGACAGTTTAAACAATAATTCTGAATTTTTGATAAAAGTCGTATGAGATATGCACCTTTTAAAAGCGAATGCATATGGTGTTCCAGACATAGGGTGGTGTTCAGTGCTAGTCTTTCTCAAAGTCGGCCTATTGAAATTAATAGATATGACTAACTTAATTTTAATGGGTCTACTCTGAGTAGAACTTGGTTGAATACAACCTATAAGTTGAAATGGCAAATCAGTTACATGACAATTATTTTGCTGAGCAATAAAGCTTTAGTTTTATGTTTATATAGACCTGGTATCTATCATTTCTGGCAGAGCCTTTACTAATTATTTGAAAAGAAACAATTCAACAGGTGCAGCTTTTATCACCATATTTCCATGCTGGGAAAACTAGTATCTGCTAAGTTTCTGTATGTTATAACTCTGTCACAAAAAGGTGCAAACACATGATCGGAAGCAGGAGAGTATGGGTGATATCCAAGGTTAGTCTTACTTGGAGTGGACCTATTAAAATCAAGTTCATTGGGTATTGCCCTAAAGGTTGGCCATTTCTTGCCTGCCCCATCAAAATCATTCTGATGAATATTCTTAGTTAGAATAACATAAGATGTATTGAATTATGATATAAGATCCTAGGAATCAATTGTGTAATGTTTCAGCTTCTAAGGTCTAGACAGCAAGAGGCTTCTGTGGATGGTATTCATTGCTAGTCCTACTCAGAGTAAACCCATGGAAATTAATAGACATGACTAACTTAGCTTCATTCATTTCAATGTTTCTGTTCTGAGGAGTTAGTTGAATACAACCCTGTATTTTTAAGAGCTGATAAAATTAAGAGTTTAACGAGATGTTTACCCCATTACAAAGCAACAGTAGCAGAATCTATCCCTGGTGGAATTCTAATCTTGTGAGTTCCATTGTGGCAATGACTGCATTTTTCAATCTACCACCACTCCTGTATGTATGACAAACTTCTAAAGTCCTTTGATCTTTTTAAAGCTATGGTGTGGTCAACGTGGTGGTACAGTCACCATGGAGGATTGTTTAGCAAAACCCCAGGCAAGCAGGTATCTCCTTTGAGGGGATGGTTATTGCTTCCTGATTAAAATATCAAGTTTTTGTTGTTTATAAAGATAAACTAAACTGGCAAACAGGGTTCTGGAGTCGGTACGCCAAACCTTCGACTCCGACTCCTCTATTTTTCCACTGTCCGACTCCGACTCCATCTCCTCTATTTTTCTACTGTCCGATTCCGACTCCACCCAGAATTGCTTCTTGTCAATCAAAATTTATTTGGAAGTCAGAGTCGGTACATTTCTTCCGACTCCACCCAAAATTGCTCCCCACTCTGACTCCACCCAAAATTGCTCCCCACTCTGACTCCGACTTCATGACTCCGACTCCACAGCCCTGCTGGCAAACAAATAGGACAGTGAGGGTTCATAGGATCACAGAATAGTAGAGTTGGAAGGGGCCTATAAGGCCATCAAGTCCAACCCCCTGCGCAATGCAGGAATCCAAATCAAAGCATTCCTGACAGATGGCTGTCCTGCTGCCTCTTGAATGCCTCTAGTGTCAGAGAGCCTACTACCTGTCTAGGTAATTGATTCCAATGTCGTATGGCTCTAACAGTTAGGAAGCTTTTCCTGATGTCCAGTCGAAATCTGGCTTCCTGCAACTTGAGCCCATTATTCTGTGTCCTGCACTCTGGGACGACCGAGAAGAGATCCCGGCCCTCCTCTATGTGACAACCTTTCATGTACTTGAAGAGTGCTATCATATCTCCCCTCAGTCTTCTCTTCTCCAGACTAAACATGCCCAGTTCTTTCAGTCTCTCCTCATAGGGCTTTGTTTCCAGTCCCCTGATCATCCTTGTTGCCCTCCTCTGAACCTGTTCCAGTTTGTCTCCATCCTTCTTGAAGTGCGGAGACCAGAACTGGACGCAGTATTCAAGATGATGCCTATCCAGTGCTGAATAGAGGGGAACTAATACTTCACAAGATTTGGAAACTATAATATAGCATTTGCCTTTTTTGCAGCCACATCACACTGTTGGTTCATATTCAGCTTGTGATCAACGACAATTCCAAGTTCCTTCTCACATGTCATATTGCTGAACCAAGTATCCCCCATCTTATAACTGTGCATTTGGTTTCTTTTTCCTAAGTGTAGAACTTTGCATTTATCCCTGTTGAATTTCATTCTGTTGTTTTCAGCCCAATGTTTGAATTTTGTTTCTGTCTTCCACGGTATTAGCTGTGCCCCCCAATTTTGTATCATCTGCAAATTTGATAAGCATGCTCTGTACCTCCTCATCCAACTCATTAATAAAAATGTTGAAGAGCACTGGGCCCAGGACTGAGCCCTGTGGTACCCCACTCATTACTTCTGCCCAGTTTGAGAAGGAACCGTTGATACGCACTCTTTGAGTATGATTCTGGAGCCAATTGTGGATCCACGTGATAGTTATTCCATCCAGCTCACATTTAGCTATCTTGCTAATCAGAATATCATGGAGCACTTTGTCAAAAGCTTTGCTGAAGTCGGGGTATATTATCTCCACACCGTTCCCACATTCTGCAAGGGAGGTTACTTGGTCAAAAAATGAGATAAGATTAGTTTGGCAGGATTTGTTCTTAATAAATCCATGTTGGCTCCTAGTAATCACTGCATTGTTTTCAAGGTGCTTACAGATTGACTGCTTTATAATCTGCTCCAGAGTTTTTCCAGGGATTGATGTTAGGCTGACTGGTCTGTAGTTCCCTGGTTCCTCCTTTTTGCCCTTTTTGAAGATAGGGACAACATTAGCTCTCCTCCAGTCATCCGGCACTTCACCAGTCCTCCATGATTTCGCTAAGATAATAGACAGTGGTTCTGAGAGTTCTTCAGCCAGTTCCTCCAATACTCTAGGATGCAGTTTATTGGGCCCTGCCGATTTGAACTCATTCAAAGTGATTAGGTATTCCTTGACCATTTGTCCATACTTTCTGCAAAAACAAGACCAGGAGCAGACTGCGGTACAGATCATGAACTGGTCGTATCAAAAATCAGAGTAAAGCTAAAGAAGACCAACAAAGCAATCATAATGCCAAAATACAATTTAAATAACATCCCAGAAGCATATAAAAATCAAATAAGGAACAGGTTTGAGGCTTTAAACTTAGTTGACAGAGAGCCAGAAGAACTATGGAATGAAGTCAGAGACGTTATCAAAGAAGAATGCAAAAAGACAATACCTCTAGTTAAAAAGAGAGAAAGACCCCAATGGATGACTGAAGAAACTCTTAAAATGGTTAAAGAGAGAAGGAAAGCAAAAGCGGAGATAGAAACACAGTCAGAACCCTAAATGCAACAATACAGCGACTAGTATGTAGGGACGAAGAGAACTATTACAATAGTTACTGTACAGAAATAGAAAAGGACAACAAAAAGGGTAGAACAAGAGCCCTATTCCAAAAGATTAGAGAAATGAAATTTAAACCAAGAGTAGGGATGTTGAATAATCAACAGGGGAACACACTGACTGACTGAGATGAAATAAAAGGAAGATGGAAGCAATACACTGAAGAACTCTATAAAAGAGATGACAGGATGACAGATTCATTCACAGAGGAACTGTATGATGAAGAACCAGAAATTTTAGAATGTGAGGTGAAAGCTGCTCTTAAAATACTTGGAAGAAACAAGAAGAAACTTGGAATAGATGGCATACCAATAGAGTTGCTACAAGCTACTGAGACTGAATGTGTCCAGAATTTGACTAAAATCTGTCAAGAAATATGGAAAACTAAACAATGGCCCACAGACTGTAAGCGTTCCATATACATCCCAACTGCAAAGAAAGGGGATCCCAGGGAATGCAGTAATTATTGAACTATTGCCTTAATATCCCATGCAAGTAAAGTAATGCTCAAGATTCTACAACAAAGGCTCTTACCATATATGGAGCGAGAAATGCCAGACGTCCAAGCTGGATTTAGAAAGGGAAGAGGTACCAGAGATCATATCACAAACATAATTGGATAATGGAATGGACCAAGGAATTTCAGAAGAAAATCACCCTGTGCTTTATAGATTACAGCAAAGCCTTTGACTTTGTAGATCATGAAAAACTATGGAATGCTTTAAAAGAAATGGGGGTGCCACAGCATCTGATTGTCCTGATGCACAACCTATACTCTGCACAAGAGGCTACTGTAAGGACAGAATATGGAGAAACTGATTGGTTCCCAGCCGGAAAGGGTGTGAGATGGGTGTATTTTATCACCCTATTTATTTAATCTATACGCAGAACATATCATACGGAAAGCAGGATTGGACCAAGAAGAAGGAGGTGTGAAAACTGGAGGGAGAAATATCAATAATTTAAGATATGCAGACGATACCATACTACTAGCAGAAACCAGTAATGATTTGAAACGAATGCTGATGAAAGTTAAAGAGGAAAGCACAAAAGCAGGACTACAGCTAAACGTCAAAAAGACTAAAGTAATGACAACAGAAGATCTATGTAACTTTACAGTTGACAATGAGGACATTGAACTTGTCAAGGATTATCAATATCTTGGCACAATCATTAACCAAAATGGAGACAATAGTCAAGAAACCAGAAGAAGGCTAGGACTGGGGAGGGCAGCTGTGAGAGAACTAGAAAAGGTCCTCAAATGTAAAGATGTATCACTGAACACTAAAGTCAGGATCATTCAGACCATGGTATTCCCGATCTCTATGTATGGATGTGAAAGTTGGACAGTGAAAAAAGCGGATAAGATAAAAATCAACTCCTTTGAAATGTGGTGTTGGAGAAGAGCTTTGCGAATACCATGGACTGCAAAAAAGACAAATAATTGGGTGTTAGAACAAATCAAACCAGAACTATCACTAGAAGCTAAAATGATGAAACTGAGGTTATCATACTTTGGACACATAATGAGAAGACATGATTCATTAGAAAAGATAATAATGCTTGGCAAAACAGAAGGGAGTAGAAAAAGAGGAAGGCCAAACAAGAGATGGATTGATTCCATAAAGGAAGCCACAGACCTGAACTTACAAGATCTGAACAGGGTGGTTCATGACAGATGCTGTTGGAGGTCACTGATTCATAGGGTCGCCATAAGTCGTAGTCGACTTGGAGGCACATAACAACAAATAATCATTTTGCCATCCTCATTGAGTAGCTGTGCCACCGTTTCTTTTCTCTGTCTTTTACTATGGAAATACCTGAAGAAAGCTTTTTTGTTGCTTTTAGCATTCCTCGCTAACCTCAGCTCATTCTCAGCTTTAGCCTTCCTGACACCATCCCTGCAATTCCGTGATACCTGCCTGTACTCTTCCTTTGTGGCCTGGCCTTCTTTCCACTTCCTGTATGTGTCCTTTTTTGTTTTCAGGTCATTTCTAAGCTTTTTGTGAAGCCACATTGGCTTCTTCTCTTGTTTCCTCCCTTTTTTCCTTGTTGGAATTGCTTGCCATTGTGCTTTTAGAATTTCATTTTTTAGAAACTCCCATCATCTTGGACTCCTTTTCTCATTAGGGTGGCTTGCCATGGAACAGTACTTACAATTGTTCTGAATGTATTCAAATCAGCTTTCCTGAAGTCCAGGGTGCATGTATGGCTACTCTCAGCTTTTGCTTCTGTTAAAATCAAGAATTCAAGTATGGTGTGGTCACTTTCCCCCAGAGTTCCCGTAACTGCCACTTCATCCACCAATCATCTCTGTTGGATAGAATCAAGTTCAGGATAGCTGATCCTCTGGTTGCTTCCTCCACATTCTGTAGGAGAAAGTTATCTGCAACACAAGTCAGAAATTTCTTGGAGGGGCTGTGTTTGGCAGAATTTGTTTCCCAACAGATATTGAGATAATTGAAATCTCCCATTACTACTACATTATGCCTCCTTGAAACATTGGCAATTTGCTTTTCAAAAGTTACATTCTCGTCTTCTCCTTGATTGGGTGGTCGGTAATAGTCTCCAAGCACCACATTCTTTTTATTACTTGACCCATTAATTTTAATCCAGATACTCTTGGTGGAGCTACCAAGCTCATCTTCCTGTATTTCTGTGCAGGAATATATATTTTTAACATATAGTGCGATTCCACCTCCCTTTTTATTCCTTCTGTTCTTTTTGAACAAGTTATATCCTTCAGTTGCTGTATTCCAGTCATGGGAGTCATCCCACCAAGTTTCAGTTATACCTCTCAAGGCATAATTGCCTGCCTGTATTAAGAGTTCAAGTTAGTCCTGCTTGGTTCATATGTTATAGGAAGCGTAACCTTAGTAACATAATCAACTATTTAAAAAGGCAGCATATCATGGTGCTGAGATTTATTTAAAAGCTTGAGATTAGCTTGTGTAGCAAATAACTTTGCTAATGCTATTGATTTCTCAAATTACCTGTCTACGTGTAGTCGCTCAAATAAATAAATACACATGTGATTTCATCCTTGTGTGAGATTATTGTTTAAATTTGTTTTATGAAGTTATCTATTTTACAGATATTGATTTTAAACAGTTTTCTTATTATCTAGAAAGGAGATGTTCAGGAAAAAGTTACAAGGAAAAATAAATCTTTACAGAAAAGAATTACTAGAAAAAAGGTACATTTATACCTTTTATCTTAGCAGGATATAGCATGCATATCATTTACTGAAGCAAACGTTTAGAAAGACTCATTTTTTAAAAAAAGTCTTTTCTTCACAGTGCTCTCTTAGAAAATGGCTTTTTTCCTAATCAGTTTCATCTTGAAGGTGAACTTTTCTTAACTGATGTCACTTTCGTTATGTTACATGTTACATATATGCGTGTATGGTAACTTAAATGTAAAATGTTTTGAATTTATTAGGGGAGGTGATACAAAATCTGTAATTCTTATTTTTTGTTTTGTGATTGCTCACATCAAGCACAAAAATATTATAAATGTGGGTGCTTCCAGATGTGAGTATTCAGCAATTCCCAGTCGTGCTCTGCTTTGAGTTGCAAGCAGAACAGCAACTCTGCTTCCAGACCACTGGAATCCAAATGAAGCTATGTAGCTTGGTTGGCAGACTGGCTATCCTCAGCTGCAAATGTTGGGGCATGTTGGAATGTTTTTTGTTGGGACTATGGCATGAGGGGAAAATCCTAATTGTGTGGTCCCAATCATGATTGGGAATGCTGTTTGGAAGAGTTAAATTAATTCTTAGAGTGATGGGACAGAGCACAGAGATGGAAATGGCTTGTGCAATCTATACAGGCCATAACAGGCCCAGAAAGTTACTTAGTGACTCATCTATACCAGGGGAGTTAACACAGTTGTTCCATTGTGTGTTGTTTTATTTTAAAATATTTTCTGTGCACTGAGGGCAGGGGAAATGGAATGGTGAGAACATGGTTGCAGATTTTTTTGCCCACTCTATTATTTTATTTATTTATTATTTGATTTCTGTCCCGCCCTTCCTCCCAGTAGGAGCCCAGGACGGCAAACAAAAGCACTAAAAACACTTTAAATCATCATAAAAACAGACTTTAAAATATATTAAACAAAACATCTTTAAAAACATTTTAAAAAGATTTAAAAGCATCTTTTAAAAAACATTTAAACATATTCTTTTTTTAAAAAAAGGTTAAAAAAAATATTAAAAAGCAATTCCAACATAGGAGGAGGCCCTTACCTGTAGAGCACAGTGATCAGCTGGGTATATAAGGGATAAGACAGTCTTTCAGGTATCCTGGTCCCAAGCTGTATAGGGCATTGTACACCAAAACTATTGTTACCCTTCCTTCTCTGGTCATTCTTAGACTATCTGGGTGCTCCCCCTCCAAAGGCATACACCCGGATATCCTAAAGCTTGCTGCAACATATCCACTGTGGATCATGCCACCAGCCTCCCTATCCAAAAATCCCCTCAAGTGATGTAATTGCTGTTGCATGGAACAAACACCCCTTCTATGATGACTAGCGCAGCACTTCCCACTTTCCCTGTCAGACCTATTAGCATAGCTAGGTAAATAGGCCACTTCCTATCCAGCTCATGGGGATGCTCTCTGTACCAACACTCTCCACCTTTTGTATTTTAAAATGAGATGACCTATCCCTCAATCCCTTTTATCTTTATGCAGAAGGCTAAAGCTGCCACCTTACCTCTAAGAGTTTGATCTGATAGTCCCCAAGCCTCGCTGTGACCCAGAACTCCATCAACTGATCAGTTGGAATCAGTCAGATTTGCAGTATCCTTTCATTTCTCTGAAGTCATAGAGCTCCCTACCTGCTCTCTAATGATTAGCTCAGGTACAAGGGATGAGTGATAATATTGTTGGTTGTGAGTCGCTTTGGTTCACTTTTGTGAAGAAAAGTGACTAACAAATTTAATTTAAATAAGTAAATTATTGTTCTTTTTGTTCCAGTCTCCCAAGATCCCATAGCACCATTGGCATTGGCCTTAGGTGTTCCTTGGTCCAGCAGACCGCTCTCAGAAACTGTCCATCTGATTTTTGATGGAAAACATGATGCACAAGAAAAAGGATATTAAAGCAGTGGTGTTACTGCTAAAAGCTCACAATTGATCACCTTAGGTTTACTAGATGTCACACTATTATGTACACTATAGCCATGTTGCACCAAAAGAGTACAACTGTGTCAGCTAAGTTATCTGTCCAGACTAGACTCCCACCACTATGGAAAAGAGTTCAGGAAAAGTAAGATCCTGTGTGAGTCCTCCTTCCACTGCACTACTATGGTCCACTATCAGCATACCTTGTTTCCTTAAAAATAACTTCAAATTCATTCTGATGATGCAGGGGCATGTAGATTTTAAGTTCCCCCTTAACAAGCCAGTCTTCCAGAATGAAATCTCATTGAAGCTTTCTAGAAAATCAGATCAGACTCCCAGATTTTCTTTCACCGCTGAACTGAACCAAGCCCTATGGTGGGCACATCTCACTTTTTTTGTAACATCCAAGAAGCATCTCAAATTGACCCATATTGGTGCCACTTACTCCTTAATTGATTTTTTATGGGGGAGGGGGAAAGAACCACGTGTCTGCTGCAGAAAACCAACAGCCCAGGCTGCTTCTCTGCTAAGCTGCACAGGCTCCCCAAACACAAAGCCACTCTCTCAGTTACTTCTTTGAGTCCTGCAATGTGGCTGCAAAGGCTGTCAGGTCCCCATAGACAATACTAATTTGCTCCCTCGTCTCTGCTGGCTGGAACTGAAGAGATAAAGGTTTGGGTGTGGCAGGCTTTTAGATCCCAGACTGACTCGGTATTGTATTGACAGAACATGCGTCTTTGCCTTATGTTATTCCTTTGGCTTCCTCTATCTGACCCCACTCTTCAATAGGTCCCTACTTGGACCTCTGTGATGCTGAGTGGGGGAATAGATTTCTGACCTATTTTAAGCCTTTAACACTCGTTTAATCACATGGGTAACTTTCAGAGGTTATTTCTTTCTCCCTAAAAATATTATATAGACTTTGAAGTATTCAAGTGTGCAATCCTAAACACTGGAAGTGAGTTCACTGAAGTCAATGGGACTTAAGGTCATAGCTAAATGTTATAAGATGTATGGGATTTCAACCAAAACAGCAATCCTATGTTGAGTTCCTCCCTCATCCTCCATAATGCCCCATGTTGTGACACCATCGTATTCTTGCCTTATTTTATATATCCCGCCTTTTCTCCCAGAAGGAGCTTGGCTCCACAACATTGACTAGCAGCACACACACAGCATAATGACATCTGAGTAAGCTGTTCTAGATCAGCCTTCCTCAACCTGATGCCTTCCAGATGTTTTGGACTACAACTCCCATCATCCCTAGCCAGCATGGTCAGTGGTCAGGGATTGGAATTATAGTTTAATACATCTGGAGAATGCCAGATTGGGAAGGCAGTTTTAGTGGAGCACTTGACACAGAGTTGCTGTTTTGCCTTCTGTTCATGTTTCTTGTAATATTTAGTCTTACACTCACTTGAAAATAAATGGGGAAATCCAAAGTCATTGGTGGAGCACTTAAATGCTTTTCAGGCCTCCCCCTCTTTTCCTGTAGTCACTCATATTCTCATAAAAAGCCACTTTAGAAGTTCAGTATCCTTGAATGCAACAAGAGGAGCTAAAATTGAAAGGGAAGCTGGAGAACTCTGAAATACCTATAGATGCATTTCTTGAATGCATGGCACGTATTGGATCTTGTACAATTTCATTTATATGGAATTGGAATGTTGACCGAATTTACATTTTCCCCCAATATGAAGATAAATCTTTATTCCATTTAATATGTGAGTGATGATATAATGCCTGCTTCAGGACTTGAATTTTTTAGCTTGCTCGCTAGTAAATGATCCTATAAAAGAATTTAGAAGGGTTAATGGTTTATGAATTATGCAATTGAAAAATGATATTTAAAAATGTAGGAGAATAGTTTTGATCATTTACTTGCAACTTTTACCTTTTGGTATATTATTTAATGTAGCAAACTGAAGATGACATACGCGTTGATCAAGTACAAAAAGAAGCAGCCCTGGACCAAAATCTACAGGAAGGTAGCTTGATGTTTTTAGTCCTTACTGATTTAAGGTCTTGTTGGCAAATGTGGCTTAAATTAATTGGGCTATTATTCAAATGCCAAACTACATTTGATATCCCACCCCCCACCCCGCTCTGTTCTCCAGTAGCAATATTAGCACTTGATATAAAATCAAACAAAATATTCTAATATGCTTTTTAGGGGTATATGAAAAATTATTGAGTTAACCTGTTGTAACTTGAAATCATTTTATGCATTTTTATTGTGCAACAAATTAAATATGCATTCATGTAGAATTTGTCTGCACTTTAAGGAGCAAGTTTGAAATGTGAAGGCATGATTCAGATAAAGGGTACTCAAGTACTTCTAAAACTTTGAAAGACAAACTAGATTATTGGCATTTTCTTCAGAATCCATTAGTATCTATATGAGATGTACTGCAGTGTACAACCAGAGAGTATATAAGAACTTTGTTGCAAAGTGTGTTTTAAATGCCTGTGCTTTATTTATACTAGCTTTGGCTGAAGTAGAAAAACAAAGATTAACTGAAGCATTACGAGATAGAGTAAGAGAGAAGTTGAGAACAGTCAAGGTAACAAATAGTTTTAATTGAACTTATAATGTAGCATTCAAATGAAACATGCAACATACTGTAGTATTTATGTTTTTATAAAGGGGGAAGGCTCAACCAGTTTAAAAGGCTCTTATTTTCATCACCAAATGGAGGACATCAGAAAAAAGAAGTCATGTGCTGAATATGGGAAGTCTGTAAGTGATCTCAGTTCTATTTTTCCTTTGTTTTTACTGGTGAAAAGAAATTCCATAAAATATCCTTTGTTTTAGGCTACACAAGAAGAAAAATCTTATGGCAAACTGTATTCTGATACTAAAGAATATCAAAAGAACTTTGAAGTGAGCACTGAGGTAATAACATGTTTATAAAAATTGCTGCCAAGAGTGATGAATTTCACTGTTCCTCTTTATATTTAATTTGGTGCAATTAATCCTAATATGAGCATGTTTTTGTAGAATGATTAATTCTGATTAATCTATCTTTACTTATTTTAAACAATCTAGATGTCCTGTGCCATTAAGAAGGAAGGGAATCAATTGGTCATGATTTTCTTGTTGTTTTTTTCAAACCTTTCCATGAGTCTCCTGCAGCATTGCAGAAGTTGGGAGGGGGGACAAGAGTTAATGAGGGGTTTCTTGCTGCAGGGAGATAGGAACATAGGAAGCTGCCTTATAATGAGTCAGGCCATTGGTCCATCTAGCTTAGTATTGTCTACACTGACTGCCACTGGCTCTCCAGGATTTCAGGCAAGAGCCTGTCCCAGCCCTACCTGGATATGCTGGGGATTGGACTTGGGACTTTCTGCATGCAAGGCAGATGCTCTACTATTGAACTACAGCCCTTCCTCAAATGCTTGCTTCTTCCTGATGATTTTAAAAAAACCTCTACTATAGCTTTGTGCCCAGGGCTTCTTCCTGCTGCAGAGAAGATTGAAAAAACAGCGAGAAGAGGCTCCCCTCTGCATCTTATCAACATGATCTCCAGATGCTTTAAGCTGAAGTTGAAGATAGCTGGAGAAGACTGGGAGATAGGAATTATTTTAGTTTACAGAAATATTGACACACATGCATACCCCCTGTCCTCCATTCAGAGTACTAAGTAGCCCCAAGCATTTATTATTATTACAGATCTTGCACATAGCTTCATATGCAAGGAGCAAACTGAAGTAGGGGTGTGGCAATAGAGACAACCCATTGAAACACCACACTGGTGACAAGCCAACCTCCAAAAATGAGCTAAGGAGCTTCCACGCCAGCAATGATTGCACATGTACACCAGGTTATTTTTACTAATTAGATTTACTGCAGTAAAGGAAAATCTGGATTAAAGGAAGAAAAAGTACAGGCTGGTATACTGATGAGGACAACATTGTGTGGATGCTATGAGATACTTATGAGTATGAGCAGCACTGAATCCACAATAAAGTACCATATAGAAGTGCCACAAGAGACCAGGAGACTTATTAAGAGCCTAACTACACATTACATTATTGATGTTATTAGCAATTTTGTTGTGCTTTTAAAAAAGTGAAATGTTGGGTGTGGGTGATTGTCCTCTGCACCACAGTGTATGGGGAGGGAGAGGTTTAAGCAGGGCCGGCTCCAGGCATGCAGGGGCCCTTGGGCATCAGCTTGCCCTGGCCCCCGGTGGGTGGGTGGGTGGATGTGCGCATGCATATGCATGTGTGCCCCCCGCCCCAGTCACCCCCCACAGCCCCCCTTACCTGTCTGGGCATTAGCATTACCCTTAATGAAGGTCTGTTTTAGCATTGCCCTTAATGAAGGTGGGGGCCGTAGCTTCCCTAAGGGGAATGAAGCCTCTGCTGCCATCTTTGTTGATGGCACACGTGCGTGCTACTTGCACACATCTCTGCCATCAACTAAGATGGCGGCAGCATCTTCAGTACCTTAGGGAAGCTGCAGCCTCCATCTTCATTAAGGGCAATGCTAAAAAGCTGGCTGACAGGTAAGTGGGGACGTGGGGGGGCACGGATCGTGTGGGGGGCGGGGCGGAGGGCCCCTCAGGGGCTCCTGTAGCTCCGAGGCCTTCAGGCCAGTGCCCAACTTGGCTGCCCTTTAGAACCGGCCCTGGGTTTAAGGGCAATCCTCTGTAAACTAGCTACCTGGTGCACCGGTGCTAGGGAAGACCTTTTCCTTGTGCTAATTGCTGTGTGAGGGGGCAGGCTACAGATACTGCCGCTGGGGGAAAAAGTGTAAACCAGTAGTGGGGAACTTGTGGTTCTCTAGATGTTGTAGAACGCCTATCACCTCCATGGTCAGGGATGATTGGATTTTTAGTTCAAAAACATCTGGAGAGCCAGTATTCCCATCCTTGGCTTAGACTGCCTCCCTCTGCATACTGTTGGCACCAGTGACAATTCTCCCCCCCCCACACACACACACTTGGTATTTCTTTTTTGTCATATCAAATTTATTTGCCGAGTTTGTTTGCTATTGCTGCTATTCAGACATTTAAATGGGAAATCAGTGATTAGGATCCCATATGTTTTGCTGTGACAATTACTCCCATGGGGCTGCTTTGAAGAATAGGGGTGTGGTGCTTGGAGAGATGTTTAACTGTTTCCTCACTGACATTAATCCCCCCAAGTTCTATCAGCTTCATGGGGTGTGTGTGGAAAGACAGATGCAGACGTTCCTGTCTCTTTTCCCCTGGAGAGAGAGTGATTTACATCTGAGAAGAAGCATGGATAGAGAGGGTTAAAACCCTTTCCAAGAGAAGTCCCTGATTCTCAAAGCAAATCAGCCCACAGGACTGCTAATAGGAAAGCAAAAACCACAGGACATCCTAATTATGTGTCTGGTTACATCATTAGACAAAGCTTTTTTTAAAAAAAAAATGGTTAAATAGCCAAACACAGTTCATAACATATTGTAAAATATCTCAACATAATTGTTCCAGCCACCTGTTATTTCACTTATAAACTCACATAATCACATAAACAAAAATCTTTCCACGCTTACATTGCCGTATCACAAGTTCCAAAATTCCACAAAGCAATTCCATCTTTCAGCAAAATCATTATGTCCTAGTTCCTCCTCCCTTCTTCTAACAAGCTCTGTTTTCATCCATTATTGCTAGTTCCAAGCATTTCATCAGGCATTCCCTCAACTTTTAAATTTGTTGGTATTTAATTTTTAAAAACATTCATATAAAGAGTAATAGAATTGGAGAAGTGAAGGTAATGGACAATAATATATTGGGAAATAAGGGTAAAAAGGTAGGATGGAAGTAAGGCTTTTGAAAGCTTCAAAGGCAAGAACAAGGAGTTTGTGCTGGGTGCAGAAAAGGGTGGGAAGCCAGTTTGGGGATCTGCAGAGAAATGTTGCATGATTTGAGTGATGAAGAAGATGAATGGTTTTGGCAGCAAATCACTGGACAGAGGTGTGACGAGGAAAGGGCTAAGAGAAAAAGGTTTCAGTAATCAAGGTGGGAGGTGAGTAGATAACTAGAGTTTTAGCTGAGAAGATGGAGAGGAACAGGTGGATTTTTGTAGAAAGAAAAGTGACTTGTCTTGGTGGCAGACTGAATATGAGAAGCAAAAAAAGCTTGATTGGTGATGTCAGTGGATATGAGAAATAATCGGGGAAAATAAAGTTTTTGGGAAAAGAGAAGGCTACCCAGTGGTTAGCACTACTGACAATTATCCAGCTACCTTTTCAATCTTAGAATGAAGTCTCCATAGATGAGAGCTTTACATTTTTTACATCAACGTTTGAAGATCACTCAAAGGTGAAAGAAACTGATCAAGTCGTTGGCCAGGTATTGCTGTTCTTCTCTTCACACAGATTGTATTCTTTCCTGTTGCATTTGTCGTGAACTTCTTTTTTAAAATAGATGTCCAGTATTTGAAGGTGTTCATGGCTACAATTAATTATACAGCCACAAGAGTATAATTAAGAGCATGGATTTTTTGCATTCCGCAGTGTTAAATTGAAAATACCCCCATGCCATTCTGATGCTTCCCATAAGCTCATTTCAAAACAAAACCTTACAAAATGTATAGTCCTGAACTCAGAAACGCTTGCTTAACAAGGCTCTAAATTTTCATGGTGATACACAAAACAGCCAGAGAGAATTGAGAGTTCAAAGTGTAAAAAGAGAGAGAGAAAAACCAGACCCCTTTTGGACTTTTTTTTGTCAGAGTTCTCATAATCTGTTGAAATTAATTAAAAATCAACCATGTTTTCCACAGGTAGCCTTCCATCACGTGGGTAATACTGCTATCTAGCATCCGAAGGCAAGAATGCACTGAAGTCAAGACCCGAGGGAACCAGGCCCCTCCCACTCCAGTTCATTCTTGCCTTCGTCCGAGGCTCATCGTATCTCCGTTGCGTGAGAATTAGTTTAAAAATTGTTGTTGGTGTGTCTGTTTGTAAACTTGTGTGAGGGAGAGTGGGGGAATTGGGGACCTTTCTGGGTTCCCCTCTCTTATTATTCCTTGGCTTGGTACACCGTTTTCTTTTCCCAGCCTTTTCCTCCCTCTCTTCCTCCTTTACTCCTCTCGAGGTGGTGGTGTAACTTTTGTTTCTCCCCCCCTCCGCCTTGTCCTTATTCCCATTTGCTGTGGCTGCTTTACGTGGTACTGCTGATCGTTCCCCTCTCCGAGGGCCTGGCTGCGGTTTTCCTCCCCCCCAGCTGCATAAAGAATCCCTTCCAGTGGTCCACACTGGCGGTGCTGACTGCGGTTTTCTCCCTGCTCCCGTTCCTTTTGGGGGGAGCTTGCCGTGCTGCCTCTTGGCTCTGTCTCTAGCTCCGTTACAGCGGCCTGCCGTAAGCAGCTCCGTGAGGCTGTTCCTTCTTCCTGCGCGGCTCGGAGCGGCTGGCATTTTCCAGCTGGCTTGGCTGTGGTGAGCTCTGTCGGAGCCATCCGTCCTAAGTGGCCCCAGCTTTGCCTTCCTCCAGCTGGGCTTGGAGCGACTGGCTCCTTCATGACTGGCTAGACTGCGGCTCGCGCCGCTGGAGACGTGTTCCCCGGGCAGTCTTGGAGGGCGCTCCTAACGTCTCTGAGCGACGGTGTTTTTTCTGGCCGCCATTATTCCCTGGCTTCTCATTTTCTCCTTCCTGCTCTTTTTCGTTCTCTCCCCCCACACACACACTGTGGCCTTCCCTCCTCTATTCCTTGTGTCTGCCCTCTCCCTTGGCTGTTTGAGGGCTAGTTAATTTATTCTTATATATTATATATAATATACCAAATAATACTATATATATATATATATATGTTGTTAATGGTTATTCATGGATTTAGCAACTAATGGGGCTCTAGCAGGAGCCTGGTCTGAAGGCGTATGGGACTGCCACTTTGCTGAGACTGAGACAGTCATGGCTTCCCCCAAAGAGTCCTGGGAAGTGTAGTTTGTGAATGGTGCTGAGAGGAGAGTCCTATTCCCCAGACAGAGTTCCAGTGTCACAATAGTTTAACAGTCAGCTGCTCTGATTGAAGCTTTGTGAGGGGAACAGAGCAACTTCTAGCAACTCTCAGCACCCATTACTAACTACACTTCCCAGGATTCTTTCGGAGAAGCCATTACTGTCTAAAGTGAAATAAAGGTCTGGTGTGAATGTGGCCAGGGATAGTTTTGGTTTAAATTTGTGTGAGAGGCTACATGTGCCTGCTGTAGAATAAAAAGGTGGGGGAAACCCTGAAAAAGAATGATACTGTTCACAATGTTTTCCTTTTGGAAAGGAAAGGGGCTTCCCCTCTGTCCAGTGCCCACCCACCCAATCTCCTCCCCCTTCCTGCCCTCCCCATCCCCTTCCAATCCCCTCCTTCCTTCTCCCCATGGTCAGTTTTACCTATCCTAGGACTGTGTTGAGCCCCAGTTACTCCAAACGCCTCAGAGCGAGTGGGCACAGGAGGATGATACTTCTGAGAGCCTTGAGGGAGGGCGAAAGTTAGCAACCATTCAATCTCTCTGGAAACTCCCCTGGGTGGCCTAGATAGCATCTTGCCACCTGCAAGCGCCCTGCCAGAGCCGTTGGGGAGTGAGATCTCTCCTGTGCGAACTCCAACCCCCCAGGATGCCCCACTTGGACCTTCAAATGTTTCCCCATCAACTCACTAACCGCCCCTGAAGTCGAGTCGGCACCTAGTGAGCCTGTATTGTCTGATGAGCAAGTGGAGGCTCGCCCTCCTTCACCCCGCATGAGACGATGCGAGAAGAGGTTCAGTGAGAGGGAGAGTCTCCAAAGGAGTCAGAGATTACGAGCAAAGACCTTTCCTAGTTAAGGCGGCACCCCTTTGATTGGGGTGCTGAGTCAACTTACTCCATACGCTGCAGAGGATGCTTAGTTAGCATAGTTAGCACCAGTAGTGAGCTAGTCTAGCCAGGCCTATGAGACACACTGCCTTTGATGTAATGGTGATTCAAATAAAGCAAGAATTATTGCCAGACTCGCCTCCAACTCCTGTGTCAAACTCTGGGCAGGACAGCTTGACTCAGCCACCATCCCTCTTCACCGACCCTCCCATGACTGATAACATGGAGGCCAGTGGCGGTGCCATAGGGGGAATCACAGTAACCATCGAGACCTTGTATGCTGAGATTCAGAACCTCCAGGTGATAACCCAGATCTTGCAAATCGAGAACCAGAACCTCTGAGCCTTTATCGCCTAGAGAACTGCGGCAGTGCCAGCCATGGTGCCAGTCGCAGTCAAGTCCCCCATGGGGCTACCTTCCCATTATAGTGGTCAGAGTGACCAGTTCGCCACGTTCCTAGCCCAGTGTGAATTATACATTCGAGTACACCAAGGCGAGTTTCCAACCGATGATGCGAAGGTGGCGTTCATCATCAGTCTCCTGGAAGGGGAAGCGGCCAAATGGGACACCCTGTATCTGATCAGAAATGACCCAGTTCTGGGACAGTACCGTGCCTTCATTAGAGTCATGTCTGACATATTCTGCAATCCTAAATGAAAGGAGACAGTTGCCCACCAGTTGGGTGCTTTGCGACAAGGAAAAGGGTCTGTGGGGGGGGGTCTATACCAACGCATTTCAGGTATTGGCTCAAGAGTCTGACTACAACGACCGGGCTTTAATGTACTTTTACCAGAATGGACTTAGTTCGGAAGTACTGAACAAATTGACACTCACTTCCCCGCCGGACACCCTGAAGGACTTGATCCAGTTGTGTATGCAAATAGACAGTCAGCTCGAAGGCCATTGGTTGGAGTTTAGAGTGGAAACCTCCCATTCCCAGGCACCATTACCTCTCCCCCGCATGCGCTACCTGCCTAACATTGGAACCTTGACTCCGTCAGGAGAGGAGCCTATGCAAATCAGCGGGGCCAGACCATGCTTGTCGGAGGAGGAGAGGGAGAAGCGCAGGAAGGAGGGGCTATGTCTATATTGTGGAAAGGGGGACATCTGGCCTGAGGTTGCCCCGCCAAGGCGGGAAAGCCCCAGGTGCCGGAAAACTCCAAATCCCAGCTTTCATAGAGGCCAAAGAGTTGGGAGGCAATGTGACAACTCAGTCTCCGCAGCAACCCCTCCCGTCCCAAGGCGCTCTGCTTATGCCTGTCCGTCTAACTCTGTTCTTGGGGAAGAGCTTCCAAGCCAAGGCCATGATTGACAGTGGGGCCTCATCAAGTTTCATGGACAGTGACTTTGCTCAGGAGCATGGCATCCCGGTCTGGAAACTGGAACAACCCTTGTCTGTTGAGACCATAGATGGGAGGCCCTTAAAGTCAGAGAATGTGACCAGAGCAATGGAGAAATTAGAGATGGAGATCCCCAGGCATCGGGAAGAGCTGGCATTCTATGTGGTGTTTTTGCCCCATTTCCCTGTGATGTTGGGGATGCCTTGGTTGGTTCAACACAACCCGACCATTTTCTGGGATGAGGCGGTGGTGGTGTTCACCTCAAAGTACTGTCATCAGCACTGCCAGCCGCCGAAGGAGGTTGGACCGGAGGTGGTGGCTGGAGTGCTTCCTCAGGAGGAAGCTTCCCTATCTGTGAAGTATGAGGAGTATTGGGATGTGTTTGACAAGAAGGAAGCAAATCAACTGCCTCTCCACCGCCTTTATTACTGTGCCATCAATTTGATGCCAGGGGCACGCATCCCCGTTGGACGGATCTACTCCTTGTTGGAATTGGAGTTGGCAGCGCTGAGGGAATTTTTAGACACAAACCTGAAGAGGGGTTTTATTGATTGATTGATTGATTGATTGATTGCACTTGTATACCGCCCCATAGCCGAAGCTCTCTGGGCAGTTTACAGCAATCAAAAACATTAAAACAAATGCACAATTTAAAAACATATTCTAAAAACAATTTAAAACACAATTTTAAAATTCAAAGCAATATAAAAACAATTTAAAAACACATGCTAAAATGCCTGGGAGAAGAGAAAAGTCTTGACCTCGTGCCGAAAAGATAACAGTGTTGGCGCCAGGCACACCTCGTCAGAAAAATCATTCCATAATTTGGGGGCCACCACTGAGAAGGCCCTCTCCCTTGTTGCCACCCTACGAGCTTCCCTTGGAGTAGGCACCCGGAGGAGGGCCTTTGATCTTGAACATAGTGTACGGGTGGGTTCGTACTGGGAGAGGCATTCCATCAGGTATTGTGGTCCCAAGCCGTGTAAGGCTTTATAGGTCAAAACCAGCACCTTGAATCAAGCTTGGAAACATACAGGCAGCCAATGCAAGCGGGCCAGAATCGGTTTTATATGTTCGGACCATCTGGTCCCTGTTACCAATCTGGCCGCTGCATTTTGCACAAGCTGTAGTTTCCGAACTGTCTTCAAAGGCAGCCCCATGTAGAGTGCATTGCAGTAATCTAACTTGGAGGTTACCAGAGCATGGACAACTGAAGCTACGTTATCCCTGTCCAGATAGGGACGTAGTTGGGCCACCAACTGAAGTTGGTAGAAGGCACTCCGTGCCACCAAGGCTACCTGAGCCTCAAGTGACAGAGATGGTTCTAGGGGAATACCCAAGCTACGAACCTGCTCCCTCAGGGGGAGTGCAACCCCATCCAGAACAGGTTGGACATCCACCACCTGGTCAGAAGAACCACCCACTAACAGCATCTCAGTCTTGTCTGGATTGAGCCTCAGTTTATTAGCCCTCATCCAGTCCATTGTCGTAGCCAGGCACTGGTTCAGCACATTGACAGCCTTACCTGAAGAAGATGAAAAGGAGAAATAGAGCTGTGTGTCATCAGCATACTGATGGCAATGCACTCCAAAGCTCCGGATGACTGCACCCAACGGTTTCATGTAGACGTTGAACAGCATGGGGGACAAAACTGACCCCTGCGGAACCCCATACTGGAGAGTCGAGGGTGCTGAGCAATGTTCCCCAAGCACCACCTTCTGGAGGCGACCTGCCAAGTAGGAGTGGAACCACCGCAATGCAGTACCTCCCACTCCCAACTCAGCTAGTCTCCCCAGAAGGATACCATGGTCGATGGTATTGAAAGCTGCTGAGAGATCAAGGAGAATCAACAGGGTTACACTCCCCCTGTCTCTCTCCCGACAAAGGTCATCATGCAGGGCGACCAAGGCTGTTTCTGTGCCAAAACCAGGCCTGAAACCCGACTGAAATGGATCCAGATAATCGGTCTCATCCAAGAGTGTCTGGAGCTGGCCTGCAACCACTCGTTCCAGGACCTTGCCCAGAAATGGAACATTTGCTACAGGCCTATAGTTATTAAGATTTTCTGGGTCCAGGGAAGGCCTCTTCAGGAGTGGTCTCACTACTGTCTCTTTCAGGCAGCCAGGGACCACCCCCTCTCGCAGAAATGCATTAATCACTTCCCTGGCCCAGCCGGCTGTTCCATCCCTGCTGGCTTTTATTAGCCAAGAAGGGCAAGGATCCAGCACAGAAGTGGTTGCATGAACCTGTCCAAGCACCTTGTCAACGTCCTCAAGCTGGACCAACTGAAACTCATCCAAGAAATCGGGACAAGGCTGTGCTCTGGATACCTCGCTTCATTCACCTGCTGTATCACACTGGAGTCTAAGTCCTGGCAGATGCTAAAGATTTTATCCTGGAAGTGCCTAGCAAATTCATTACAGTGGGCCTCAGATGGTTCTACCATGTCCCTGGGGCCAGAGTGTAATAGCCCCCGGACAATTCTGAAGAGCTCCGCTGGGCTGCAGATTGATGATTTCATAGTGGCAGCAAAACGTTGTGTTTTTTTTCATCCCTTCCAGTCCCCAGCCGGGGCACCTCTGCTGTTTGTCAAGAAAAAGAGTGGGGAGTTACGCCCATGTAATGACTACAGAGCGCTGAATCAAATCACCATCCCCAACAGCTATCCCTTGCCGCTCATCAAGGAGATGTTGGAGCGACTGCGATCCGCCAAGATATATACCAAGCTGGACTTGAGGGGGGCTTATAACTTGGTGCGGATGAAAGAGGGGGATGAGTGGAAAACCATGTTTAAGACGTGCTATGGACAGTTTGAGCATCTAGTGATGCCCTTCGGATTGTCTGGGTCGGGCCCCAGGGGTCTTCCAGAATTTGACGAACGACATCTTCAGAGACTATGTGGATTGTTTTATGATTGTGTATTTAGATGATATTCTGGTCTATTCAGATTCCCCAGAGGAGCATGAGGCACACTTGTGAGCAGTGTTGCAGAGGTTATGAGAGCACCGTCTCTACGCCAAGTTGGAGAAGTGCGGGTTTGATCTGACCATGTTGGACTTTTTAGGGTATCGCATTTCGACAGCAGGTGTGGAGATGGATCCAGGGAAGGTGCACTGCGTCTTCATGTGGCAGCTCCCCAAAACCAAGAAGGATCTACAGCATTTCCTGGGATTTGCCAATTATTACAGTCGCTTCATCACTAACTACTCTGACCAGACAGCGCCTCTCATGGATTGTCTGAAGGGCTCAGGCCCTTTTTGTTGGACTGAAGCCATGCAACAAGCCTTTGAAGAACTGAAAGAGCGGTTCGCTTCAGAACCCATCTTGCAGCACGTTGATCCCATGCGTCCCTTTGTGGTGGAGACGGATGCATCGGACGTGGCCATCGGCATGGTGCTTTTACAACCAGCACAGAGGGGGAGGTCTGAGACCCTGCGCCTACTTCTCAGAGAAGTTGACTGATTCTGAGCAAAATTACACCGTGTGGGAAAGAGAATTACTGGTCATCCGGGATGCCTTTGAAATTTGGTGACATCATCTGAAGGGAGCTCAACACGAGATTGAGGTGCTCACGTACCATTGGAATTTGGAAAGCCCCCACACCGCCCGCAAGCTCAATCAGAGACAGGTGTGCTGGGCTCAGTTCTTTGCCTGCTTCCACTTCAAAATCCACTACATGCCCCAAGCCCAGAACAAGAGTGTAGATGCCTTGTCCTGCAAGCCCAAGTATCTGGAAAATCCCACCCCGAAGTTGCTGCAGTTTATTATCCCCCCCGAGAAGATGGTGGCCAGTGCATGTCAGGACTCCTGGGTGTCTGATCTGTGGGCAGTGCAAGAGCAGGATCCATTCATCAAAGAGAAGCTCTCCGAATTAGCCAAGCAGCCTGTCACGGAACAAGAGAACTTTATGTGGAAGGAAGGGGTGTTATATAATAATAATAATAATAATAATAATAATAATAAAATTTAATTTATGTGTTGCCTATCTGGCCGATGGCCACTCTAGGCGACGTACATGCAAACGGTTAAAACACCATACAGTAGAATACAATAATACAATATATGAACAGTACAGCAATACAGGAGCGATAACAATACTAGTGCAGGGTAGGAGGCATTTCAGTTATAAAAGTTAACCCTCCCTGGAAATCCCAAAGGCTTGTTGAAAGAGCCAGGTCTTTAAGGCTTTACAGAATACATTTAGGGAAGAGGCGTGCCGTAGATCTTGTGGGAGGGAGTTCCAGAGGGTGGGGGCCGCCACTGAGAAAGCCCTCTCTCTAGTTCCCGCCAATCTAGCTGTTTTTGTTGGCGGGATTGAGAGAAGGCCCTGTGTGGCTGATGTTGTCGGGCAGCATAATTGGTGGCGTTGAAGGCGCTCTGTTAGATAAACTGGGCCGAGACCGTGTAGGGATTTAAAGGTTAATACCAACACCTTGAATTGGGCCCGGAAAACAACTGGAAGCCAGTGTAGATCGAATAACACTGGTGTTATGTGATCCTGACAGCGACTATTCGTAAGTAGTCGAGCCGCCGCGTTTTGTATAAGTTGTAGTTTCCAGACCGTTTTCAAGGGTAACCCTACGTAGAGTGCATTACAGTAATCCAATAGAGAGGTGACCAGGGCGTGTACCACAAGGATGCCATTTATGTGCCCCCCGGAGAGATGAGAGTCAGGGTGCTGCGTCAGTGCCATGATTCCCCCACCGCTGGGCATTTTGAGTGTTGGACTATGACCTGGGAGACCAGGGTTCGAATCCCCACACAGCCATGAAGCTCACTGGGTGACCTTGGGACAGTCACTGCCTCTCAGCCTCAGAGGAAGGCAATGGTAAACCACCTCTGAATACCACTTACCATGAAAACCCTATTCATGGGGTTGCCATGAGTTGGAATTGACTTGAAGTCAGTCCATTTCATTTTGCCCCCAAGACTTTACAAGCAGTAACCAGAGAGTTTTGGTGGCCTTGGATGAAAAGGGAAGTTGAGCACTACGTTCGGTCTTGCCACACTTGCACACAGGCCAAACACACCATGGGACAGCCAGCAGGGCTTCTGGAACCACTTCCCACCCCGCAGGGCCCCTGGGAGATGGTCACCATGGACTTTGTTCTGATCTCCCTACTTCGCAAGGAAAGATGACTGTGTTGGTAGTGGTGAATGCCTTCACGAAGATGGCTCACTTCATTCCATGTACTGGACTCCCAAACGCACAAGAGACAGCCTGTTTGTACGTGCAGTATGTGTACCGGTTGCACGGTCTGCCAGACAGTCTGGTCTCAGACCGAGGGACACAGTTTACGGCATGGTTCTGGTGTGCGATGTGGCAACTGCTACAGAGTGAACTGCAACTGTTGTCGGTTCATCACCCACAGACTGATGGGCAAACGGAATGAGTGAATGCTACTTTAAAGCAATATTTGTGCTGCTATGTCAACTGTCAGCGAGATAATTGGGTCTCCTTTTTGCCCCTTGTGGAATTTGCCTATAACAATGCTGTACATGCAACCACGCAACAACCCCCATTCTTTGCTAACTTAGGATACCATCCTTGGGCGTTTGCTGCCCCACGGGTCATTCCAGGTGTCCCAGTGGCAGAGGACTTTGTGCAAGAACTTCAGGCTAGGCAGCAGCTTTTGAAAAAGCAACTAGAGCAAGCAAAGGAGGACTACAAGAGAGTTATGGATCAGCATTGTCAGGAGGGGGTTCCGAACCAAGTGGGAGACAGGGTGTGGCTGTCCACGCGTTACTTGCCAACACAGGGGCATTGTCATAAGTTAGCAGATTCCAGGGTGGGACCCTTCAAAGTGGAGGCGCAGATCAACCCAGTGGCCTTCTGTCTGAAACTGCCTCCCACCTTCAAGATATACCCTGTGTTTCATCGGTCCTTGCTGATGGCTGAACACCCCCCAGATTCTCACAGAGCGCCAGAGGAACTGTTACCTCCTCTCATTGTGGATGGTCTGGAAGAATACAAAGTGGAACAGATTTTGGACTCGCGAAAGCGCCGGGAACAACTCTAGTATTTGATTCACTGGAAGGGCTATGATCCATTGGAACGCTCTTGGGAAGCAGCGGATGATGTGCATGTGCCAGACTTGGTGAGGGAATTCCATGATGTCTATCCGGACAAGCCCAAACCCAGGGCGTGGAGGGGAATGGAGCATGGAGGGGGTATGTTGAGCTCCAGTTACTCCAAACGTCTCAGAGCGAGTAGGCAGAGGAGGATAAGACTTCTGAGAGCCTTGAGGGAGGGGGAAGCATTAGCAACCCTTCAATCTCTCTGGACACTCCCCTGGGCGGCTTAGAGCCTGTTCCACCTGATAGCGTCTTGCCACCTGCAAGCACGCTGCCAGAGCCATTGGGGAGCGATCTCTGTCTTGCGCCAACTCCAACCCCCCAGGATGCCCCACTTGGGCCTTCAAACGTTTCCCCACCAACTCGCTCCCTGCCCCCTGAAGTTGACCCGGCACCTAGTGAGCCTGTATTGTCTGATGAGCAGGCGGAGGCTCACCCCCTTTCACCCCGCGTGAGGTGACGGGAGAAGCGGTTCAGTAAGAGGGACAGTCTTCAAAGGAGTCAGAGATTACGAGCGAAGACCCTTCCTAGTTAAGGCGGCACCCCTTTGATTGGGGTGCTGAGTCAACTTATTCCATACGCTGCAGAGGATGCTTAGTTAGCATAGCTAGCGCCAGTAGTGAGCTAGTCTAGCCAGGCCTATGAGACGCACTGCCTTTGATGTAATGGTGACTCTAATAAAGCAAGAGTTATTGCCAGACTCACCTCCGACACCTGTGTCAAACTCTGGGCAGGAGAGACTATGACCTGGGAGACCAGAGTTCAAATCCTCACACAGCCATGAAGCTCACTGCAAGACCTTGGGCCAGTCACTGCCTCTCAGCCTTAGAGGAAGGCAATGGTAAGTCACCTTTGAATACCACTTACCATGAAAACTTTATTCATAGGTCTCCATAAGTCAGAATCAACTTGAAGGCAGAATCATTTTCAGGCATGATTGCATGAACTCAGTGAGCATGCAAATGATCAAACCTGTCCTCCTCTCCTTCTCCCTCCCATCCTCTCTCTTTTGCCTCTTCCCTCCCCTTCCAGTCCCCTTCTTCCCCCCTCACTCCTTCTGCTCTCCCTCCTCCATTTTCTGTACTCTCTCCCTCCTCGTCCTCCATGGTCACTTTTACCTATCCTAGCCATGATTGCACAGGAGTAAATCCCATTGAACTCAGTAAGCATGCAAATGATCAGACTTGTCTTTCCCCTCCTTCCCCTCTCCTCTCTCTTCCTCCTCCCTTCCTCCTTTCCTCTTCCTTTTTCCTCCTTTCCTACCCACTCCTGGCTTCCCTCCCCATGGTCAGTTTTACCTATCCTAAGCTTTTGTCTGGGAGTAAATCCTACTGAACTCAATAAACATGCAAATTATCAAACCTGCCCATCCCTCCTCCCCCTCCTGCCTGCTCCCCTCCTCCCCTCTCCATCCCCTGTGGTCAGTTTCACCTATCCTAAGCATGATTTCATGGGAGTAAATCCCACTGAACTCAATAAGCATTGCAAATTATCAATCCATTCTCAGCAAACTTCCACAGGATCCCATTTCTTACCTCCCGTGTTAAAAAGCAGAGAAATTCATTAATAGGCAAAAAAAAAAAACCTTGTGGTTTAAGAATGTACCTATAGCCAACAGATACCAAATTCTTCCAAGCTACACAGGAAGTAGATTGGACTATGAAAGACCAGTACAAATTGTGTTTGCATCTTTACAAATTTGTAGGGCAGTACATTATCTCAGAGAGGAGGTCAGGTCTCCTGCTCCATGGTGCATTCGCTATAGCTGCCCAATTTCCCTGCTTTTTAAAGTGTGATAGAAATATCTGTTGGCTATAGGTACGTTCTTAACCCGTAAGTTTTTTTGCCTACTAGTGAATTCACTTTCTTTGTTACAAAGGAAAAAATATGAAATAAATAATTTTTAAAAGTTATCTTTGGTGACCCAGAACTTAAATACAAAACAACCATATATCCTTGTAAAAGTATTTTCTTCTGTTTGTTCATTTGTCTTTCAAAGTACTTTATGCCATTCATAAAATTCCTGGGTATCTTTAGCCATGATCCAAAGAAGTATTTTACTTATTTTAAAACCAATGCTGGTGCAACTGGAGCTTTCTTTGAAGTAATAATAATAATAATAATAATAAAATTTTATTTCTAGGCTGCCTATCTGGCCGAATTAACGGCCACTCTAGGCGGCGTACATAGAGTAAAATATAACATATAATACAAAACAACAATAAGTATACTCAATCCAAACCTACCGCCATCATACAAAAATTTAAACTAAATTAGACAGAGGTCTCGAATGCCTGCTTGTGCTTATGCGTTAACTCTCTGCGGTGCTGCTGCAGAGTATCCTGCTGAACTAATTAAAAATGAGGGGAAATAGGCTTAAGACTATTCCAAACAGCAAACATGCATCTACTTTCCACAAGATCTCCCATCCTTACAGGTACTAGATTTTCTGCTGCTGGCTCCAGATGAGGGCCATTTTGAGCTAATAGAAACTGACAATTTTGTAAGTGTATTCTTGTCTTAAGAGGCATTAATAGAATAGTAATTTGCATCATTGGGAGTGGAAACAGAAGCTGTTCTGAAAAAATCTCAAAGGAAGGTCTACGGTCTTTACAGATGGAAGGAAAGTGAGAGGCTGTAGGAAATGAATGCATCTCAGAAGTTGTTTGCAAGTGAGAGTTACTGTGGAAAACGGTGGTTAGGGTTAGGGTGAACTTCTTTCTCTTGCTTTGTTGTTGGAGGACAATACACTGATATTTGTTCAAGCAGAGACATCAGGAGAGATAAGCAAGTTGGGCTACACACAGCACCAGGCTCTATACTTTATTTTTCAGCAAGATCAGGAAGGTGCTGCCTGCTCTCCTACTGGTGCACTGGATCATACACTGAAATACACACACATTCTGAATACAAGCAATCAATGGCACTTCATGTTCTGGTTTTGGAAATATTGGTGGAAAATGTCTGTTGGTCCTAGAGATAAGAGTAATCCAAGTATTCAGGAATCATTTATTTCTGGCTAGAAGACAATATTTGGATATTGTCCACTAAAGTATGACTTTTCTAAGTATGATGATAACCTTCAAATATGACAAAAACTGTAGCTATCCATGTTGATCCACTGTAAACAATCTAAAAGTAATAGTATGATATTACCTTTATTAGGACTATTTGAAAGATCACAATGAAGTGAGCAGGCTGGTCCTCTGTAAACTTTTAGTTGGTCCTAATAAAGATTTTACGATACTATATTTTACTACATAAAATTATAAAACAATTTTCATGGAAATTATTTATATCCATTCTAAAAAAAAATGTATACTGTATTGTGTTCCATTTTACAGCTATCAGTCTCACCATTCTCTTAAATCTATATTTCTATACACTTTTTATGATTAACAACAGAAATCAATACATGACAGTCTTCAAAATGCCTGTGCCTTAAATGAACAAGCCCCATTGCTTGACCATGTGAAAGAAATACTATTGCCAGAATTGCTTGAAGTAAAACCGCCTGAGTATGAATGCAGTAACCTCGATAAGAAAAAGCAATGGGACCAACAACTTTTTGTGCCAAGCACTTCCCCAGGTGTTGTATGTTTGAACTTATAAACACACACATACATATTTGTACAGTAGTCTGTGGATAGTTTGATTCTGTTCATTTTCTGGTACAAAAGCAGAAGTGACTGCCACCCCTCAATTTCAAAAAAGAGTGAGGTGAGCTGTTAAACACAGTTCAATGGAAATTTCACTCACTAAAATTCAACACGGAGGCTTCCCTGTTGCCCTTATATGTTGCCCTTTCATGAGTATATCATCACCTACATAGGGAACTATGCTTAATATCTGCATCTCCCAGACACTGCCCAGTGGTTCATTGCATCAACAAAGGTGATTGATTGCCTTAAGCTCAGTATAAGTGTGTATATAACCATGTGCTAACAATGATCACTGTTTCCAGTTTAATGGATCATAATGAGCCTGACTAGATTGTAATATCTACTGCTGAATTCTGATTTTTGAAAAAGCAGCAGCAACAGGGAATGGGAGAGAGAACAAGGCCTCTTCCATCAGCCTGTGTGGCCCAACTACTTCCTAACCCTTTTCTTCTTGGAAGCAGCAACAGGCAGCCATTTTGCATGAGACATAGGGAGGGGAAAAATCTCCTGTTGGCCTGTTTGGACAACTATTCATTCTGACTTTCCCCAATAATAATAATAATAATAATAATAATAATATAATACCACACCACCTTTCCTCCAAGGAGCTCAGAGTGGTGTACATGGTTTCCCTATTCATGATGGTAGTTGCTTTATTTATACGTAGTGCTTTTTTGGCCCCAAGACCCCCAAAGCAGTTAACATAATATTAATTCAAAAGAAACACACAAAGTATAATCAGGCAAAACAATATAAAATAACCAAGTCATCTAATGCCAATCAATTACACTAGATATACATTTGTGAACTGCATTCATGTTCTCACCACAGATGCAGTTCCCCAGCATTCCATCTTTCACTTAGAAGCCAGGTTAACTCACATCCTTCCTGCCCCTGGCTGCTCCAAACTCTAGGAGCAAGTCCATTCATGATCATTCATCCAGGGAGAGTGCCCTTTACCTCATTATACCCCAAAGTGCATGTCTCTACAAACAGATGTAAGCCTGAGAGATGGCTATGTTACTTTTAATTTTTGTAGTGAGACTAGTAGTTTTTGGTGCTTTATAAATAATAACGTATAGGTGCATGACTTTATAAAGAACATATTTTTAAAGGTAACAATGTTCCCAATATATCCCATTTAGCTGACCCCTTAAAAATAGTAAGGGAAGTATTAATAGCTATAATATAGGCCAGAGTTGTTCTTTGTTAAAATGGGTAAATTTAATGCTAGAAGTGTTTACAGAAGTGTCAGACATACTTGGGATCCTGTGTTGTCATGACTAGGATGCTAATTGGGAGGCTCCAGTGTCACCAGCTAAAGAGCCAGACTGGATTCTTGGCTATGAGCCTGATGATCAGGGGATCACCAAACACAAGGTTGATGAGTAGGAGTCCTCTAAACTTAATGCCACAGAATCAGGTACTGTAGAACTGGAGCCAGTGTCCTTAAAGGCCCCTTTCTCTGGGCTTCAGAACCCAAGTGTCTTTCATGCTAGGAGATGTGGCCTAGAGGCAGAAACTCAGAAGTCTCGGAACACTTCTAATTTTTGGTGGAGCAAGTTGTTCTGTAGGAGCTCTCCCTGGTGCTATAATGGACCTGCGTTGCTCCATGAGCTCCTATAATGGATCTGCCTTGCTGTATGAATTCCTCTATGGGATCAGAACAGGACATGTTTCAGTATGAATCGTTCTGGGGGAGTTGGAAATATTAGAGAAAAGAATAAAGGTTAGTGAAAGAACGTGCTCTTTTTTTAAAAAAAACTATTGGGGGCATGGTGCACACCAGATTGGTTGGGACTACTGTTGTACTTTTCTGGATCAGATCTAAATATCTGACCAACAAAAGAGGAAAAAATACATAACTCAATTTTCAATCTACATATGTGTCATTCTAACTTCATAATAATTGTTTAGTTATACACAGCTGTAAGCTACCAAACAATATGTTGCCACGATTCTTAGAAGATGAAGGATTTTATATTCCAAGAAAGCCTTATATTTCTAGGAATACATACTACAAAATGGAAAATCGTCTTCTTCAGCAAGATGGGGTAAATGCCCTGTTTCAGTTTTTTAAAAATGTTTTTATCTCAATAATATGTTGAAAAAAATGTAATTGATTTGCTCAATGTTGTTTGTGCTTCTGAATCATCTTTATTAAGGGGAAAAACTGGTTTGAAGAAAGTGGAGAAATAATGTCATTACCTTCTCCAATCAAACAATCAAGACATTGCAGAATGTCTTTTCCTGTTACAATTGACCTGCAATTAAAGACAACATATAGGAAGGTGAGTTTGTTTTTTTCTTTTTAAAAAAAACACTTTCTTCTCAAGATTGAGTTTATTTAATTAGGAAATGATTAATATGCCCTGGCTAGAAACACTACATGGGGCTGATAACGTATTTTACTGTCTTCTACTTCTGCTTCTTCACAACTTGATGGCAATTGGGAGGGGGAGCTTTCTACTGCACTAGAAGTTGTGCATATGTACTTTTAAAATGAAATTAATATATTTGAGCAAATGTTACCATTAATACATAGTATCATTTTAGTTTGAACATTTTAATGTACTTCATGAAGTATATTTAATTTTTAAAAATCCAGTCAAATTCCAGAAATCTAGTAATTTCTAGAAATTGATTTGGTAAGAAATCTCACATGGAATCAAAAAACAGTCTGAATGCACATAAAGCCACCACATTGTAGAAGCTAAGAAGGTCAGGATCTGATCAGTGCCTGGACTGGTACCTTGGAATATCATGTCCTCTGTCATGGGTGTCATGATGGAAGAAATGCAGGATCTAAGTGTAAGAAAATATCAATTTGTCCTGTGCATGTAAGATGAACTCAGGTGGGACTTGAACTGCTACTACTGGTTGAAAACTGGAATTGCTGTTCATTTTAACAGAAGCTTCTGGATCTCCCTTGGATTCTATGACCAGTTCTATCCTACCTTCACCTGGAGCGGTTGTCAAATGTGCACACTCTGCCTATTTCTCAGCACAAGCCTGTGTTTAGTTTTTTTTGTATTTTTCCTTGTTTGCTTGCTTCATGTGACCCTTTAGATCCTATTTTTAAGCATCTTTTTATCGGTGTAAACTTTTACTTCAGCCCACCTTCCCTTCATTCTTCAGCTTGCTCTCTTGTGCCTCCCTACCATTCCACTCCTGCTTTTTAATCTTGCATATAGAAAACACAAAAGGAGCCTTTGTGCATTTTCCTCATTTTTCCTTGCTCCAAAGAAGTCTTTCCTCTACCCTGTTCTGCCTTCTTCCTAACTTCCTTTCTCTGCTCTGAAGAAGCTTTCCTCTGTCCAAGTGTGCTCTCCGCCTTGTCCCCCTGTGTATCTGCCAAATATATCCCATCTGCTCCCATCAGGCCAAATACGATACAGCAAGGGAAAGATTAAGGAGAAACCTGCTACAGGTTCTAGGAAGCCCTGCTCTGCCCTGCCTGCTCTAGCAGATAAGCCTCTGTTTCAGACAGTCTGCCAGCTACGGTGGATAGTGCCAACCTCCCTGGATGGGGATGGTGTGGCAACTGAGCATTTTGGGCAGTGGTGGCACCTGAAAAAAAATGGGGGGGCACAGAAGGGGCAAAATATATTTCTAGGTGGATGAGTTGTGTCCCACATATTAAGATTTGGGGTGGGTTAGGTTTTATTGTTGTTGAGATTGTTAATGTTCTAATATAATTATATGTTTTTATTCTGTACGTCGCCCAGAGTGGCTGGACAACCAGCCAGATGGGCGACTAATGAATCTAATAAATAAATAAATAAGATTTATGAAAGAAAACTAATGGTATATTTCATGCTAAAACTGCCATCATAAACATATTTTTCCTGAAATAAGTAATATATTGATTAATTTAGGTAATAAATTTTTATGTAGCATATGCATTAACCACATTCAAATTACAGTAAAGAAAAAGGCTTTCAAACAAGGTAGAGTTGCTGCACAACCGTTTCCTTGACATACAAAATTAGACAGAACGCTTTCTTTTAGAAAACAGTTACTTTTGAACCAGTACAGGCAGAACCAGGAACGCAGACTCTTAGCGTAAGGAAAGTAAGAGTAAACTGAGACACCTGAGTCTGTACACCTAAGAAACCCAATGCATGTTGTTGTGTATCTAAATAGTCATCTGTGGCTGATTAGATTATCACTTGCTGAGAGGGAATGGAGGAATATATAGATCTAAAGAAGTTGAATACACTGATTCTTATGCACTTCTGCAAAAGGATTGACAACAGTTTCAAGGTTGAGTGCTTTTGATAGTTTCTTTTCATGTTCTAGTATAGCAGTGTTACTTAGGTGTTCATCACCCACGCTGCTCCTCAAGTAGGTCTTAGTTTGCTATAGACATGAAAATGTTAGTTCACATCCAGCACTTGATGAAGGTATTGTGATGGCTATGGCACAGAGTCTGTGGAGTTCACTGAAAGATTAAGTTCTTCAAGAAGAGTAAGCGTTTGGTTAATTGTTTCTTATTTTTCTTTGTGGTTGTTACCCCTCTAGAACTTTTCCAAGTTCTGCTTCAAATCCATCCATGTCTTGCAAATGGTCTGGGTTTTCTGGACCAATAAAATAGTAGCACTTGGGATTGAAAGCACTAAGCCCATTCAAAATATTGCAGTTGTCTGCCAGTCTTCCCTTAAATTCACTAATAGTGCCATCAACAGCAGGAAAGAACACCTTAATTCTAAAATCACAGTCAGTTTGTGAATAAATACTTTCTGCTATATTTAATTCAGCAATGTGCCTTTGAAATTGTTTTGGGATATCTTTTTTCTTTATTTCTTAGTTTGATTGAATTTTCTTCTGTAAACATCTTTACATCTGCCATAATTTTACTGAAAATTTCCTCTTGGTCCCTGAGATCTTGCAGTTCATCTATGAGAGAATTAACAAGCGTGAGCCACTTCACAATCTGATTTTTGCAAATAATCTGCTACTATTTTTAGTTCAAGAAGCACTTCACTCAAAAAATTCCTGAACCCGCTGAAGTCAGACACAAACACAGAGGTGTGCTTTTCTTTAGAAGATTTAACAGAAAGTTTCAGTTCAGAGCGCTTCATGAATTAGCTTACAGGTTACACAGCATTCAGCATCTTTACTAGGAGTAACTAGACACGACTATACTGCACAAAGACATTGTTGCAGCAACTAGTCCCCCCCCCTCACCATGCTTAAATAAGGATGGGTGGGCACCCTACTTGGGTGAACTGATTGTTACTGTTGAGAACTTTCATGTATACAAGCACTCCTCAGAGGGGCTGTAAAGGCATGTTGAATTTGGCAGTGGAACTATCTCTGCGTACGAGGTGAGGGTGGCTGCTCTGCCTCAGCAAGATCATGCAGGGAGGGGGGCTGCATTGTGGCAGTGGTGAAGCAGACGTTGGAAGGGAATGAATGTTGGGTGGAGATGCAACTTCCTGACTGGGCTGAGCCTCCTCATGGGGAACTGGAGCTATAGAAGCGGAGCTGTCATTGTCCATGGCATGAAGGCTTTCAGAATTCAGTGTACCTGTAGGCCCATCACTGGAACCATCATTCCATTCAAAGTCCTCCTCCTCCTTGTTCTCACTGCTCCGCCCCCTCTTTGTGAGGCTCATGACATCATCCCCCTCTCCATGCCAATCCTCCCATACCCCAGAGGCTTGGGCTTACCAGAGTAGCATTCATGGAATTCTCTCACCAAATCTGGTGCATGGATGTCCAGTGCTGCCTCTCAGGATCTTTCCTCCAGTCCAAACCCCCTCAAGTTCCTCTTGGCCATCAACAAGTACAGGAGCGGGTGGTGATTCAGGTGCCCAGTATGGATGTGGTGGTTCCTCTGGGGTTAACAACGAACAGTGGAATACTGGTTGACCCTCTTGTAAGTTGGACAAGACTGTACATATTTCTCCACACCATGCTTTATTCTGGCCATCAAAATTCTTGTGTAACTGCCTACAGTCTTAAACACCCCAAAGTGTCCTGCAGTTGGAGCTTCGTGACACTGCTGTAGGACCTTGGCCCAAAGCTCACCAGGGTTATGTACAAGGCCTCGTAGTGATGTAGCACCCCCGCCTTGGGAGCAGCCTGGAGCCCGGTCCCGAGGGAGTCCTTGGAGTTCCCAGACCCCTCTTAAGCAAACAGATCTTGTTTCTGAGTGGAGCTCTTCCTTCCTGATCGCAGCTCTTCAATCCAGGGATCTGGACAGGCAGCCATCACAATCTCATTTATTATATTATTTATTTGTTTGTTAGATTTATATCCTGCCCTTCCTCCCAGTAAGAGCTCAGGGCAGCAAGGGGGTTTCATCTTGTCCAAGGGAATGATGTGATGTAGAGGTTGGGTCTGGCTGATGTTTGTTGTACTCTGGTTTGCGGGAGAGTGCATCACCTCTGTGGTTTTGGACATGAGGGAGTAGGTGATACAGAAGTGGAACCTGGTGAAGAATTGGGACTAGTGCACTTGATGCTGATTCAGTTTGCGGGCCATTTAGAGGCTCTCAAGGTTCCAGTGGTCAATGCGGATGTCCACTATGTGTCATGCTCCTTCTAGGAGGTGCCAACGGGTTTCGAATGGATCATGGATGGCTAGTAGCTTTTTCTCCCATATGGTATAGTTTTGTTCAGAGTCAGCGTTTGGGAAAAGTATGCACAAGGATGTAAGTCCCCACTCTTCTTGGAGGCCTGTAACAACAACTCTCGGATGGCTACTTCTGAGGCATCCATTTCCACCACAAAAGGCTGGGGGGGGTCAGCATGTTGTGATATTGGTTCTGAGGTGAACAACATTTCTAGCTTTTGAACTGTTGGGCAGCCTCGGTCCATCAAAATGGACCAGAGCCCTTAAGGAAGTCCATTAATGTGGCAGTCATGTTGGAGAAGACAGTGATGAACTGTCTGTAGTAATTGGTGAACCCCAGGAACCACTGTAGGTCTTTTTTAGTTTTGGGGGAGGTCGCAGGAGAGCACGCAATGCACCTTCCGTGGGTTCATCTCCACCCTGTTGGAGTAATTTAATAGCCTAGAAGGTCCAGATTTTAAACCCACGCTTCTCCAACTTGGCATACAGGTGATGCTGTCTCAGTCTCTGCAACACAGCCCTCCCATGCACCTCATGCTGCTCCAAAGAGTGAATAAAGATGTCATCTAAATAAACAATCACAAAGCAATCTAGGTAGTCTTGAAAGATGTCATTCATAAAGTGTTGGAAAACTGCTGAAGCATTCAATAGTTCGAAGGGCATGACCAGGTACTTGAAATGGCCATATTGCATCTTGAAAGCGGTTTCCCACTCATCCCCTTCCTGGATCCTGATGAAGTTATAGGCTCCATGCAGGTCCTGCTTGGTATAGATTTTTACCATTCACAGCCACTCTAGCATCTCGTTGATAAGGGGGAGTGGGTAACTGTTGGGGTGGTAATTTTATTCAGCTCCTTGTAATCATGGCATGGGTGGAATTCTCCATTCTTTTTCTTGACAAACAGCAAGGGGCCCCCAGCTCGGGATTGTGATGGTCGAATGAACCCCTGCTTCAGGTTGACATTGAGGAAGTCCTTTAGAGTGGCTCAGGCAGCGAGTAGATGTGGCCAGAGAGAATCTGGGCCCCTGGGAACAAGTCAGTGGCACAGTCATAAGGTCTGGGGGGGCAACTGGTCAGCCTCATTCTTGTCAAACATTTCACAGTAATCCTGGTATTTCGCAGGTAGGGGAGCCGGCATGGATGAAGGCAGGGCAGCTACTGCTGCCACTGCTGTAGCCTCGGCAGGCTAGCCGTTTGCAATAGTCTGACTTGAATGCCACAGATGTTTCCCCCCAGGAGATTGTAGGATCATGTTGTGTCAGCCAGGTCATCCCCAGAACCACTGGCAAGATGGCAAGGTAGACAGCTTTTCGAGATGCCCAGGCAGCTCCACTTGCAGTCCTACTGTTGCCTGCATGACCATTCCTGAAGCTAGGGGCCATCCATCAATGGTCTCCATGGCTAGAGGTATTTAAAGTGTAGTGATGGGAATGTTGTATTGCTTTGCAAAGCCCAAGTCCATAAAGTTGCTGGATGCCCCCAAATCCACCATAGCATGTACTTGAATGCTATCCTGAAAGTAGGCCTAGGCAGATTGGCAGGAGTAAAGCTGGCTTTGGTGGGGCAGGAACATCATGAGGTCCTTGGCTTACAATTGATCCCAGCTCATGGACCTCTACGAGAGCTGGTATTTGTAGTTTTCCTGCATCGAGGCTTTCTCTAATTTGGAGGGGCAGGTTTTCGTGAGGTGCCTCGTCTTTCCGCAGTATAGGCACAGCCCCACTTGGTGATGCTTCTCTTTCTCCTCCATCAGGCTTGGCTGCACCCATCCAATCTGCATGGGCTCCCCCAACTGAGCTGAGGCTTCCAAGCTGGGAGAGAAGCACATGCAGGGGAGAGGTATGGGAGGTAACAGCTGAGCCAAGGAAGCCCTGCACTTTAAGCCAGTGGTTCCTAACCTTTATGAGTATGGGACCCCCTTTTTACATGCAAAAGGTTTTGTGATCCCATGCTAATTGTAAATTTAACCTCTGTTAATTGAAAAAATGGTGCGTGGCAAAATCACATATCCAAATATCCCTTTCTATAAAAAGCTCCCTGCAGACAGACATGTTGCTTTCTTTTCTTAATGCAAAGGTTCATCAAATTGGTATTTCCCCCCCCCTCCAAACATAGTTTGAAGATGTACAGTCCTGTCTCTCAACACCAGGGGTTACAGTGTTGGACTAAGATCCAGGTTCAAATCCCCACCCAGCCATGAATCCCACTGGGTGACCTTGGACCAGACACAGTCTCTCCGCCTGACCTATTTCACAGGGTTGATGTAAGGATAAAATGAAAAGGGGGGGGGAGAGAATCATGTGACCACCTAGAGCAACTTGGAGGAAAGGTGGGATATAAATACAATAATAAATAAATACATAATTTCAGCTGTAGTATGTGGACCCCAGCCTCAGCCAACTTGCTGAGCATTTTAATAATGATAATGATGATGATAATAATAATGATAATAATAATAATAATGAAGCAGCAATGTAGTAATGGTGGGGATGCTAGATTGTGAAGACAAAAGGGTGGATAGGTTGAGGAGTGAGGTTAGTGCTTTTAGGCCTTGGGATGATAATCAGAACTGATTACTTGGTTAGTGTGCACTTGGGGAATGAGAGTGGAGCAGAAGGCAGATCAGCACACGCACGCGCACACACAAGCACACCTGCCCCTCCTGCAACTGGATGTGCAAGCAGGTGTGCCAGCATTTGGGCATGTGGAAGGGGGAAAGCCCTCAACTACCACAGCATCTTGGAGAGAGAGATGGGGGTGACAGTGCCTGGGTTGGGAACCACTGCTCTAGGCAACGACCTTCAAGTCTGCTGTCTATCTGCAGGCACAGCGGGATGATCTCCGATAAGGAGTTGGAAGCTGAAATTCACACCAATTTGTCCAGTATCTCATCATTTAGGCCCTTGTGGTATTGGTACATCTGAGCTGACTTGTTCCAATCCAATTCCTGCACCAAAATTTGAACAGTGTTGGTATAAGTCCTGCCATGGCAGCTATAAAATTATCATACTGTTCCAGTACTGGGTCATTCCAAAGCAGCAGAGGGGTAGACCACTGGACTACCTCCCCTTCCAGTAGACTGATCACAAAGGCCACTTTCAAAGTCTATTATTATTATTATTATTTAGATTTATACTCCACCTTCTTCCAAGGGTGGGAAACAGAAGCACTAAAAACACTCTAAAACATCATAAAAATAATATTTAAAATATATTACAACAGAACATCCTTAAAAACATATTAAAAACAACTTTAAAAACATATTTAAAAAAGAAAAGCTTAAAAAATATATTAAAAAGCAATTCCAACACAGATGCAGACTGGGATAAGGTGTCTGTCATGAACTTGTGAATTTTTATGAAATGTTAAAATAATATGTAATATCATGGCTCCGTGCAAAGAACTCTGGGAGTTACATCTTGTCAAAAGACAGGCCTCTGGAAAGGCAAAAATGTTAAGTTTCGTTTCCAGCTGAAGTCAGTTAGGGAGGCCTGAATAGAAACACCTGGTTATCTGTGCTAATCAGTAAGAGCCTGGTACTCAAGGCCATGCAGGCCTGTGAAGGTTAAGAACATGGTTGGGAGGGGGACCTGCAAGGCGCAAAAAAGTGAAGAAGCATCGAGAAGGGATTACATCAGTAAGCTCCTGACTGGCTAATTAATTCTGGACCGTTGGGTTTCTTTTCCTTAAGTATAGGGCTTGAGACCCATAGCCTTTGTTCCCTCTGGAAGGTTTCCCTGGATGATGCCTATGGGTATCCATCTTGCTGGTGGCTACCTAAGTAGGGTTCCATTGCTTTGTACCTGATGTTATTCTCTCTGAGGAGAGATGAGATTACAACCAACTACCTCCTAAGTAAGTAGATAGACTAGTAGGTTATTATTTTCTTGTTGTGTGTATGAACTCTCTTACGTATACCTAAACCCCTGATTGGGTGTGTGGTTTTGAGGAACTGTTTGCTGCTATATTTTAATGTGCACTTACATTTTTTGAATAAAGCTACTTCTATTTAACCTGGTGTGTTCATTGAGGGTAAGGGTGGTTCTGAATTCAGCACCTTGACCATTCGACTACGCAACTACCAAAGGAAAAAGGAGTTAAGCCTAATTCTAATTTGTAGGGTTTTACCAGAGGTTTCTTGACAAGGAGTGTAGTTTGGCTCTTGTCTTATAGAACCTTGGTTTATCTATTTTCTGGGCTCAGGGTTCCCCTAGCTCTGAGTTGAACAAGTGAAGGGGTGGTGGCAGCCTACTTTCTACCTTCCAGGGTTGGTGTTAGTTTGCACAGCCTTGGCAAGGGGAATTTGGTGTTTGGGTTCCAGAACAATTACCCTAAGGGTGGGAATTGGGTCTGAAGCATGGTCCCCGTGCCTTGTGGGGGCAGTGGTCCATGACAGTGTCTACCTAAAAGACTTGTTGAAAGAGGAAGCTCTTCAGTAGGCGCTGAAAAGATAACAGAGGCGGTGCCTGTCTAATATTTAATATTCATTGGGAAAGTCTGATTGCTGCACTCTGATGTATAGCTCACATTGCACGACGAACATCGCAAACTGCTCCTGCTTTCCGCTGTATCGGAGAGGGAGTCCTAGGGGTGTCTTGATATGAGGTGCGGGCACCAGCTGGTCTGGAGTAGCTCTCTGCTGTATGGCTGTTACATTGTTCCCAAGCAGGGTCAGCCATAGTTGCAGGTTCTGGTTCTCCACTCGAAGAGTCTCGCTCTCATTTAGAAGAGTCTGGGTCTCAGCTCAGAGTTTCTGGAGCTCAGCTAGCACGGTTTCTAAGGCACTCAATAGCCTTCCACCATCCCGCCGCTTGCTTGCATCTCACTCATAGGGTCTTTGGGTAGAGGAGGTAGGGGCTGCAACAAACTGTCCTGCTGGAACCCACTGAAGTCAAACATGAATGTGAAGGTGTGCTTTTCTTTAGTAGATTTAATAGAAAGGTTCAGTTCAGAGCACTTCATGAATCAGTTTACAGGTTTCACAGAATTCAGCAACTTTATTAGGAGTAACTAGACATGACTATATGTGCTAAGATGTTGTTGCAGGAACCAGTCACACCCCTTCACCATGTTTAAATAAGGATGGGCAGGCACCTTACTTGTGTGAACTGAATGTCACTGTCAAGAACACGCATGCACACGAGTGCTCCTCAGGCTGTGGGAGCATGTTGAATTTAGCGGCACAACCGCCTCGTGTACAAGATGAGGGTGGCTGTTCTGCCTCAGCAAGATCCTCCTCATAAGAGGGAGGGGGTTGTGCTGTCATGGCAGTGAAGTGGGCATTGAATGAGGATGAATGTTGGGTGGAGAGACAACTGCCTGACTGGGCTAAGCCTCCTCACGGATAACGAGCTATAGGGATGGAGCTGTCACTGTCCATGGCTTGATGGCTTTCAGAATCCAGCACACCTGTAGGCCCAGAACAGTTATCCCATTCAAAGTCCTCATTCTTGCCACTCCACCCCCATCAAGAACAGGCTGGTTTTAGGACAGGCAGGAGCACAGTCGACCAAGCTTATATCCTCCAGCACTTAATAAAAAAAATCTATCCTGGACCCAAATGCGTCCCTTTATGTGGCATTCGTAGACTTCTCCTCTGCTTTCGACTCCAGTGACAGGGAGATGCTGTGGCGCAAATTATGACAAACCAATGTTGATAAAAGACTATTGTGGTTAATTCGATCTCTCCACCAGTCAAATTACTTACGAGTCCGACTTGGGAGGAATGGATACTCTCGAGCAATACCAGCAGAGAGAGATGTTAAACAAGGGTGCATACTGGCCTCTTTCCTTTTCAACTTTTTTATAAATGACATCATTCCCGCAATGGCTTCCCCTTCTTTCTTTCCTCCATCGGTGGGGCCTAGGAAAATGTTGTCACTATTATATGCAGACGATCTGGCCCTGTTTTCTTTAAACAAAATAGGATTAAAAAGAATGCTAACCCGCTTGGAAGAATACTGCAAGGCCCAGCGCCTGCAAATTAACGAATCCAAAACTAAAATCATGATATGTGAGAAACACAAGAAGGCAAAAACAAACTGGACCCTAAATGGGAAACCACTAGACCAAGTACAGACCTTTAAATACCTAGGCATAAACTTCAGTGATAAGCTCTCGTGGAGATCCCAACTGGAGGTCATCATATTAACGGGCGCTAGAGTGATTGGACAAATAAGAAGGTTTTTCTATGCCTGTGGGGGCCAGCTGGTCATGCTGATGTTAAAAATATTTATGACCAAAGCCCTACCAAAATTTTTATAAGGGTCAGAGCTTTGGGGCTGCTCACTTAAATCTAGTCTTGAGGCCCTCCAAAATACCTTTATGAGACAGATCTTGGGACTCCCTCGTGGCACACAGTCAGCCCACTTAAGAGCTGAATTAGGCCTCCCTTTGCTAGCAGCAAAAATTGATCTGACTTCCTTAAGGTTTTGGAGGAAGATTTCTCCTCGGAGGATACCTCTCTTATAAAACTCTGCTGGCATGAACAGCACCGGATCGGGGGTTGGGCTCAATGTTGCCAGGCAATAATTGAAACTACAACCTCTCCCATAGGAAACTCTTAGATCTCAACTCTTCTGAGCTCCGTAATTGGGCTTTTGATCATGACGCGAATCAAGACAGGGCCACAATAATGGTGGCCCCTTTTTCAGCTTGGTTTCCCCTGCTTAAACCCAATCATGCTGTTCCTCCTTACTTTGTCACCCTAACAAGTGCCCCTTTACGCAGAGCTTTCACAGAAATCAGATTCCGAACAATGCCCACAGCTTACCTTGAAGGCAAGTATCGGGGAATCCCGAAAGAGGAGCGAATTTGTGTTCGTGGCTGTAAGGTACCTGAAGATCTAGTGCACTACATGCTCTTCTGCCCTCTATATAGGAATCTTAGACACAAATTCCTAGTACCTCTGGTCAGTCTTAGAGGGGGGGTTACCTTGCAATATCATGGTAGCCGAGCTCCTGGCCGATAAGCATAACCAGGTAACAGTTGCAGTGGCCAACTTTGCCCTAGCTGCAAAAAAGCTAAGAGCAAACTACGTAAAAGCACGATTGACCACAATTCTGTAATGATTGCAATTTTTAAGTTGTATGGTTTTAAATTGTTGTATGGTTTTAAATTGTTTATTGTATGCTGTGCAATGGCCTATGGCTAAAAGCAAATAAAGCAGTTGAATTCACTCCACCCCCTCTCTGTAGGGCTCACAACATGTGCTGGCTGGGGCTGATGTGAGTTGTAGTCCAGCAACATCTGGGCACCCAAAGGTTGGGAAAGTCTATTGTAGACCATACCACCCTTACCAATCATCCCAGCCCTTGTGTTTATTCAGCCCAGGGGGGCACCCCCCCAAGTACACAGTACTTTGGTGCTAGAATCTAAAAACAGTTTTCAGACCCATTTGGGTCTGCCTCTCAGGCTAAGGCCAGCAAGCACTGATTCTGATGCCACTGTTCCTCTAGTGGAAGGCCATCTGTGGGTCTTTTCAGACAGATGGCATTCCAGTACTTCAGGCCAATGGGCACTGGAGGCACGGAGACATGGCCTGGATCTTGAGTTGCTGTCCCAGATTTCTCACAAGTTCCTGCCTTCCCTGGTTTCATCCAGTCTGGAATAGAGCGACAGACTCCAGAAGGCAATCCAGCACCTCCTAGACACAGCAGCTGTGGAACCGGTGCCAGCAGTGGAATGTTACTGAAGTATTTATTCTATCTTATTCATCATTCTCAAGCAAGATGACTCCTTCAGGGCAGTCCTGATCTTGAAATATCTCAATCAGTATATAATTTATTGCAAGTTCAGAATGGAAAGCTTTGGCCATCAAGAAGTCTCTCCAGTGGCGGGATTTCCTGTTGTCTTTTGGCCTGACAGAGGCCTATTTATATGTTTCCATCCACATGAGACACAGATGCTGTCTCAGGTTATCCCTTCAATGGCCATCAATTTCAGTATAAGCCCATGCCCTTTGTACTAGCAATGCACCCCCTGGGTGTTCGCAAAGTTTGTGATCACTGTGGTACCTCACCTACATCTACAGGGAATCCATGTCTATTCCTCCTTAGACAACCGGTTTGTTCTCCCCTTACTCAAGCAATGCAAGATCTCCAGATAACCTTAACCTGTATTAAAGATCATGGATCATTGGTCAATTCCAAAAAGAGCCAGTTAATTCCCTCTTGGCACATTCTGCATCTGGAAGCCTTCATAGACACAAGCTGGGGGCATGGTTCTTTCCCCAGATATCCAGGATTCAATTTGTGGTGCACTCCATCAAAACAAAGTCTTCAGTGGCTCTCATGGCACTGGCAAAGACCTTGGGTCTCATGATTTTGGTGATCCAGATCAGTCCCTGGGTGAGATATCACACTTGGCCCCTCCAGTGGGTTCTCCTTCCTTCCAGACAAGCCTTGCAACCAGATGTGCCTCTGCCCCAGTCAGTTCACCTGTCCTTTCACTGCTTTGGAAGGGCAATCTTCTGACAGGGCTTCCCCTCAGAACACTCCCCCCCCCAGTAATAATTTCAGACACCAGCTGACAGGCTATGGCATGCTATGTGAGGGTTGAAGGTACAGGGTCTCTGGTCACCCATGGAATCTCATCTTCCAATCAACTACTTGGAGTGTGTGCAGCCTGACTAGCAATCTGACATTTTGTGCAGGTGCCTGGAGTGGTCTTGTAGAGGTAAAAAGGCAATAATCTTGTTCAAGGTTATGGCAAGTAGAAGTTGCACCCAGGAATCTTAAAGCAGATCTCAGATATCTTTGGCAGATTTTAGATAGATCTGTTTGCATCTCCACTCAACTGCCAAGTCAACAGGTTCTTCTGATATGCAGCCACCATCGTGGAAGCAGTTGATGTTTTCTGTTCACTGAGGCCTCTGGGAATCCTGCACACCTTCCTGCAAATTCCTCTTCCAAGTTTTGAAGAAGGTTCAGGAGGAGCAAGTGATAGTAGTGCCAGTGGCTCTGCTCTGGCCCCGGAGACCCTGATTCTCTGAAACTGTCTATTTGGTTTCCTCTGTGGCACCTTCTCCTTTGGGAGGATCTATTAACTAGAGCCAGCTCTGTCATATGGACTCAGCATGGCTGGACTTCCATGCTTGGAAATTGAACAGAGGCATCTCCTCAAAGTGGGACTCCCACCCTCGATGGTAGACATCATGATGGCCTCTAAGCATCTTTTCACTGTCTGTTTTTATCAGAGTACATGGAAAGCATTTGAACAACGATGTTCAAAGAAAAGGGGTTCCCAGAAAGGCCAGTATTTCTGAAGTCTTGTCCTTTTCTATGGGTCTAAAAACCGAATACCCCAGAATGTCAGACTTCTGCCTTATCCTCGGTCTTGTCGAAAAACTCTGACAAAACCCTTGATTCTCATCTATTCATCAAATGATTCCTGTGTGGGCTGCCTTGTTGTCTTCTCCAACTCAACACAGATTCCCTACTTGGGATTTGCATGAAGTGCTCATTGCTTTATAGAAGCCTCTGCTTGAGTTGCTGAAGTCTATCTCTCTGTGTTTACTATCCTTCAAGATCCTCTTCTTGGTGGCCATCAGATCAGCTTGAAGAATCTTGGAATGAAACACTCTTTCAGTGACTAAGCCCTTGTACATATTTCACAAAGACAGAGCTCTTCAGAACAAATCCAGCATTTACCTCTGAGGTAAACTCTTCCTTTCACTATAATAAAGAGTTAATCTTGCCTACTCTCTGTCCTTCTCCTGTCCACTCATCTGAAAAGGCTTGGCACTCCTTAAACATGCACAGGGCGCTAAAACTGTACATCAGTCAGAATCCTTTTTTGTCTCTTTCCACCTACCTTCCTTGGTGAAGAAAGTTTGCACTACCATACTGTTAAGATGGTTTAAAGCCTGCATTACCCTAGCATATAATTGCCTTCATTTTATCTCTCCCAACAAAGTTACTAGCTCACTCCACTAGAACAGCTGCTTCTTCGGTAGCCCTTTCTCTATATTCTCCCCTTCATGAAGTTTGTTGAGCAGCTACTTGGCCTAGTCTGAAAATGTTCATTAAATGTTACAAAGTAGACTTACACACATTGGCTGAGGCAGCCTTTGGGAGAAGGATCTTGTAGCATGTTCTCCCAATTCAATAGGCAGAGTGTTTCCCACCCTATGTGGGTCATCTTGGGTATGACCCACCTGAGGTCATCTTACATTCACGGGAGAAGAGACCATTGGGATTACTGTAAATGTGCATGTAAGGAGGGCCTCAAGCCTTCTCCCTAATTTTTGTTGGCTGCCTGCTGTGTTTTTCACTTTTTTCAGGTTTCTGCTCACTTAAACGTTTTGTTGTTTTCAACTAAATCCTACTCAGAGTAGACCCACTGAAATTAATGGACCTAAGTTAATCATGCCTTAACTTTAGTGGGTCTACTCTGAGTAGGACAATATTGAATACCACCATTTGTCCATAATTGTTGCAGAGACTGCCTTCTCCTGGTGTTCCTTTCTGTCATTGTTCCAGTCTGTATGCTCTCCTTTCCATGTGGCTTGTCATGAAAGATCTGGTCATAAAGTCCAAAGGAGATTCAGAAGCTTCTGTTAAAATGAACAGTGATTCCTGCCTTTAACCACTAGGGGGAGCTCAAGTCCCACCTGATACCATCTTTATGTGCATGTAGATGTTCATTTCTGAATTAGGTCCAGTAGTTGCCAATGTTTTGCTGTTCAGAATTAACACCTTTGATTCAAGGCTGAGGTCTGTTTATCATGCCCTTTTACTTATGTGATAACTATGCTTCCACATAAAACAGCACATCTTTTTGTAAGTGTAATAAATAAGAAAATTCAACTATTTTTGTGCTTACTGTTACCATTTGTAGCGATGCTGATCCAACCTTAAGTCTAGCAACCAAAGATGAACACAGAATAGTTTTTGAGAGTTTCAGTAGATTTAATAGAAGCATCACGTTCCATGCTGTATACTTACATAGGTTTTTGTCTACTGCTACTTTTGGTCAAAGACATTTTGCACATTTTTGAAATGCCATGAAAACCTGAAAAAAACCACCTACCAGAGCAAAAAACATACAAACCAGGAGCAGCAACTCTGAAAAGCAGCTCAAAAATTTTTGTTTTGTGTTTCTTTTAAACACAGGCAATGCAACCTGAACTTGAAAACTGCATCATAACTAAGTCAGAAGACCAGAATGAAATTTATCAACTAGATCTTAACATATCAAGTATTGTGTTCAGCCATCATTCTCTTTTCAATTGTGAACAGGTATTGGCTACCAGGTTGCTTGATCTGTATGAATGCTTTCAAAAAAGACAGCAGCAAAATGTTACTTACTTGCTATCTGAAAAAGTAAGTAATGCTTTACGTTACAGTTTTAGTTATAAAGCTGAAAGTTATGATGTCAAATTCTGTAAGACTCCAGAATGTCACTGCTTGAAGGCTTGAGGTGTGTCTAGGATCTGTACCAGCTAACCTTCATATGATTTGTTCCAGTAATAATTGTATAGCTTGTGCTGCAGAAGCAGCATAGATCAGTGGCAGAATAATTGTTTTGCGTACAGAAGGTCTCAGGTTCAGTCACCAATATTTCCAAGTTAGGCTATGAAAGAATTCATTCTGAAGTCCTGGAGAGCCACTGTGCAGCTGCTGAACCTGGTACCTATTGCCAGCTTATCCAGCTCATAATGTGTAAAGTTAGTTAACAGGTATTTAGGCCCAAATATGAGTACAAGCACTGGAGGGCACAGGTGGCATGGGGAGCCAGGGCAGTTCTTCAGGCGCAAAGAACAGGGAATGGGGTTCCTCTCCCACTCATACACCATTTCTAGTTTTAAATAGCCCTAGCTTAGCATTGTGTAAGTATTTAATTGGAATGTGATAACTTTCCAAGGCAATAACGGGGGTTGTATCAAACACTGCTGTTCTGTTTATGCAACAGAATTCCACTTGTGGAACAGAACTTCCCCCTTCTGTCCTCCCTCCTGCAGCCCCCACACATCCTCAATCATTTGCAGAAGACTTTACTTTACTTTGAGCAGATTTTGAGGGAAGAGGGGAAGAGGCAGTCCAGCTGTGTCAGCAGAACTCCCGTTGTGCAGTGTTGGATCTACCTGTTTGTTAACACTGCAACAAACTGGTTAAACACCCAGCTGAAACTAGGGAAACAGAAGTGTTAAGTGGAAATATTTCCCTTTCTGCTGTTAGTAGATGAAGCTAATAACAGAAAGATTCTTCCTGTGGATTTGCAGGCAAGGTATGAAATATGTAATGACACAGTCATGGAGAAAAGGAGCCCTTGGTCTGCAAAGTTTTAAAGGTACAGCTGTGCAGAGTGACTGACACATGTTTATTTAGTCATGATCTTGAGCCACTCATATAGCAGAAATGCATTTATAAGTATTGCACATTTTTTCTAAAATCTTTCCTTGAAATCAAAGACTAACTAAAATGTTATTGTTCTGCTCGTTTTAATAAAAGCACATATATATTTAAACTAATCACAAAAAATGGAAATAATATTTCCAAAGGGAAATTATTGTTGTAGGCCTATTTAACATCACTGAAAGTAATCATTTGTTTGGGTGTCAGGTTTTGTCTCCTAATATGGTACTTCTAGAACAATATAAGAAGGCCTCTGCTAGAACAGACATTGATCTACCTGTTACAACATTCTGCTTCTAAAAGTTGCTATCCAGATTTTCTAAAACCAAATTAGATACTGGCTATATCATCTCATTTTTATGGCAATGAATTGCAAAAGTTAATTGTACACTATGTGAAGGTCTATCCATCTGTCTTTTCTGAATAATATGAGAATTGGACATATACAGACAAGGTTGAAATAAATTCTGTACAGTATGCCTTTTATTTTGCATTCTTATTTGGTAGCTGCTGAGTGTGACACTTGTTCACTTTAAAATATTAATACTTTTTACAAAATGCCATCTGAAGTTACTAATACAATTTGCCAATAAAAATAATACATTATAAAATTAATCTTATTACAGCTCAAAGCATTAGTAAGTGCCACAAAACTAGTGGAAAGTAACTTGAAAACAAGCCATCTGACCACAAAAAGTTTAAAGGATTACAGATCACAAATAAGGTACCTGTTTATAATGAGGGGGAGGAATCCAACATGCTGCAGGTATCGTGTGATTTCATCAATGCTAATTTCACTTTTGATAGAATAGTTCTATCAGAGAGACCTTATTGACTTGAAGAGAGCAAAGTATCTTCCTAGAAAACAGTGGGTAATCTTTATAATTTCCTGATACTGAACTTGGGCGATCCCAAGTTTGGGAGTAAAATGGGGCCACTCACAAATACAGCAGTGGTTTTACATACTCAGGGGTCTATCCAGGAATGTTGGAAGTATATTGATTTTTTAAAAATTTAATTTACAAGTGAACAGGTAGACAAGGACATATGCTCAGTGTGTTTTAATAACCCATGTTAGCCGGGGAACAGAAAGGAAGATGGGAAAGGGGAAATTGGCCTGCTTGAGCCCCAGACAACTTCTACTATCATAAAAATGTAAATGTACTGCCTTCAAGTCGATTCTGACTTACGGCGACCCTCTGAATAGGGTTTTCATGAGGCTGAGAGATAGTGACTGGACAAAGGTCACCCAGTGAGCTTCATGGCTATGTGGGGATTCAAACCCTGGTCTCCCAGGTTGAGGTCCAACACCTTAACCACTACACCACACTGGCTCTCTACTATCATGAGTGAGGGTAAACACTGTACAATTTAAAACCTCCTCCCTATGTTAGGGATGCACATGATTTGGCAGATAGGTACCCCTGCCCACCTGTCAATATTGCCCCTGGAGGGTGACCCAGTTGTGGATCCAGTCTTTTGGCTAGATTCAATTTCCCACGCCTTATGTAGAAGTCAGGGGCAAAATACATGATACATATTATTTCAAAAAAATAAAAGTAGCTGTAGGAGTTTGTAATTTTGAGCAGAATAATGTCAAGGTATGCATGCTTAATCCATTACCTGCTGACTGTTTTTCTGCTGGGAAACCTATTCCAAAGCTGCTTTATCTATCACATGCAAATGCAAAACATGGGTGGGAATCAGCTCACTGGTGAGATTTTGAGCAGGGAAATAGATGGTGGGCATATCTCCCACTAATTGGCTCTAAATCAGTTTCCTGAGACTACTTATTAAATAAAAACAAAAATGTTGGGACTTCATTGCATATATTTGCCTGTAAAATGTAGCTTGTTCCTCAAAATTAGAAATGGAAGTTGTAATAATTATAAAGAAAGTGAGGAACTTCTGCAATATGGTGTCAGGGGCAAACAGCTGCTTTTTTGATAGTGGGGAACTGAGGAAAGAAGCAGTCTTCAGCTTTGTAAATATTACAGAAGTTACTAGCCTACAGATTTCTTTTAATAGCCTACCCATGAACATGCACTTAATTTGAATTCTTTTTGTGAGGAAAAAATCTCTCTAATCTCAGACCTTAGATAACATAGATTTTAAAAACTTGGCTATTCTAGGATTTTTTAAAAGGAAACAAAATTATGGGAGATTGGTTTGTTTTTTGTTTTCTGTTTTCATGAAACATACAGAAAAATAATGGAAACAGTTGTATAAGAATCTTTCAGTGATGGTTTGCTATCATAGATTCTAACTGACTGCAACCCCCCCCAAATTTCTTTTTGTCCAAACTAACACCTATTCACAACAAAAGTGTGCAAGACATTGTTGATGAACATCCCTATCCTTTCTCCTCCCCTTCCCCTTTAATTTGAGCCAGTGTTTGACCTTTGTTTTTACTGTATTTTTTAAAATGTGTTTTACTAGACGGTTTTCATTCATTGCAAACCGCTTTGATTTTTTTTTAATGAAATAGACGTATACAAATATATTTATAAATAAAAACTCAGGCCAGAACTTGTTTTTATTGCCAGAACGCATCCAGAGAATATGTGAATAGATAATGACAAGCACTAGTAAAGTACCATTTTTATTCACTCAAGTAACCATGAGCAGTCTTGCATATTCCTTAAGCGTTTGCAGATTATATTTTGTTAAGGGAGCTGCAGCTTTTGCAGCAAATTCACGAATACTGTTCAGAGAGCTAGTGTGGTGTAGCAGTTAAAGTGTTGAAATACGACCTGGGAGACCAGGTTTCTAATCCCCACACAGCCATGAAGCTCACTGGGTGACCTTGGGCCAGTCACTGCCTCTCAGCCTCAGAGGAAGGCAATGGTAAACCACCTCTGAATACCGCTTACCATGAAAACCGTATTCATAGAGTCACCATAAGTTGGAATTGACTTGAAGGCAGTCCATTTCCATTTTCAATACAGTTCAGCTCACACATTTCTTCATGACTCAGCCTTGGGGCAAGGAAAAAGTGAATAGCAGGAGATGAGAGGTCTTCCAAAGGCAAAGATCACACTTGCAGAACACAGACAAGCCACTGATTTTGAGTGGCTATATTAATTTACTGGGACTTGATCAGTGCCAAAAGGACACAAACTACTGTTTACAAAACAAAACAGGAAGTTCTGGGTATGAAAGTATCGGCTCAGTAATTGACAAGAGGTCAATTAGCACTTAATGTAGCATGCCCAATGTATTTTGTTTTTAGAGGGTTAGACTCACATTGGGGAATTAGCATCTCTAAACCATCACCTGATCACTTGGGGACAGTATCTAGTCAGCAGTGGTGACCAGGACCCTTGTTAGCTTGCTATCTTGGAAAAGATGGGACCTGCAAAATAAAATGTTGCTGTAGATCCTCACCTCTAATAGGTCTGCTCTTGTTCAGTGTGCTACTCAGCCTTCTCAAGTATGAGCTGTAAGGAAGTGAAGTAGAAAATGTGGGAAGAAAGGAAGGAGAATTTACTTGGCTTGGCAGCATCTTCCTAGTGCTCCTCTAAGGCAATGATGGGCTGAGACTCTAGGTCATGGGTTCTCAACAAGGGGGGAATTCTAGGGTTCCAGGGGGGGAATTGGGACCACTATTCAGCAAAGTGTGATGTCCTGTAGATTATGTACAATTTGTAAAATTGTAGTTTGTTTTTAATTTAATCTGCGACATTCAGTAAAGTTTATTGAATGTCACAGATTAAAATCGATTCTTGAACATGCAGCATTATTTTCATTTGCAAAATTTAATTATTATTTAAAGACCAGAAAGTGCTCCAAGAAATTCTGTTATAATATAAACTAAGAAATTTTTCTCTCACGAGAAACACCACCGTCACTCGCAAAACGTCAACACGCTATGAGAGACTATCTTGGGAAGGGGGGAATTATATTCTGAACAATGGTGAAAGGGGGGAATGGAGCAAAAAAGGTTGAGAACCACTGCTCTAGGTGAAGGGCTAGGGAGGAGGATTGTAAGGATTCCAGATATGGATGGCAGAAAGAGAAGATGCAGTGACAGAACCCATGTTGACGTCTCTGAGATTCTGCTCATTTTTCACATAAATGTACTAAAAAATTCCTGTGTGTATTGTGTATATATATAAAAGTTGTTGGTTTATTGCAGAGGAAATTAATGTTCCATTTTTCTCATGATTTTAGCAGAAAAGTGTTTAACAGCTGCAAATCTTAAAATTTAATTTTAAGTTTATGATCAGCTGCTTTTCTTTGCTGTTTACATTCTAAAAAGGAATACTAAAATATTACACGATATAGAATGCCAAAGAGATAATTCTTTAATAAGAAGTATGCTGAAAGTATGGAAACAAATAAAATGTGTGCGGAGACAGCAAGGATTTATCAGTACAACTGTAAAGCTGCAATTTCAAAGGTAACTGGATAAGGTGAACTTTCATAAGTGCCTTTTAATTCTTCATAGAATCAAATGTTAGGATGATTTAATGTTTGTGAAAGGGAAGAAAGGGGATATAGTGCAGTTTTTATTTATTAATTTTAAAGTATTTATAAGCTACTTCATATTTTAAAATATCTAAAAATTATCTAAATTCTAAAAAAGAGTGAGACTGAAGATCCAGGAGTGTCTCTGTGGGGGTGTGAAGTGAGGCAGTAGGTTTTGTTGAAATGTTTAGGCTGTGTGCCTCCACTTATGCTCAACCTGTATACTGTACAATATTCGTAAATAAACTTAAATATTACAAAATGCCATTAGCCTCCACCGGTGACTTCCTTCCAAAGGAAACCAAACCCAGATAATAACTGTAGCCGTGGAACTTTTCACTATTCAGGGAAGTTGGAGTGATTGTAACAGTGTATTAATTGTGTCCTCCTTACACTTAAGACTTTTCAGTCCATAATTTAGTAACTGTGATATAGTTATATTAATTTCTCAACATTTTATCTCAGGTTCATAGTACATGTGAGCTGTGCACTTTTTTCTTGATGATTGGGATTTTAAAATGCAAATCAGCATTGGAGGGCTACAGTTGAGTGTGAGAGGAGTGATGCGTGGGAGGGGCAACAAAAAGGTTAAGCAGCTCCTCCCCCCACTTATATCCACTTCACATTAAAAAGGATGGGGGAGAGAACTATACAACTGATTGTCACATAACATGTGAGCCTTAGAGGTTTCATTGTTTTCTTTCTATCTTTCAACAAGGCTGGCATATAACTCAGAATTGGATGAATACAAAGCCAAAATATCAGAAGAGAATGAAAATGCTCTAAGAGAAGAATGTGATACTGATTTATCAAACAAATTTTCTGCAACTGGAAGAAAACAGAAGGTTCTTAAGTTGAAAGAGTTTCAGAATAGTAAATGCCTGTGCCATAGTAAAATGAATATGGCTAGTACTGCTCCCGTTTAGTTTCTGCCCAGTTAATATCTCATGTTTATTATAGAATACTGAATGATCTGAAGAGTATTTTATATCCAGTGTAAATTTAGAATTAGAGAATGATCAATCTTGCCATTCTAAGCTTATTACACTGGGGCTTTAAAATTAAAAAAAACAAAATTGATTTGAATGTAGATATTGTAGTAATTTGAAAAATGCCATGGGTGCAGTGAAAATACTAATATTGATTTCTAGGGATGCTTGGATTCAACTCATGCCTTTCAAACCTCAACAGACATCAGAGAGATAAATGAATTTCTTTTTGTACCTCATCTTACCTTTGTAACAGAAATAACAGCAGCAAACATGTGCCCCCTGTGAGTTGCAGATTTTCTTTCTTAGTTTTGCTAAGCATCTATTTAAAATATATACAGTAAGGCCCCGCTTTATGGTGCTTCGCTTTACAGCGATTCGCTAATGCGGCGGCTTTCAATTAGGGAAAGTCCCCGCATTAAGGCACTTGTTTGGTTTTTACGGCAGTTTTTTTCCGTCGCGCGCCATTTTGATGGCATTTTCATGTGATGCGTCCCATTATCATCAATGGGTTTTGCTTTATGGCGATTTCCGCTTTACAGCGGGGGTCCAGAATGGAACCCACTGTATAAGTGGGGCCCTACTGTATATTTCTTGATTAAGGCAGGATTATAAGAAAAGTTAATTAACTGGGTAGTGTCTTTATAATTAATATTAGTCAATAAAGTAAATTAAAGGAAACATTTTATTCTTGATATAAAGAGAAGGCTGTATATCCTATAGTTTTGTGCTTATTTATTGAATTTTATAATACTTTAGGGTGTAGTGCTAACCTCTACTACCAGCAGCAGGGCTTGATGGGGTGGTGTAGCCAGCCCTGTATCCACAGCCCTGGGTATTTACCCTGACCAGAGCAGAAGGTGATAAAAAGGGAGCCAGCCCAGCCCTTTCCACCCCTGAAATACCTATTTTGGGAATTTCCACTGACTATCACCAATGGGGATACTATTGGCAGTAGCTTATGGCTGTCTGCTGTTTGGGTTAGCACACTGATGTTTTTCTTACCAGCAGGGCTTGGGTGCCAGCAGAGTTTCCTGCTGAAAGAGGCTGGTGGTGCCAGGCAGGGCTGGATGAAGGAGCGCCTCAACTCCATCTAACTCCCCTCCAGCATGCTGCATCAGGGGTTTGGATTATTCTGGCCAATCAGTGATATCCCTTTGAAAGCAAAAATTTTAAATTATTGGGCTAAATTAAGCTTTTTTATCCAAAAGTTATTTGAAATGTGTGGATACTTTTAAGAAATGCTTCATGAAATGCACATTTCTGGCATTCCTACCACTGTTATTTATATAAAAATGAATGATTTGCACAATGTATGGAATTTTAATTATTTGATTTACATTACTTGATTCATAGTATATTACGTTTGAAGACTTCTTTGTACTATACACACCCAGTAATTAGCAATGAAATCCCAGGGCAGGTTACAACAATTTAAAAACTAAGTCCTGCTCTCAGAGTAGACCCACTGAAATTAATAAATCTAAGTTAGTCGTGTCTATTAACTTCAGTGGGTGTACTCTTAGTAGGGCTAGCACTGAATACTCAACAGTATATTCAAAACCCAGAAAAACAAATTAGAGTCCCTACAGAGACTGTAGACAGAGAATAGAATAGGGTAAAATACATATCTCTCAGATGTCAAAGCCAAGGCTAAAGAGGTGTGTCTTCAGCACCTCTTTACTGTACATCAGAATATTGCAACAACATTTGCTGGGTGAGCTTACTAGTAGATGAATCAATGTGACAAAAGCCACTGCTAGATTTTCACCCAGGAGATAATAGGCATGGATATTCCTGAAAAGGAACCAGTGTTGTCTGAACAGTGTTTCTCCTTGGGTGATTGAAAGTCTTCAGTGGGATATGGCTTCCCTTACCCCTTGAAGACAAGAAACACTGAACTTTAGAGGAAGTAGTCAACTCTGCCTTCTTTTAAGGCTTCAGTTTGTTTCATGGCCAAGTTAAAAAAAAAGACCACTCGCAAATGGTAAGGCATCAAATTAGAAAACAATGCCCTAGAACAAAACCCTACTAACTGATCATGAACCCAAGCACAGCACTGAACCAAGATAAGCACAGACTGGCAGCATGAAAATAACAAGGGATGTGGCAGTGAATACCTTTAATCACCCAAGGAAAAACACCTTTCATGTGAAAACAATGGTTCCTTCTCCCTTGGGTGATGAAGGATATCTTGGGTGATGTTCTACAGCTAACTCACATCCAGCCAGATGAGTTAACAGCTGCCTAAGTCTGTGGTGGAACATACTGTAACATGCCTGCTGGATGCTACCATAGTTAAGACATACTGGTCAATTTTGTAGTGCTTGATAAAGGTGGGCTGGCAAAGCCCAGATAGCAGCTCTGCATGCCTGTACACTTAATTCGGTACACTTCAAATATTTAAAATGTCTGCTGTAGTATTTATTTATTTATTTATTACATTTATATACCTCCCCATAGCTGAAGCTCTCTGGGTGGTTTACAGCAATTAAAACATTAAAAACAAATATACAAATTTTAAAACACACAAAAAAATTTAAAAACACAATTTAAATTTTTTAAAAACAATTTAAAAAGTAAGACCCAATTGAGCAAAAGTATAAGCTTTCTTCAAAAAAATTTTCTTCAAAAATGTAACTCTGATTTGTGGAGTGGTTGTATATTTAAAGATTGCCCAATATTTTCTTTGATTTGGTCTGAATTCCTTTATGTTTAGGGATGAACAAAAGAGAAGAAAAAAAGTTAAAGTGGAGAAGTACTTTATTAAAATATATTACAACAATAAATTGGTCTCCTCTACTCCAGAAGCTGCTCTATACCAAGATTTTAAAGTAATATTTCAGCAATTTTTTAGAATTCAAGTATTAAACTGGCCTGAATCTCTTCAATTAGAGGTAGGTTTGTTTAGATTATGTGAATGGTTCCAAAGTGTACCACAGTTGAAGCTATTATTTTCATAAGTTGTTGCATTCACTTGTTGCCTCCCCCCACCCCACCCCACCCGGGTTCCTTTTGATAGGAAGAGCAGAGTATCAATTTAAATAATAACAGCAACATTCACTTTGAATAAAATTGGTTGTATTGCAATGGTATTCTATTTAAGAACTATTGTTTATACTTATGGTTGCTTCATGTTTTTTGAAATTAGTGAGTAGGCTGCATATACTGTACATTGTTTGAATTCTGAGTGTTCTGAAAAAGGAGTTAAGGATAGATAACACATGAATATAAGAATGTTAATATATCAAACAATAAAAGCAAACTCTAAATACTTATTCCAAAGGCACTTGTATCACCAGTTAATGAGACAAATACGTATTTTTAAAAGTGCTCCTTTGGAGTTTTGGCTGAATGCATTTTGACAACCTGTCTTCCTCAGTGCCCAAGTGCATAAAAATGTAACATAAAAATGCAAATAGTGTTGGTTTGTGCCTCAAAAGGAAAAACTTTTTAGCACCAATATATTATATACAATGGCACTTACCTGGGCTTTTAAATAAAAAATCCTTTCAAATTGAAAGCAATATATATCACAGTCTAATGTGAGATGCCACAAATCCTACATAAAGATATACTTTTTTAAAAAAATAATTATAAAAATGATGTAACTGATCATTTAATATAATGCCGATCTTATAAGGTACTTACACTATTATAGTTCAATTCCAATGAATAATGAATAAAGCCATGGGTAAGGGCAACTGTCCAGATACAAAGTTTTTATGGCTAAATTTTGAATCAAAGGTTAGAACAAATTTGGTGTCAGATCCTCCTATAGTTGTTGGCCATATAGGTAACAATCCCTTCTAAGGGTGCAATCCAACTTATATTTGTGCTGGGCTGGGAGAGTTGGATGTGACTGACCCCCAGCTGAGCTGGCAGGCTCCCGGTGTTGCTGAGCTCTGCTGGCAGAAGCCCCTCATCCCAGAGGAGCTGTAGTGCCACCTGGACCCTGCTGGTTTAGCTGGGGTTCTGCCGGGGATGGCAAGCCAGGTGGACAGAGAGCTGGTGGAAGCCAGTGGAAGGCCTGAAAATTGGGTGTTCTGGGGGTGTGGTGGAGGAGGGACCGAGGCAAAGGGGTGTACTCCATATCCAACTCTCATTCAGAGCAGCCTCCAAGGTCCCAAGTTGGGGAAAACCATTGGATTGCTCTGCCCAGCACTATCTGAATCAAACAAATACATGAAAACAAAGGAGCACTTTTTAAAAAATGGATTTGTCTAATTAGTGCCTTTGGAATAAGTATTTAAAATATGCTTTTATTGTTTGATATATTAAAATTCTTATATTCATGAATTATCTATATGTAACTCTTTTTCTGAACTTTTGCATTTTGTTAAGGATAAGCAACTTTTTAATGTTTGAATTTACAGTGTGCCCCATAATATGTGAAAGTGTAACTTGGTTTGCACTGTACACTATCTGTATGTGCCATGGGAAGCTGGAGCCAATTGTGGCTTACTTGTAGGTTGTACATATGGTAAAGGAGAAAAAGATGTAGTTACATTTTGGGAGTGCACCATGAGATCATGGGATGTAGACACTGACTCTGTAATGTGTGAGTTTTAAAAGATATTTATAAAATTAGATCAATAGTACCTTTTACATAGTATTGTGCTGTACTAAAGAGTATAGAAATCCATTTTGAACTGGGTACAGACTTTTAAAATTATCAGCCATATTTGTGGGTATATTCTTTGCAATTTTATTTTCTTGTTTTACTTTCATTGATGAGTTTACAGCATCTTTGTTTTTACACAGCTTGACAACCCTTTTTGTAACATTGCATGATTTATTTAATTTTAGATTTTTGAATCAAATAAAAAACCGACTTTGCTGACCAAAGTGTACTTACCTCTTCCCAATGACTTCATATTGAAAAACAAAGATGTTTTGGATGAGGCAGAATTTAGCTGTGAACAACAAGTTAAACCTTCAGATGGGGCAGTGGGAAGCAGTAAGTTAATCATATAATTTTTAACCATATAGGCATGATGGTGACTTTCAAGATTATGCAGAGCAATGTGTTACAAACATGGTCTGGTGGGTGACCAGCCCTGGGAATGGGACATGGGAAGGGTATCCCTATTGGTTCTGCACAACTCCTCAGTATGTTTTTTGAATTGCTTTTTCTCCTGTTATATCCAGTGATATATATGAAGTTTTTTGGGGGGAAAATATCTTCAGGATGATAGAATGATAGTTTTTGATACAGAATGACACCCCCCCCCAAAAAAAACACCATTGAGGATATCTGGCTATTACTTTTAGATCTCTGATCAGTCACTATGAAGTGAAGGCCAGCCAAGATGCAATGGTGTCAGATCCACAATGTGTTTACATTTAGAACTGCTCCAATCACAAAGTAAAACTCTCCCTGCACTGACAGCTTACCTTCTTGCAGCCTCTCATCAAGAATAACATTTCACATGTTTATAGGGGAACAGACTTTGAAGAGGTAAACTGGGTGTTGAAGAGGTTCTACTCAACTGCATGCTCCTTTTATTATTTTAAAATAGGCCATCATATCCGCCTAGGCAGAACCATGTTTAAACACATGAAGCTGCTCCTGTAATAATTAGTTTGGCCCTAACACTTAGTCGTCTGTCATCACAGTGACTAGGATGCTTCATTCTGATCACCTGTTGTTACAAAAAAAAAATCCTTGGTCAGGTCGTAAATCATGGCAGTTATCCTCAATCCAATCAAACAACACAGAAGTAGGAATGTTTGAAGGTGTTATCTGTAGTTTTGTGCTTGTTGTGCTTTGTGTTTGTGAAGGCTTATCCATTGTGGCATTAATGTTGGTTAGTAATGAACAAGCTAAGTGGCATGTTATATGTAAAATTATAAGCCAGTGTTATCAAAAGGCTTATTTCAACTATATTTCTTACAGACGTAACTTTTTTCCTTGATGAAAATGAAAGAGAAAAACTATGTATTCTAACATCAGGAAAACTAATATATTCTTTATCATGGACAGCTGATGACAAAGGAGTTCCTTTAGCACCCACGTTTCAACCTGCACATGTTGCCTGCAATAGGTAGCAAGGTTTATATTTGCTGAATAGAATTTCAAGTTTGGCATAGGGAATTTTTATATTCTTATTTAGTATTTGCTTTTGTCACATCCTAGCTATCTAAAGACCACAATTTTCTTATTTTTTGTAAGACGAGCTACAGAATGGAAATAGTAAATGCCTTTCTTGGGATCAACAAAATATCACTAAGGGTGCAATCCAACTTGTATTTATGCTGGGCTGAGAAGAGTTGGATATGGTGGACCCCTTCCCCCAGCTGAGCCGGCAGGGTCCCAGCTCAGCCGGACTCTGCTGGGCTCCACTGGCAAAAGCCCCTCACTCCATCTCAGCTGTGATGGAGCCAAAACCCTGATGGCTCACCTAGGAGTCCGCCAGGGAAGCCCATCCTGGTGGAAAGGGTGGGTGGAAGCCAACGGAAGGCCTGAAATAGAGGCATTCTGGGGCATGTTGGAGGAGGGGCCGAGGGAGAAAGTTATGCAACACCCAACTCCTGTTTGAAGTGCTCCCATGGGTCCCAATCCAGGCTGAAGGTATGCCAAGAAAAAGATCAGTCTAAGAAAATAATTACAATGGAAGTCTGTTGATAGCACTTACACCCTGGCTATTACTTTCTGGTCCCCATGCACAGCTCCTGGCTGAGCCCGCATTCAGGTGGCCCGAAGGCTCCCAAACAGCAATTGGGTGCCTCGGACCTTCCCGTCTCCTCCACTGGCACCCCTTCCACCGGCTTCCTATGAGCGGATTGCTCTGTATGTTGTGACCAAACTTTCTAGATCTCATTTTTAAAAATATATAAAATCTATTAGCTACTTGATTCTGTCTTGCTTTATTAAGTGAGTCCCAGGTCCCAGGCCATGGTCTGAAGGCACACGAGGCCAGTACCCTGCTGAAGCTAAGCAGGGCCAGGTCTGGTCAGTGTCTGGATGGGAGACCGCCTGAGAACCATATGCAAAGCTGTTTTGGGTTTCTATCATGAAAAGAAAGGTGGGGTATAAATGTTAATAAATAAAAAATACATTAAAAAATTAATATAAAGACTGTAATTATCTCTTCTACTGTCTACCTCACAAGGAATCTATGTGTTCTGATTAATGCTGGAGACAGATTTTGTATTTTTAAAAAGTGGAGAAATAGTATTTCTCCAGAAGTGGTAAATACATGACGACGTGGGTTATCCTGCCCTCTCATGGCTGGAGACAGGAAACACAAATTGGTCTTTGTCTGTTGGACTCACCCCCCCCCAGTCTGTTTCCTGTCTTGTTCCAGAGTCTACATGTGTATTTTCTCTCCCCTCTTTGTCTTTGTCACAGGCTTGTGCTCATTTTTAAGGGGATGACTGTGTGTGTTTTGGTCTTTGTCCATTAATTTTTGTTAATGTTGGTCAATTTGTGTTCTATATTAGCTGAGTGTTTGGTTGATTTCTGTTTCTGTTGTTTATTATTTATTTACTATCATTTATTAAATTTATATCCCACCCTTCCTCCCCATAGGAGCCCAGGGCGGCAAACAGAAACACTAAACATACTCTAAAACATCTTAAATAGACTTAAAAACAGACTTCAAAATATATTAAAACAAAACATCTTTTAAAATATATTAAAACAAAACATCTTTTAAAAACATTTGTAAAAATGCTTTAAAAACATCTTTAAAACACAGGTGCAGACTGGGATAAGGTCTCTGTTTAACACATGACTGGTCTTTACAGGATTTCCACCTGTATTCTCCTGATGTTTCTTTATCCACATTTCTAAAACAAAAGAACTCTTGTTTCCATGTCAGTAAAGTGTGAGAGCAGTGTGGTGTAGTTGTTAAGGTGTTGGACTATGACCTGGGAGACCACGGTTCGAATCCCCACATAGCCATGAAGCTCACTGGGTGACCTTGGGCCAGTCACTGCCTCTCAGCCTCAGAGGGAGGCAATGGTAACCCCCCTCTGAATACCGCTTACTATGAAAACCCTATTCGTAGGGTTGCCATAAGTCAGAATTGATTTGAAGGCAGTACATTTACCAAGTGTGTGCTCTCCCTCACCCCACCAGTTAGACACCAGGAGTAAATAGTTATTTTGATTTATTTTACTCTTTGGCAATAGGGAAAATTTCAAAGAGGACCACCATGACACAATGACAGGCTTAGCTGGTGCCTGTAAGTCCCGCTCAGACTTTGCAACAGTAAGTGACAGGAATCAGTCGATAAAATGTCAGGTGCAGCAGCTGCAGTGCTTCTGAAAGGAACTGCTTCTAGTACCATTGAAGTTGTTGACCCAGCAAAACCAACACAAGCATGATGAAGCAACTTTCATCCTCTGTGGCATCAGCAAAGCTGCTAGACTCCAGAATGGTGCTTTATATAAGCAAATGGTTGCACAAGCGCCCTGCTTTTCAGGAGCAAATGACTTCAGGCAGTTTGGAGGAAGCAGAGCAGCGTGCAGTGAAGCTTCCGTCTGAGGAGAATAAGTAACAAATGCAAGTACCAGGGGCAGCTGTGTGCACATTGTCTTTGTCTGATGATGAATTTGTGGATTTTCAAAATTCCCCAGTGCAGGAGCCACAGGTTGGGGCAGGCTTAGAAGCCGGTTGCTCAACTTCTATGCAGTCAGAGCAGCCTGGGCTGTTCCAGGCTGCCTGGTCCATGCAGTTAACTGAGAATTTGATACAGCAGATAAGGGAAGCATTGCTGGCAGACATCTTGCAGCAGCTGAGGTATTTGATAGCAAGGCAGGCACAGACTTCAGCACTATCTTTTGCTCAGGCAGCCTTTCCTCAATCTGTGCACTCACAGTCAGTGGTATCTCAGCCTAGTAGTAGGCAAGATGGCCATGGCACACAAACCCAAGTGGCTGCTTCCAAGTCTTACCAGAAAACAAAGCATTTAAACAGTAGGTACAGCCAGGTAAGGGCAAGACCTATCAGGTATTTAATTCTGCATTAGACGAAGAGGATAGGGTATCCCCAGACCGACATGCTATACCAAGGGACTGGGTTCTCGAGCACAGAAGGACACTACAGGTGCTTGAAATGCTAAATAACGATCTGATTTCAGATCCCTTGATCCTCTTGTCATTCCACACTCTGAGGAAGGGGAGTGAACTGATGGAGTTGAAGTTGAAAAGAAAGTCACTCATAGGCATTTCAAAGATGAACATTTTATTCTGTTACTCTGCAAAACTTTAGCAGCATTAGATCCCAATGACAAATCAACTAATCCTGTGGCTACTACATGTAAAAGTGCAGATGTGCTTAAGGAAGGTATTTCTAATGATAACGCGATCCTGGTTCCAGCTCCTTTTTGAAAGGTTGCTAAGGCTGAATTCTTTGCAATTTAAGCAGTTTATGGCCTTGGCAAATAAGTACTATTTATTGGATCCACAGCTTAGACTACCAACAATAGATTCTCCTGCTGCTACTTTGGTTTCTAAAGTTCTCCAGCCTAAAGAGCTTTGCCACCCTGGATAGGAGGATAGACTGCATTGAATAGGGTGCATGAGGCAGTGGCTTCACTCAAGTGTCCATCAGTTGTTCACAAGTTTCAAAGTTGGGACCTGCACAAAATGCTGCTTGATTTGCAGAAACCAAGTTTTGAGCCACTAGGTGTCGTCTCCCTAAAACCTATGCCCTTTAAAATTATCTTCTTAGTTGCAATCACATCAGCAAGAAGAGTGCCTGACCTTGGAGTTCAGTCAGTTGCAAAACATTTTTCATATTTTCCATTTGGGTAGGGTAGTTCTCCAAACAGATCCTTTGTTTATTCCAAAAGTAAACTTGCTATTTCAGAGACAGCAAGAGTTAATTCTGCCAGTGTTTTGTCCATTGCCCTCACATTCAAAGGAAAGGGCTTGGCATTCTTTGGATGTGAGGAGGGTGCTGTACATTAATAGAATGAAACCAATTGGGCAGAATGAAGCAATGTTTGTATCCTTTTATCCAAACACTATGGGATGGAAAGTGACAAGTTTAATGCTAGCCAGATGGATCAAAGCTTGTATTTCCTTAGCTTATGCATTACTAAGATTGCCTGCACCAAAACATATTGTGGCTCATTCAACCAGTCCGGCTTCTACTTCTACAGCATTTTCAGTTAAAACTCCTCTTCATGAGCAGCCACATGGGTGATGCCATCAACATTTATTAGATGATATAAAATTGATAAATATGCTTCCACAGAGGCAGCGTATGGGAGACAAATTCTGCAACATGTTTTTTGAAAGACAATAAACAAAATCCCCACCCTGGAGGTATAAACTTTAGTACATCCCACCATGTCATGTGTTCACCATATTTGGAAAAGTGACTGTTTTCCTTATCTGAAAGGTGTTCCTCGGAGGTGTTGAACGCATGACATCGGCCCTACCAAGTCAGGGTGAAGCTAACGGTGCCTTAAGTTGTATATGAAAAGTTTGAGTTTTATTAATCGTTAAGTGGTTCATTACAACATATTGTTTAAAGGGTTAGGATATTGTTTACAATGTTATTTCCATGTGTCAGTGCTGTATGATGTTGCTCCTTTTCCTCACCATGAAACAGATTGGGGGGACAAGCCCAACAAAGATGAGTCTGTGTTTCCTGTTTCTGGCCACAAGAGGGCAGAATAATCTACCATGTCATGTGTTCAATACCTCTATAAAACACCTTTTAGATAAGGACAATGGTCGCTTTTTGCTGCTGCTTCTTTGTCCCAGTAGTTCTGGGTATATCCCAAAATACCCTACAGATGCTGATTTAGCTACATCTGCATAATTCCTCTTGCACTTCATTTTAAAACTATTATAAACTACAGACTTTTGGCAACAAGATTGTGTCCTCCTTTTTCTCCCTCCTGCCTCCCTCTTGATTTTGCTTAACATTAGGACTGATTAAGAGTTCTGTAGAATTCAAAGTTTGCTCATTACTTCATGATATTTTGGTTGCTTCTAATAAAAGCATTAGTATTCTGTGGGTTTTGGATTTTTTCCAATGAACCAATACATATACCTAACATTTTTATTTTCCACTGTAGTTTGTCTCTCTGTTAACTTTTTACTTCCAGTTATGTCTTGTGATAAGGCTAAAGCTGATGGTGTCTGGAAATATTTGCCAAATTGATCAACCACAAATTTAATGGGCTGACCCAAAATAGCTGCTCCAATTCACTACCCTCATTCATAGGTGGTGAACTGGGGTGGCCAATCAGTTTTTTTTTCAGAGGATGGGGCGGAACTGGTTCAGATGTGCCCTTACTGGTGATGTTGGTGGGTACTATCTTTTAATTTTAAATCCTTTTAAAAAGTTGCTGCCTCAAACTTTCTTTCCTCTCTTCTCACCTTACCCTGCACCCTTCTGCATCTGAACAGTAAAGTAATACTAGAGCAAGAGCTTTGCCACCACATTTCCCCACTTCCACTATACCTCTGGAGGTTCCAAAAATATTACTGTGGTAGAAAAATAAATGGTAGCATCCACAGATCTTGCTCCAGTTGCAGTGGCTTGATGTTTAGGGTGGTGGGAGATGAAAAGAAAGAAAGCCCATTACTTTCAAAGGTGGTAGTTTTTTAAAAGGAAAAAAAAGGAACTGCCGCTGCTAATAAAGGTGCCTCTGAACCAGGACCCCCCCAAATAGCTTCCACACTTTTGAGAGCCCCTGTAGCTGTGAAGGGGACAAAACATGAAACTAGGTGAAAGGAGCTTAACCACAGATGAAAGTTAGGCATTGTAATGAGACTTGTTTATTCCTTTAACACCTTTTTCTTTTTTAGTGTGCCAAGACATATCGATTCAGAAAAAGGAACTGGAATACGGTGGCATTCTGGCACACAAAAACTTATTGACTGGGCAAAAGAAGCCAATATTGATCCGAATAACCCTGACTATTCAGATTTGATTGAGTTTATTATGGTAAAGATGAAGGTCCAGTAGCTAGTGTATCAGAAATTAGAGAATTGTGCCACCTTTATATAATATCTTAATTTGAGGGCTGTGAGATATAGAAACAAATCATGACACTGATCCCATAATAATTTCTGATAATGACTGAAAAGCCAGTGTAGTGTATGCTGGCAAGGGGTTTGGAGAAGAATTTGTTTCCCATCTTAGGATTCTTCATTATTCTAATTTATTTTACATACTGTTTGAGTTCTAATGATCAGATGCTACAACAGAAGGCAAAAAAAAATCCCAGACAAAGTAACTGTCCTGTCCTGCCCTTCCTTTTTTTTTAAAAAAAATCATTTTCTCCTTCTTCATTGGCTGTAGCGTTGATGGGAGAAACCAAGGAAGAGTCTGTCATAGGATACAGAATATAATTAGAAAAACAAAACCAAGATGGCTTAAAAAAAAGAATTTTTTTCTTTGTTGTTATGTGCCTCCAAGTTGATTACAACTTATGGTGACCCTATGAATCAGTGACCTCCAACAGTATCTGTCATGAACCACCCTGTTCAGATCTTGTAAGTTCAGGTCTGTGGCTTCCTTTATGGAATCAATCCGTCTCTTGTTTGGCCTTCCTCTTTTTCTCCTTCCTTCTGTTTTTCCAAGCATTATTGTCTTTTCTAATGAATCATGTCTTCTCATTATGTGTCCAAAGTATGATAACCTCAGTTTCATCATATTAGCTTCTAGTGATAGTTCTGGTTTAGTTTGTTCTAACACCCAATTATTTGTCTTTTTTGCAGTCCATGGTATCCACAAAGCTCTTCTCCAACACCACATTTAAAATGAATTGATTGTTCTCTTATCCGCTTCTTTCACTGTCCAACTTTCACATCCATACATAGAGATCGGGAATACCATGGTCTCAATGATCCTGACTTTAGTGTTCAGTGATACATCTTTACATTTGAGGACCTTTTCTAGTTCTTTCACAGCTGCCCTCCCCAGTCCTAGCCTTCTTCTGATTTCTTGACTATTGTCTCCATTTTGGTTAATGAGTGTGCCGAGGTATTGATAATCCTTGACAAGTTCAATGTCCTCATTGTCAACTGTAAAGTTACATAAATCTTCTGTTGTCATTACTTTAGTCTTCTTGACATTCAGCTGTAGTCCTGCTTTTGTGCTTTCCTCTTGAACTTTCATCAGCATTCGTTTCAAATCATTACTGGTTTCTGCTAGTAGTATGGTATCGTCTGCATATCTTAAATTATTGATATTTCTCCCTTCAATTTTCACACCTCCTTCATCTTAGTCCAATTCCGCTTTCCGTATGATATGTTCTGCGTACAGATTAAATAAATAGGGTGATAAAATACACCCCTGTCTCACACCCTTTCCGACTGGGAACCAGTCGGTGTCTCCATATTCTGTCCTTACAGTAGCCTCTTGTCCAGAGTATAGGTTGCACATCAGGACAATCAGATGCTGTGACACCCCCATTTCTTTTAAAGCATTCCATAGTTTTTCATGATCTACACAGTCAAAGGCTTTGCTGTAGTCTATAAAGCACAGGGTGATTTTCTTCTGAAATTCCCTGGTCCGTTCCATTATCCAACATATGTTTGCGATATGATCTCTGGTACCTCTTCCCTTTCTAAATCCAGCTTGGACGTCTGGCATTTCTCGCTCCATATATGGCAACAGCCTTTGTTGTAGAATCTTGAGCATTACTTTACTTGCATGGGATATTAAGGTAAAAGTTCGATAATTACTCTCTGGGATCCCCTTTCTTTGGAATTGGGATGTATATGGAACGCTTCCAGTCTGTGGGCCATTGTTTAGTTTTCCATATTTCTTGACAGATTTTAGTCAAAATTTGGACACATTCAGTCTCAGTAGCTTGTAGCAACTCTATTGGTATGCCATCAGTTCCTGGTGATTTGTTTCTTCCAAGTATTTTAAGAGCAGCTTTCACCTCACATTCTAAAATTTCTGGTTCTTCATCACATGGTTCCTCCGTGAATGCATCTGTCATCCTGTCATCTCTTTTACAGAGTTCTTCAGTGTATTGCTTCCATCTTCCTTTTATTTCATCTCGGTCAGTCAGTGTGTTTCCCTGTTGATTATTCAGCATCCCTACTCTTGGTTTAAATTTCCCTTTCATTTAATCTTTTGGAACAGGGCTCTTGTTCTACCCTTTTTGTTGTCCTCTTCTATTTCTATACAATAACTATTGTAATAGTTCTCTTTGTCCCTACATACTAGTCGCTGTATTGTTGCATTTAGGGTTCTGACTGTATTTCTATCTCCTCTTGCTTTTGCTTTTCTTCTCTCTTTAACCATTTTAAGAGTTTCTCTCTTTTTAACTAGAGGTATTGTCTTTTTGCATTCTTCTCTGATAACGTCTCTGACTTCATTCCATAGTTCTTCTGGTTCTCTGTCAACTAAGTTTAAAGCCTCAAACCTGTTCCTTATTTGATCTTTATATGCTTCTGGGATGTTATTTAAATTGTATTTTGGCATTATGATTGCTTTGTTGTTCTTTAGCTTTACTCTGATTTTCAATACGACCAGTTCATTATCTGTACCACAGTCTCCTCCTGGTGTTGTTTTTGCAGAAAGTATGGAACTTCTCCATCTTCTGCTACCAATTATATAATCAATTTGAGTCCCATATTGACCATTTGGTGATGTCCACGTGTACAGTCATCTTTTTGGTGGTTCCAAAAATGTGTTGGCAAGAAACAAATTATTGGCTTCACAGAATTCAGTAAGTCTTTCTCCTGCTTTGTTTCTGTCTCCTAGGCCCCATTTCCCCACAATTCCTAATTCTTCTCTGTTCCCTACTTTTGCATTCCAATCCCCCATGATTATCAGAACATCTTGTTTTGGTGTGTGATCGATCTCTTCCTGTACTTCTGTGTAAAATCTCTCCAATTCTTCTTCTTCTGCATTTGCCATTGGAACATAGACTTGGATGATGGTTATGTTGATAGGTTTCCCATTTAATCTCATTGATATCACTCGCTCAGACCTTGCGTTGTAGCTCCTAATTGCTCTTGCTACTCACTATTAAAGCAACCCCATTTCTTCTTAATTTCTCATTTCCTGCATAAAATATTTTGTAGTTGCCTGATTGGAAATGTCCCATTCCCATCCATTTTAGTTCACTCACACCAAGTATTGTAATGTTGATGCGTTCCATTTCTTGCTTGACAATTTCTAACTTTCCCTGGTTCATGCTTCTCACATTCCATGTTCCTATTGTGTGCGTCTTACAACTCCGGACTCTCCTTTCGCATCTGTGCACATCAGACTCTTGGCTTCCTTTTGGCTTTGACCCAGCTGCGTCATTAGTCACAGTGCTACTTGTACTTGTCCTTTGTTCTTCCCCAGTAGCTCAGTGAGTGCCTTCTGACCTGGGGGTCTCATCTTCCAGCACTATCTCGTATTGCATTTTGGATACTCTGTTCATAGGGTTTTCGTGGTAAGAGATAGTCAGAGGTGGTTTACCATTGCCATTTCTTCATATCACATATAATAAGCATATGGAATTTGCTACCTCAATATTATTATTAGCATTAGTATTTATTGCCTGCTGTTCACCCAGAGGTCCCAGGGCAGGTTACAACAACCTTAAAATAAAGTGTTAGAAACAACCAGAATGACAAAATAGGGTGGGTCCTAAAAATATACACCTCAGGTGTCAAAGGCCAGGGTAAAGATTTGTGTCAGGGTAATGTAATAATAGATAGTCACTAGCTTAGATAGCCATCTATACACCTATCAAAAAGCTATTAGCTATGTTCATTGCATGGAACCTCTAGTAAAGAGGCAGTATACTTAATAGTGGACACTTGGGGCTAACAATGGATAAGGCCATCACCTTTGTGTTTTGCTTGTAAATGCCCAGTGGTATCTGGTTGGCTGCTATTGGAAACAGATTGAGATTGCTGGACTATGTGGACCTTGCTGTGATCCATCAACACAATTATTTTGTTCTTGAGTTCATGCCATATGCTTCAACAAAAGGCAAAATATGCCAGCATTGAGACCCAGGGAAAATCTCCTTCCCAAGTCTGAATCCATGTAATTCCTATCAAGTAGACAGTGGGGAAAAAAGGTTTTGCCTACCAAGAAAGTCCTCATAGCATTTGAGGATAAAAGTCTCACTATTTTAGTCTCACCATTTTGGCACAAAATATATGAAAAAAGCTCTAATAAGACACACATGAGAATATTTGGGTTGCATTGTGTTTCTAAAACTTTTAGGTTTTTCTCTTGCTGTTTAGTGTCATTTTTTGATCAGGTAATCTCCCTGGTAGACTGTGGGAATGCTGTGGACATAATATATCTTGACTTTAGCAAACCTTTTGATAAAGTGCCCCATGATATTTCAATTAGCAAACTAGCTAAATGTGGGCTGGATGGAATAACTATCAAGTGGATCCACAGCTGACTACAGAAGCATACTGAAAGAGTGCTTATCAAAGGTTCCTTCCCAAACTAGAGGGAGGTAATGAGCAGGGTACAGCAGGGATCAGTCCTGGGCTCACTGCTCTTCAACATTTTTATTAATGACTTGGATGAGGAGGTGCAGGGAATGCTTATCAAATTGCAGATGACAAAATTCAAACAAACTTCAAAGTGATCTTGATAGGCTGGAGCATTGGGCTGAAAAGAAAATGAAATTTAATAGGAATAAGTGCAAATTTCTACACCTAGGAAAAAGAAACCAAATGCACAGTTATAAGATGGGGTATACTTGGCTCTGCAACACTATGTGCAAGAAGGATATTTGAATTGATCACAAGCTGAATATGAACCAATAGTGAGATGTGGCTGCAAAAAAGGCAAATGCTATTTTAGGCTGCATTAACAGAAGTATTGTTTCCAAATGTTGTGAAGTACTAGTTCCCCTCTATTCAACAATGGTTAGGCCTCATCTTGACTACTGCATCCAATACTGGACACTGCATTTTAAGAAGGGTATAGACAAACTAGAAGAGATTCAGTGGAGGGCCACAAGGATAATCAGGGGACTGGAAACAAAGCCCTGTGAAGAGAGACTGAAAGAACTGGGCATGTTTAGATTCAGGGAAGATATAATAGCATTCTTCAAGTATTTGAAAGGTTGTCGCACAGAGGAAGGCCAGGATCTCTTATTAATCATCCTAAGTGTGGTACATGGAATAATGAACTCAAGCTACAGGAAGCCAGATTTTGACTGAACATCAGGAAAATCTTCCTAACTGTTAGAGTAGTACAACAATGGAACTAATTACCTAGGGAAGTTGTGAACTCTCCAACACTGGAAGCATTCAAGCCACCTGTAGGTATGCTTTAATTTGGATTTCTGCATTGAGCAGAGAGTTGGACTTGAAGGCCTTATAGGCCCCTTCAAATTCTAGTTTTCTGTGGTTATACATCTCTGATAACATACATGAAACAGTTTGCTATGCAAATATCAGAGCTTGGAAAAGTTACTTTTTTGAACTACAACTCCCATCAGCCCAATCCAGTGGCCATGCTGGCTGGGGCTGATGGGAGTTGTAGTTCAAAAAAGTAACTTTTCCAAGCTCTGGCAAATATAAATGGATAGTATACATGGAACAGCTGATGGCATACATCTTTGTCACATCAAATACTTCTTTGTGCATCTGACATGTACATTTTGCAGAGCTTCTGAAGCAAATCTGCAAAATCCATGCGTCTGACCTTTCTCATGTGTAAAAGCTGTGTATTCAACTCTTACGCTTTCTCATTTTTAACATGCACGTACATCGACATAACATTAGAAACAGTGCTCAAGGAAGTAAATTTTGGAGGTTAAATTTTAAAAAAGCAACAGTATTAATTTGCCAATTAACTCGCTAAATATAATATGTTTTTTATTCCTAGTATGCAAAATCCCAGGAGCAAAATGAATTAAAATACTTTCGTCTTGAACAGCTGCAAGAAGAATTTAACTTTGTTACTTCAGAAGAGATAACAAATAGTAAACGTTTCCAGCTGTTGCACTTGAGAAGCTTAGGACAGTTAAATTTCTACAGTTTTCAGCAAATTCCTCTCTATGACAGAGAGATACCAGACACAGTCTTTCAGGTATTTGTTTAAAAACAAATGTTGGCCTACAATTTTGCACAGTACTTGAATATGAACAGTAATGGTGATAAGCTTCATTGTCCTGTATATGTAAGATGATCTCAGGTGTGACTTGAGCTTCACCTTGTGGTCAAAGACAGAGAAGTCACTGATTCATTCTGCAGAATTTTCTCGTCTTCCCTTACTCTTGGGGATCAGTTCTTTTCTGCCTTCACCAAGTGTGCTTGCGTTTGAACTCTCTGCTCACCTCTGTTGGTTCAGACCTGTATTTTCAGTGTTATTTCTCTTACTTTTTCATTAGTACCAAGTTTTGCCTTTACTTAGTTTCTCCATTCATCCACCTTTTTTCCTTTAAAAAATCCCTTTAGTGTATGCTTGTTTCTCTCAGTCCTTTCATTCCTCCTTTTGACTACTGCTCAATTTTTCACTGTTTCCCCCCCTCGGGGTTGAAGAGACCACTGCCTCTGTTTCTTACCTCAGCAACCATCACTGTACTTTTACTATTCAGTATTGTCTATCTTGCCATCCCCATAATCCCTGCTGAGCCCATTGGCATTCAAATTCCCACTCTTGGGCCATGGGGAAATCTTAGAAGAAATCTTCTGTGTCTGCCAAAAAGCCTTAGCTGCCACCGCCTCCCACCATTCATTTTCACTGGCGATCACTCGTGGCCAAGTAAGATTGTCTCCCAGGGTAAGGTCTTTAACAGTGGGTCCATAAGTGACTGTGGAGGCCAATTCTGGATCCACACAGTCTCCCACAGTGAGGACATAGGTTTCCAGATGGAACATGGTCACGATGAAGATTTGCTTGACGTGCCTTCCACTTAGCTCATTTGTCCCTTTCGCCCTGTACTCGTGCTTCTTCAAAGTCCATAGCACCTTTGATAATGGCCGACCTCCAATTGGGACGCTCATGAGCCAAATCCCAGTTCTCAATGCTCATGTTACTTTTTTTAGATTAGCTTTAAGAACATCTTTAAACCTCTTTTGGTGTCCATCAATATTCCGTTTTCCATCCTTAAGTTGGGAGTAAAGTAGCTCTTTGGAAGATGGTGATCAGGCATTCGAACACCATGGCTGGTCCAGCAAAGTTGATGTTGGAGGATCATTGTTTCAACACTGGTAGTCTTTGCTTCTTCCAATATGCTAACATTAGTCCGCCTATCTTCCCAAGTAATTTGCAGAATTTACCGGAGGCAGCATTGGTGGAATCTTTCAAGAAGTTGGGAATGGCGTTTATAGATGGTCCATGTTTCACAGGCGTACAGTAAGGTTGGTAGTACAATGGCTTTGTAAATAAGCATTTTGGTCTCCCTGCGAATATCCCGATCCTCGAACACTCTACGCTTCATTCGGGAGAACGCGGCACTCGCAGAGCTCAGACGATGTTGAATTTCAGTGTCGATGTCAGCTTTTATAGAGAGATGACTGCCAAGATAAAAAAAGTGATTGACATTCTCCAGCATGGCACCATTAAGCTGAATTGATGGTGCTACAGAGGGATTGGTTCGCACCTGATGATGAAGCACTTTGGGTTTTTTGATGTTAAGCGAGAGGCCAAGCTTTTCATATGCTTCTGCAAAGACATTTAGGATAGTTTGAAGCTCTTCCTCTGAATGTGCGGAGACTACATTATCATCGGCATATTGAAGTTCTACGACAGAGGTTGTAATTACCTTACTTTTTGCTTTCAGCCTACTGAGATTAAAAAGCTTTCCATCTGTTCAATATGTGATTTCCACACTAGTGGGAAGTTTCCCCTCCACAAGGTGTAGAATCATGGTAATGAAAATAGCAAATAAGATCGGAGCAATGACGCATCCCTGTTTTATGCCTGATCCCAGTTTGAATGGATCACTTTGAGAGCCATTGTTATCCAAAATTGTCGCCGTCATGTTGTCATTGAGGAGTCGCAAAATATTCACAAATTTATCAGGGCATCCAATTTTCAGAAGGATGGTCCAGAGAGCAGTTGGATTTACAGTATCAAAGGCCTTAGTCAGATCAATAAATGCCATACAGAGAGGTCGGTTTTGCTCCCTGCATTTTTCTTGAAGCTGTCGTGCAGTGAAGATCATGTCTATTGTCCCCCTGAAAGGGCGGAAACCATTTTGGCATTCAGGAAGGATGTCTTCTGAGATAGGTAGAAGGCGATTTGTGAGGATCCTTGCAAGGATTTTACCTGCGGTAGCTAGAATAGAGATGCCTCGGTAGTTCCCACAATCTGTTCTATCACCCTTCTTGAAAAGAGTGATAATTATGGCATCCCTAAAGTCTTCTGGGATCTCCTCCCTCATCCAGATTTTTTCGATGAGCTTATGAAGTTGTTGTGTAAGTTCAGGCCCACCTTCTTTAAAGACTTCAGCAGGAATCCCATCAGGTCCACTAGCTTTGTTATTCTTCATTTGATTGATGGCTTTACTGACTTCATCCAAAGTAGGGGATACTGCAAGCTCATCTCTGATTTGTTGTTATGGGATTTGCGAGAAGATCTCACCAGCCACATAAGAATTACAATTAAGGAGGTTGTGGTAATGCTGTTTCCAGCACAGTGCAATAGATTCTTTATCCTTTAGAAGTTTAGTACCATCTATTGAACGTGAGGGATTTGTACTATAATTTGTTGGCCCATGGATGGCCTTTGTGGCATTAAAAAAGCCCCGTGCATCATGAGCATCTGTAAAATGCTGGATTTCTTGAGCTTTCTTTATCCACCAGGCATTCTTAAGTTCTGTAGTTCTTCTTTGGACCCTCAGCCTTTGCTCTTGCATAGATGTTTTTCTTAGCAGCACAGTTAATGTTTTTTTTTTGCCATATCTGGAAGGCTTTCCTTTTCTTGTCAATGATATGTTCAATCTCACTATCATTCTCAACAAACCAGTCCTGATGTTTCTTAGTTTGGTATCCAATAGTTTGTTCACATGCTGCAATAATGGAAGTCTTCAGTTTAATCCAGTGTTCCTCGACGTTTTCAGGGAGTTCCGTAGGTAGATGTTTCTTGAGAGTTGTTTGAAAGCAAGCTTAATAGGATCTTGAAGGGTGTGGATGTTCATTTTATGCCTTGATTTTCTTCCTTGAAGCCTACGTTGAGGAACAATATTAATAGCCATAGTGCATCGAATTAATCGGTGATCTGTCCAGCAGTCATCGGCACTCGTCATGGCCCTAGTGAGGAGTACATCACAACGATCTCTGGCATGGACAATTACGTAATCCAGGAGATGCCAGTGCTTCGACCAAGGGTGCTTCCATGATGTTTTAAATTTATCTTTCTGGCGAAAGAGTGTGTTTGTAATAACAAGATTATGCTCTGCACATTTAGTCAGAAGTAGAATTCCATTCAGGTTGCTATTGCCAACTCCTTCTTTCCCAGTGGTTTCTGGCCATAAATCAAAATCACGCCCAACTCTTGCATTGAAATCGCCAAGGAGGATAATTTTATCCTCAGGTATCTGTGATAAGATGGTGTCCAGCTGGGTGTAAACATTTTTCCTTGATGTCTTCATCAGCATCTAATGTTGGTGTATAAGCACTTAGAATAGTTGCCTGCTGGTTTTTGACGAGTTTTAACTGGAGAGTTGAGAGTCGTTCATTAATGCCAATAGGAACTTCTGACAAGAGCTTCACAATATCATTTTTAATGGCAAAGCCTACTCCATGTATTCATCTTTCTTGTTCAGGCAGTCCTTTCTAGAAGAAGGTATAACCTCCTTTTTCTTCCTTCAGTTGTCCCTCTCCTGCTCTTTGAGTTTCTTGGAGTGCTGCTATGGCAATATTAAAACGTCTCAACTCCCTCACGATGATGGCAGCCCTGCGTTCAGGACGTTCACTATCGGTATTGTCCAGCAATGTCCGTATATTCCATGTTCCAAAATTCAATTGTCTTTTGTGACTGCTAAGTGGTGACCCCACTGGATGCGGTGATCCAGTCAGGGAGAGAGATGAGGCAGACTATGTTTAGGGCACCTTTTCTAGCCCCCTCCCCATATGGGGTGAGCAGAGTGGATCCTGAATAGGACTGCTCAGTTGTGGATATAGCTGCCAAATTACTCAACTGCCTTGGTCCTTGAGCCAGGACGACTGAGTCTGTATCCACTGCCCATGTGCTGGTCCATGACTAGGGGCTTCCAGATTTCACAGTCCTGCCCCTGTCGCCATTCTCTGATCACCATGGGGCTTTTCTTTTGTTCTGTTTTGGTTGGAAGATTCCTGTTCGTGAATTTGTTTTATGTGGGGAGATTAGTGGATGACGATCAACACACAATCTTGACAGAAAAAAGCTTTGATCCAATGGCATGGATACCATGACGATTGGAAGTCTTTTGTCTGCTGCAGCCTTCATAGCCTTTGCAACATATACATTGTTATCCTCCACCTGTTCTGCCATTGAGGACATTCTTGGATCATTCTTTGTCTGGTTTCTCTCCCTTGACCTTACCGCCATGGGTGACCCTGCTGGGAGTACATGACTCTCGACGGCATCACTTATAGGGTTCATTGGAACACACAAGCCCACTCACCACTACAAGCTGACGATCCAGCGAGGGGACCTCCTCCCACCATAACAACTTTGTCAGTGGCTTCATTACAGCATCCTCTTCTGCTAGTAGAGCCTGGCACCAACCACTCTTCCTACAGGTGAGACAGTATTTTGGTGCCTTTTGTAACTATGTGCAGGAAGACTTATGGAGGCATCCCCCAGTTTTACAAGAGCTTTGATACCCTTTAGTGCAGCAGGTCTGTGGGATTGAGGGGAGAATAGTAGTGGAGCCATGATATTCTCCTTTTCTACTGAGTGGGATCACCTCAGAGGAGGTGGAGTGAGGAGAATCTGCTTTGGCGGTGAGACCTGGGACCAGGGAATACACAGGTTCATTAGAGTGGAGGAGCAGGTTTCTAATGAAGAGGGAGCCAGTCCCTAAAGTATCTAAGGACCATTTTTTTCTACTCAGTCTTCTCCTGAGGACTTCAGGGGCTTTCATGACTCTCCCAGGGCTCAGCCCTCCTGCCCTTCTCATGTCTTGCATGAACAAGATTTCAGTCCATTCCTCAGCTGGGCTATCTCCTACAGTGCAAGAATTGACTCCACCTGCTCAATTATTATCCGCTCACATTCTGCAGCAATTAAATGAAGCTTTATTAGCTGATCTTTCTAAAGAACTGACTGCCATTTTTCAAATCTTGCCTCATGTGTCACAACAGTCTTGTGCTGTACCAAGCTCCACTTGGTACATGACCAGTTGGTCATGGAACCGACCAGAGGGACGGCAACCCTGGACTTAATCCTCAGTGGGGACCGGGACCTGGTGCGAGATGTAAGTGTTGTTGAACTGATTGGGAGCAGTGACCACAGTGCTATTAAATTAAACATACATGTAACTGGCCAATTGCCAAGAAAATCCAACACGGTCACATTTGACTTCAAAAGAGGAAACTTCACAAAAATGAGGGGATTGGTAAAAAGAAAGCTGAAAAACAAAGTCCAGAGGGTCACATCACTCGAAAATGCTTGGAAGTTGTTTAAAAACACTATATTAGAAGCTCAACTGGAGTGCATACCGCAGATCAGAAAAGGTACCGCCAGGGCCAAGAAGATGCCAGCATGGTTAACGAGCAAAGTCAAGGAAGCTCTTAGAGGCAAAAAGTCTTCCTTCAGAAAATGGAAGTCTTGTCCGAATGAAGAAAATAAAAAAGAACACAAACTCTGGCAAAAGAAATGCAAGAAGACAATAAGGGATGCTAAAAAAGAATTTGAGGAGCACATTGCTAAGAACATAAAAACCAACAACAAAAAATTCTATAAATACATTCAAAGCAGGAGACCATCTAGGGAGACAATTGGACCCTTGGATGATAAGGGAGTCAAAGGTGTACTAAAGAACGATAAGGAGATTGCAGAGAAGCTAAATGAATTCTTTGCATCTGTCTTCACAGTGGAAGATATAGGGCAGATCCCTGAACCTGAACTAACATTTGCAGGAAGGGATTCTGAGGAACTAAGACAAATAGTGGTAACGAGAGAGGAAGTTCTAAGCTTAATGGACAATATAAAAACTGACAAATCACCGGGCCCGGATGGCATCCACCCGAGAGTTCTCAAAGAACTCAAAGGTGAAATTGCTGATCTGCTAACTAAAATATGTAACTTGTCCCTCGGGTCCTCCTCTGTGCCTGAGGACTGGAAAGTGGCAAATGTAACACCAATCTTCAAAAAGGGATCCAGAGGGGATCCCGGAAATTACAGGCCAGTTAGCTTAACTTCTGTCCCTGGAAAACTGGTAGAAAGTATTATTAAAGCTAGATTAACCAAGCACATAGAAGAACAAGCCTTGCTGAAGCAGAGCCAGCATGGCTTCTGCAAGGGAAAGTCCTGTCTCAGTAACCTATTAGAGTTCTTTGAGAGTGTCAACAAGCATATAGATAGAGGTGATCCAGTGGACATAGTGTACTTAGACTTTCAAAAAGCGTTTGACAAGGTACCTCACCAAAGGCTTCTGAGGAAGCTTAGCAGTCCTGGAATAAGAGGAGAGGTCCTCTTGTGGATAAGGAATTGGTTAAGAAGCAGAAAGCAGAGAGTAGGAATAAACGGACAGTTCTCCCAATGGAGGGCTGTAGAAAGTGGAGTCCCTCAAGGATAGGTATTGGGACCTGTACTTTTCAACTTGTTCATTAATGACCTAGAATTAGGAGTGAGCAGTGAAGTGGCCAAGTTTGCTGACGACACTAAATTGTTCAGGGTTGTTAAAACAAAAAGGGATTGCGAAGAGCTCCAAAAAGACCTCTCCAAACTGAGTGAATGGGCAGAAAAATGGCAAATGCAATTCAATATAAACAAGTGTAAAATTATGCATATTGGAGCAAAAAATCTGAATTTCACATATACGCTCATGGGGTCTGAACTGGCGGTGACCGACCAGGAGAGAGACCTCGGGGTTGTAGTGGACAGCACGATGAAAATGTCGACCCAGTGTGCGGCAGCTGTGAAAAAGGCAAATTCCATGCTAGCAATAATTAGGAAAGGTATTGAAAATAAAACAGCCGATATCATAATGCCGTTGTATAAATCTATGGTGCGGCCGCATTTGGAATACTGTGTACAGTTCTGGTCGCCTCATCTCAAAAAGGATATTCTAGAGTTGGAAAAGGTTCAGAAGAGGGCAACCAGAATGATCAAGGGGATGGAGCGACTCCCTTACGAGGAAAGGTTGTAGCATTTGGGGCTTTTTAGTTTAGAGAAAAGGCGGGTCAGAGGAGACATGATAGAAGTGTATAAAATTATGCATGGCATTGAGAAAGTGGATAGAGAAAAGTTCTTCTCCCTCTCTCATAATACTAGAATTTGTGGACATTCAAAGAAGCTGAATGTTGGAAGATTCAGGACAGACAAAAGGAAGTACTTCTTTACTCAGCGCATAGTTAAACTATGGAATTTGCTCCCACAAGATGCAGTAATGGCCACCAGCTTGGATAGCTTTCAAAGAAGATTAGACAAATTCATGGAGACAGGGCTATCAATGGCTACTAGCCATGATGGCTGTGCTCTGCCACCCTAGTCAGAGGCAGCATGCTTCTGAAAACCAGTTGCCGGAAGCCTCAGGAGGGGAGAGTGTTCTTGCACTCGGGTCCTGCTTGCGGGCTTCCCCCAGGCACCTGGTTGGCCACTGTGAGAACAGGATGCTGGACTAGATGGGCCACTGGCCTGATCCAGCAGGCTCTTCTTATGTTCTTATGTTCAATGTCAAGCCAGTTTCATGCCTCATGCCAGCAGGGTGCTTCCTCCACTTCCCAGCTGGTGCCCATGCTCCTATGAATCTGCTCCACCTAACCCCCTGATGTACATAGGGAACAGATGAAATGTTTGCACTCCAACCTGCCGAGAAGTGATCCTCCAGACAGGGCAGAGGATCCTGAATCTGAATTGATCATTTTAGATGAGGGGGAATGGAGTGGTGAGTCAGAATCTGAAGATGTTCCTTCAATCTGCCTTTTCTAAGATTCTTACTACCTTATCTTGCTGTGCAAGGTGATGGTGGCATTGGATCTGAACACTCCTGAGGAATCCCCAGCTCCCTCCTCATCCATAGTGGCAGCAGTTATGTCCTGATCCTAGACCAGGCTCTAGAGTAGTGAAGCTTCTCTCAGTGCTACCAAAAGTCATCAAATTTGAATTTGATGCTCCTTTGCAATCCAAAAATCTGTACCTACTAAGTATTGTGTCCTAGATCAATTTCTGAACAATCAATTGAAACTTTCCCTTATTGACACATCCATTGTGGAATTGGTGAACCCTGTACTCCATTCAAAAGACTCGGTTTCATACCTTAAGGACACCATGGAACATAAGATGAACCTGGGTTTGTGGCGAATTCATTAAGCTAGTGCTTGGTCAGTGTGGGTGGCTGCTTCAGGTTCAGTCTTCACATGGGCCTCTTTGCTCTAGCTAGAGGACCTGTTGGATGATCCCCATCAAGATCCTGCTAGAGTTTACAAGTCTGTCTTGAAAATTTCCCACGCTGTAGCCTTCATGGCCAATTCTTCCATGGATGCAGCACAGTTTTCTGCTCGGTCACTGGCAGCAGGAATATTCATGAAAAGAATCCTTTGGTTGTGCCTTTGGGAGGTGGATGCCATGGCTTGTTGCAATCTGGCTTCTCGGTCTTACATCGGTGGCAAGCTCTTGGGTGAGGCAGCCTTGGCAGATGCTTTGGTGAAATCCAAAGATTTTTTAAAGAGTTGTCTTCTTCTAAAAAGACACAGGATAAGCAATCCTACTGGTCAACCTGTACTTTTGTCCCTCCAGACCAGCCGGAAGAGGATGAGGTGTTTGGACCACTCGCCCCTCCTGGAATAGACAGCATTCTAACACCAGACACCAGCAGCAGTACTCACACACTATGGATCAGGCACTCAGTCAGGAGGCAACAAATGCCAGTTCTGATGTTATCACCCCTCCAGGCAGAGGCTGCCTGCAACTCTTCTCAGACAGGTGGCAAGACATCATCTCGGAGAAATGGGTGTTGCAGCTCTGAGGCAAGGCCTGTGGTTAGAATTTGCCTCCCCCCCCCGGTTCCTTCCATCCCCTCTTTCCTCCAATCTGGACAAGAGAGCCAGGGATCAGGATACCATTCAGCATCTACTGCAGATCTCCACCATAGAACAGGTCCCTTCTGGTAAGATGTTCTCAGGCATCTGTTCCATCTTCTTCACCTTGTCCAAGAAAGATGGTTCTTTCTGCGTGGTACGAGACTTGAAATATTTGAATGAGTGAAATCAGTATCTTGGAAACCCTTCTGTCCATCAAGGAGACCATGAGATTGGGGGGGGGGCTTCCTCTCATCAATCAATTGCAAGAAAGCCTATTTATACATTCCTATTTTTCACCCCCACAAACATCTGAAGTTTGTAGTCAGCAGCTTCCACTTCCAATACAAGGCCATGCCCTTCAGTCTGTCATTGGCCCTCCTGGTATTCAAGAAATTGTGTTCACTCTGGTGGTGCCCCTCTGTCTGCAAGGGATTCACACCTGTTCCAGTCTCCTTTTCTTCCAAAGGCCTGGGAGGACCTTCATGTCATGTTGGTATGTCTCAAGGATCATGGGTTTCTGATCAACTAGGAGACAATTATGTCTGTCTTGTCAAATCCTGCACCTAGGGGCTATGATAGACATGGAGACAAGGATGATATCTCTGTCATGTGAATGAGCGCCCAAGATTCGCCTAGCTCTGTTTTTTCCTATTCTCTCCATCAGTGGATCTCATGAAGCTTGCAGGAATCCCAGGTCTAATGATCTCATGTCTAATCCTAGGTCTAACGATTCTGTCTCTCTTCTGCCTCTAAGAAACACTTGACTCCCAGGAAAGCAAGCGTTAATGAGGTGTTATCTTTCCTTTAGCATGGGCTGACTATAGGCCTCAGACCCAACACTCTCAGGCAATAGGCCTCAGCTCTCTTCTCTATACTTTCCAAATCTTTGGAGTAGCCCTTGGTATCTCACCCATTCCTGAAGTGGTTCCTGTAAGGAGCCACTGTGTCTGCACCTTCTACTCAGCATTGCTTCCCTATCTGGGATTTGCCCAAGGTCTTGACTGCTCTCCAGAAGCCTCACTTTGAGTCTCTGAACTCTGTATCACTTAATTTCCTTTAATTCAAAGTATTGTTCCTAGTTGTGATCACTTCTGTGAGGTGGTTTTTAGAACTCAGTGCTCTATTTGTGGACAAACAATGTTGTATCTTCAACTCAGACAGAGATATCCTCCTTACTAACCCTTCTTTCTGACCTAAGATATTATCTTCCCTTCACTGTCAGGAGATCCTCATCCTACCTTCTTTTTGTCCTTCACCTGTCCATCTGACTGAAAAAGCTTGGCACTCTTTAGATGTGCATAGGGCTCTAAAGGTTTACAGATAAAGAACAAAGCCATTTCACCAAACTTTTGTTTCCTTTCACCACTTTTCTTTGGGGAAAGAATATCCACCACTTTGTCAAGGTAGATTAAGACTTGCATAATGTAGGCCTATTCTTCCTCAAATTTCACTCCTCCATCTAAGATTTTGGTGCATTTCACCAGGGCGGCAGCTACTTCAGCAGCTTTTTCCCCTAATGCACCTGTTCATGAAGTATGTAGGCAGCTACATGGGCTAGCCCCAACATGTTAATCAAACATTATAAGATAGGTATCTGTGCCTCAGTTGAGGCAAACTTTGGGAGAAGTGTACTGCAGCACATTCTCCCAGGCCATTAGACAGCCCAATTTTCACCTTTGAATATTAGGCAGGCGCCATCTCTGCAATCTTTTCGGCGCCTTTTGAAGACTTTTCTTTTTCAACAAGCCTTTTAAGTTGAGAGTTATCCCAGTCTGTGTCTATGTCAGAATTGCTTAATGTTTTTTTAATAATTGTTTTTAACCCTTTTAAAAAGTTTTTTTGAAATGTTTTTAACACTGTTTTGTCTTAATGTGTTTTAAGATTTGTTTTTATGATGTTTTAAAGTGTTTTTTAAGTGCCTTGTTTGCTGCCCTGGGCTCCTGCTGGGAGGAAGGGTGGCATACAAAATTAAATAAATAAATAAGTAAAATAATAAATAAAATGTGTGCAGGTGCAAAGGGATTCCTTCCCCTGTGCAGGTTCCATGCTGTCCCCAAATCTGCTCTGGAGGGACCGGGGAGACACCAGAACAAATTTAGGGGGTGCACAGGGGGAGGAGAGGTAGAGATAATTTCATTGCACAAAAAGAAATCCTTGCACATTAAGAATCTGCTTAGCAATATGTTGAATACAGCCCATCATACTTGCCCCCTTTTATCCTCACAACAATCCTGTGATTAGCTTAGGATGACAGAAAATAACTGGCCCAAGGACATCCTGTGACTTTACTGGCTGAGTGGGAATTTCAACCTGGGTCTTCCCAGTCCTAAGTCCAAACATTACACCATACTGGCTCTGAAGTCCTGTGCTATCACAGAGGGTTGGAACAATCTCTAGAGGGGTAGCCATGTTGGTCTGTTACAGCAAAACTGACAGAGCCTTGTGGCACCTTAAAGACTAACAAATTTATTATGACATAATAATCTTTCATGGACTATAGTCGACTCATCAAATGCATGAAATGTTATTCTGAATTACGGGTATATAATATTTTTATTATTGATTACATTTATTTGTCACCACAAAAATGTTTTTGTCTCAGAGTGACTTACAATTTTTAAAAAAGCATCCAATACCAAAATTTAAAATACATCAAAAAATAAAATAACATTAACAAAAAGTGCTCATCCTACAATAACATAAAAAGGACACATCCTACTCTACCCAACTAAACTATGAACACCAATTAAGAGCAAAATGCCTAGGTGAATAATGTCTTCACCTGGCACCTAAAGATTGATAGCAATGGTGCCAGGCTGGGAAGAGCATTCCACAGTTGGGAACCATGACTGAAAAGGCCCCCATTTTGTGTTGGCACCCTCCACACCTCCCTTGGAGGGGGTACACAAAGCACGGTCTCAGATGATGAATGCAGGCTCCAGGTAGATTCATGTGGAGAGAGGCAGTCCCAAAGGTATTGGGTTCCTGAGCCATGTAACTCTTTATAGGTCAAACTAGCACTTTGAATTGAGCCTGGAAATTGGCAGCCAATGAAGCTGGGGCAGAATTGGTGGTTACATGATCAAACACCCTACTTCCAGTCAACAAACTGACTTCTGAATTCAGCACTAGCTGCAGTTTCTGAACTGTCTTCAAAGGCAGCACCATGTATAATGCATTGCAGCAATCTTACCTAGAGGTTACAGAGCATAGACAACAGAAGCTAGGCTATCTCTGTCTATCTCTGCCACCAGCCAAAGCTGATGGAAGGCATTTTGTGCCACTTGTGCCTCTAGTGACAGTAATGGACCCAGAAGTACTCCCAAACTGTGCACCTGCTCCTTTGGGGTGTGTGCAACCCCATCCAGAACAGGTTGAACTGCACCTATCCAGTCAAAGGAACCACCCGCTAGCAGTGCCTCAATCTTATGTGGATTGAGCTTCAGTTTATTGGCTGTCATCCAGTACATCACCAAGGCCAGACACTGGTCTAACACATCCACTGCCACACCTGCTGATGTGAAGGAGAAATAGAGTTGTGCACCTGCATATTGATGACAATGCACTCCAGACCCCCGGATGGCCCCTACTCAGTGTTTTCAAGTAGATGTTAAACAGCATAAGGGATAAAAGCAGCCCCTGTGGTACCCCATATTGGAAGGTCCATGGGACAGAACAGCATCCCCCAAGCATCTTCCTCTGGGGACAGCCCTCCAAGTAGGACCGGAACCACTGTAAAGCAAAAGCACCCACTCCCAACTCAGATGGCCACTCCAGAAGAATACCATGGTTGATGGTACTGAAAGCTACTGAGGGATCAAGGAGAATCAACAGGGTTGCATACAGGGCAACAGAGGAAAATGAAATGCAGAAACTACAGAGATGATGATAATTATGCAATTAACTGGTAATTCACAAAACAGATTTTAACACAAATACCCTGGCATTGGAAAGCCAAATAATACACCTGGTGTGATAAGAAAACATTTGTCCCAATTCATTCGACAAGTGGGAGCATTTAACCTCTTTATGGATTGTAATTCAGAGGTTTATGTTGCTGTCTTCCTTTGAACTTTGAACTGTTTGTATTTTATCTGTGCATGAGAATGACAAGTGTGCTGGCAAGGATAGTAAGCACATGTTTAATCCCTTTGCATATTGTGTTAGTTATGAGAGTGCAGGAATATTTTGGTTGGTTAAAATTGTAGGTATCTGACCATTTTAATTAATATTGGCCTGATTCATTTTGACACAGTAGGCTAAACTGGCTTACAAAGACAGTGCAATCATGTGGGCTCCGAAATAGAAGCTCACAGCCACTTTGTGCCTCCCCAGTCCTTTTTACTACCATTCTGCACTGAGCTAAGCCAAGGTTTGGTTTAGTGTGTTGTCCAGGCTGGGACTCATGGTCGTTCTTGCTAAATACAAGCTGTAGCCAAGATTTGTTCTTTACAGCTCATTGTTAGTCAGGAGAGAGTTTGATCATGAGTTCTGTTTCGAACAACAAACATTGGCTTACTCACTGTACTGGGAAAAAAGAATGGGGAGGACAAAAACAGCTATGAGATCTTCTTTGGGAGCCAGCACATTCACGTGGTCTTAATAAGCCATAGTTTGGCTTACTGTGTCCTGTTTTTTAGAAAATAATTGCTTTGGCTGTTTGTGGAGAATTCATCCTCTATTTTTAAAAAAGGAGGATTCCTTCTCTGTTGTTATCCTCTCCAACACTGCCACCAGTTGTGGAAGATACTCTTTAAACCTATGTTGATATTTACTTATTTATCATTCAACCCTTTTTCCTGCTGCCACCATGTATTTGAATTACCATTTACAGTAGGGTTCCGCTTATATGACGGGTTCCATTCCGGACCCCCGCCGTAAAGCGGAAATCGCCGTAAAGCGGAACCCCATTGACTTTAATGGAGCGCGTTGCGCAAAAATGACACAAAAATGCTGCAAAATGCCGCAAAAGTGGCTTTAAAAGAGGGGATGAAAGCCGCCGCATTAGCGGAATGCTGGGAAGCAGAGCACCGGGAAGCAGGGCCCTACTGTAATTATAAAGCTCAGTTCACTCACTAGTAGCTGTGGTTTAGGTGTAGTACAAAACAGTCGAGACACATTTCAAATGTTCAGAGACCTTTACATATACTATCCCATCCAGTGTGATTAAGAGTTCTGGAGAACTCAAAAGCTTGCTCATGGTTTTGCAGCATTTTGCTTAGCCCTAAGAAAGGTTTTGCCCAACCATGGATTTTGGAATTTCTTATAGGCTGACATGGCTTCCTTTGCTTTTTGCTGAGTTCCAAGGTTAGATATTGGCAGTATAATTTACGGGTGCCACCCAGACCAGATTCTTGAATGACTTATCGGCAAAATAAGGAAATGCTTAAAAGATACGGTTTATATAGGAAAACAAGGATATAAATTAATTCATATAAGAAAATACTTAGTGTTCTAAATCTGAGGGACAAAATGCTTAAGAGTTAGAGTTCTCCATATCTCATGAAAAGGTAGAACATAATTTTAGCAACTAAAATTGTATTTAGCTGACTGAACAGTCCAGTGAAGATTAATGCTTACAATTAATAAATTAATTTTTCATGAAAATAAACTAATTCTTATTTCAGGAATATGGAAGTCAATTAGAAAATGACATGTTGATGACAGATGTGGATCCTATTTCTGCACAAAGGAATAGTTCGGCCACTTTTGTTAGGATGGTATGATGTATTTCATAAATTTAATATTGGAAAATAAATGCCTATAAAATTACCTACTATGCTGGAAATACAGCTAGATATTATTTCAATGAAGTACAAAACAAGGATTGTACAGCCCAGTTTTAAGAGCTAAATGGGTGAGTAGAGGTACTGTAAATATTCCATACAGTTCACTTTTCTGCATTCTCTCCCCTAGCTGGACTCCCTCCTGGTAATACAGCCAAGGAATGTTTGTGTGTGTTGTGTAATGGATTGTGGGAAGATAAGCTATTGGAGTGGGGGGAGGTTCAGCTCCTTTAACCTTAAACACACACAGCCTTCCTTGTGATTGGGACTGACATGGCCCTACAAAAGGGGTGGAGAACCTCTGGCCTTCTAGATGTTGCTGAACTACATCAGCCCTAGCAAGCATGACCAATGGGAGTTGCAGTTCAGTAACATCTGGATGGCTAAAGGTTCCCTACACCTTAAATGAATGGGTCTCCATTTCCATCATGTGCAGGAGCACAGCTCAGAAGCAAGCTCCTTCTCTTTTTTTGGGACTTACGATAGAAGTTTTGACCAGCAGAATAAGTTGCTTTGAGTAATGTCTGCACTGGAAAATGTTCGTTTACTGATCTGTGGTGTTACTTATGGCCATTTTCAATGCATAAAAATAAATTCCAGCTATGGAACTCCCTCCCAATGGAAATTTGGTAATCTCACTCTTATCCTGCTTTCAGAAAACATGTAAAAACCTTTTTATTTAGGTTTTTGGCTAATAATTTTGTGAAGTTTTTGCACTGCTGGTTTTAACTGCTGTCTGCAATGTGTTACAGTATTTTCTTTTTAAAAGGTTGGGTCCCTTTCAGGAGGAAGGGTGAGTAATGAATATGAAGTAATACATTAGAAACTATGCTATGAAGAAAGTTTGTCTATCTAGCCAAATCTATGATAGCTTACTTTCAAATTGCCTTCACTGAACATCTTTTTTATATATATATACAGATGAGAAAACAAGCTACAAAGCGAATTGTGACCATTAGACACAAGTTTAATTTATCAGATATTGTGAATGATTATGAAGAAATTATATCTATGAGGTATATAATTAATCATTATGTAAAGGGTTACAATTTAAAGGTTTTTCTTTAAATTGATCTGAGGTTTGAAGTTTTTAGATAAGGATTACTTAATACAACAGTGGTTCTCAAACTTTTTTAAAATCATAGTCTTGCCTTTCTAATGCATTAGATGTGCTAACACAGTCCTGCACTTGAAGATGTATGCTCACTTGCTGTGGTCTCATGATTAATTTTGGACTTCATGTTGATTACTGGATGTGTTTGTTGTTTTTGTTTTTCAACTACAAATCCATTTTGGAGAGTTTACTGTCCTACTGTAAGCCAGTGTAGAAGCACTGTCCTTTTGGTTCTTAGGAGCGCTGTAGAGGATTGAAGGATTTGGTCTGAGGCAGGGGTGGGCAACCTTCCTCAGATGAAGGGCTGCACTCCCATCTGAGCAACCTTCTAGGGGCCACATGCCAGTGGTGGGCGGGGTCAGAGGCAAAAGTGGGCAGTGCAACAGATGTGAATTTTACCTTGTATCGTAGGTTAGTTTCTACACACACCTCTCTTTATCCTCCATCCAAGCAATCAAGGGGCATTATCACAGTTCTAAGATACATTCCACCCAGACAAAAACAATCAAGGAGGGCATTAAGTAGAGCTGGTGAGTGGTGTGGCCTGGAGAGAGTCTCAAGGGCCAGGACGTCTGCATTTGGCTCCCAGACCTGAGGTTCCCTACCTCTGGTCTAAGGAGATTGGGGGAGAGATTCTGAGTGGAGTTGTTGAAAGAGATTCTGAAAGACTGTCGTCCCCCCACCCCAGTGTCTAGAAAAGACAGCGGGAGAGGCAGCAGCAGCAGCCTTCTGCCCTCACACTGTACTAATCTAGTTTAGCTCCTCAACCAAGGGAATGATGTGCCCAAGAGAATTCCTAGCCCAAGAGTGTATAGCCAGAGACTAGTTAAAGAAACTGAACATTCATTGGTAGGAATGGTACATAATTAAGAAATGATGATGACCATGATGTACTGCCTTCAAGTCGATTCCGACTATGAATAGGGTTTTCATGAGGCTGAGAGGCAGTGGCTGGCCCAAGGTCACCCAGTGAGCTTCATGGCTATGTGGGGATTTGAACCCTGGTCTCCCAGGTCCTAGTCCAACACCTTAACCACTACACCACACTGGCTCTCACTAATTAAGAAATACTGGAAACAAATTAATATTATCAGAGAGATAATGGAACATGACCTTCAAATGGCCCCAGTTGTAATACTTGCAGGGACATATGAAACATCAGGTTAAGAGGAACATAAATATTTTGGTATCCCTTATGTTAATAGCTTCTCAGATTATGATTGCAAAAAAACTTGGAGAAGCACTAAGGCTCTGACAATTGACTATTGCCTGAGGAAGACCTAGGTCATTATGGTATTTAATAAAATTAACAATTACAAAACAGTTATGGGAGGAAGAACTCAGACACCATTAATTTTGTTCTGGAATCAAAAGAATACTGATGAAATGGTTCTTATGGATATATTAAGTATGCAATTATTTGAGGGGGTTTTTGTAAGCAGAATTAAGAAATAAAATTAAAAATGTTCAATCCTTCAAATAGAACTCTGTGAATAAGATAGGACATATGGCCCTCCTATCCACAGTGAATGTTTAATTTCTAAGTCCAGTTTAAAGATAAAGAACCATAAGAAGGGAAAGCAGAGGACTTGAAGTTGCCCATTAACAGTCAGCACCTGGACAGCAGACAGAACAGTGGTAGCGTTCTCCATTATGGTGAAATGCATTGTGTAAGATGTCCTCAGGTGAAACCTGAGCTCCCCCTAGTGTTTGAAGGCAAGAACACTGGTTGATTCAGAGAAAGCTTCTGGATCTCTCTCATTCTGAATTAGCCTGTTCATCCCTACCTTCTCTTGAAGCACACATTAGAGAGTGCTCTCTGTCTTTCTACTTGTGCTCAGGCTTGTAGTTTGTTTGTGCGTATGCATTTTGCTCTTGGTCTGTGTTACTCCATTCATTGTCCTTGTCTTTGGTAGTGGTTTTGGTGTTGGGCTGCAAGTTTGTGCCTTATTTTCCCCTCAATATTCCTCTCAGCCCTTTCCATTCATTTACCTTCAGTTCCCTTGGTGTGCGCTTCTAGTTTTCTCTCTCTAAATTTTGTCTTCAATCCTTAAAGGGAGGAGTGGGCCCAGTGCTTCAAAGGCTTCAATCAGTGGGTGGATATGAGACTTTCGCGTCCCTGTGTGGCAGTGGCCGCCAGTTGGGAGTGAGTAGTACCATGACACAAAGAGAGCCAGACAAGAGCATTGGTGTGGAAAGAACAATGGCAAACAGTGAGTTTTCTCAAATTATCAAAGGAGGGGTGCTGACAATGCAGGAACCCAGATGGTGCTGGAAAGCATTTCATGATCACTTCTGACACCACTGAAGGCTGAAGAGGCCTAATCTGAAGATAATTGGGGCTGGGGACCTTATTCAGAACAAAGTCACCTTCAGGAGAATTCCTCAGATTTGAGGATTCAAGGCAGCTGAATCCTATTGCACTTAATGCTCCGAATGTTCAATGTGCCCCTTTTAGACAAGCTAATCCTCTTCAGCTTCATGTTAGCTCTGAAATTTTACAGCAGATTCAGGAAGCCTTGCTGGTTCATCTAACAAAAGAGTTCTCTGGTTCCTGTTTCACAGCCCATGTCTGTATTTACTGCTTAATAAAGTCAAAGTGGGAGACCCCACTGCAATATAAAAATGTCTGTTTTGCAAACAGGTTTTATGTACTGGATCAGGCCCAAATGGGACCAGTTGAAGCTGCCCATTATTGATGCCCCTGTGGCCAGCTTACTTCTTCAGCTTCTGTTTTTGCAAGGCTCTCCCTTCTTTTATAGTTTGGTGACATACTGGATGAGCCACACCAAATCCTGCTAGAATGCAGAATTCACTTTTGAAGGTATCTAGTGCAGCTGTCTTTGTGGCAGCTGCCAGACTATGAATGCTGTCCAGGTTTCAGCTCACATAGTGGCTGTGAGTGTATTGACAAAGAGAATGCTCTGGCTGTGTTACTGAGAAGCAGATCCTACCTCTCAGGATTATCTACTGAACGCTATGTGGGGGCAAGTTGTTTGGGATGTGACATTAAAGGACATCCTCATGGAATCTAAAGACAAAAAAGTTTATGCCTTTGACATAAAGAAGAGTACTGTTTCTTTCATCACCCATTCCATCTTTACCAAACCTTTTATTTCAACAGAACTGCCAACTGCAGGTGGAATTTTCTTACCTTCTGTATCTCATGGAACCATCAACACCTCTCAGCAAGAGCCTGCCACACCCAGCAAACTGCTTTGGTGCCACTTCTCAAACCAAGGGATCAAAGCTGCAGTTCAGATGCCACAATTTCCCCAGCAGGTGATTATCTGCTAGAGTTTTCTGACAGATGACAGCACATCATCTTGGACTGCTGGGTTCTTGAAACATCAGACAGGGTTTACGTTTGGCATTAAGGTCCCAGTTTCTTCCCTGGTTTCTGTTTTCTCCATTGTCATCCAAGTTGGGGAAGAGGGAGATAATTCAGGAGGCAATACAATATGTTCTGGCCATTGCAGCCATTGAACTGGTACCAGCAGGAGAGTCCTTCTCTGGGAGTTTATTCAATATTCTTCACAGTGCCCAAGAGAGATTATTCTTACCAGACAGTACTGAATCTGAAATATCTGAACCAGTTCATTGTTAACCACAAGTTCTGGATGGAGACCCTGGCTTCCATCAAGGAGTCTCTTCAGTGTCTATATTACCTGCTGCCATCAGTCTATCAGAGGCTTACCTCCATATTCTGATTCATTGAACATATCATACAGAAAGGAAGCCCAGAGGCTGATGCACACAGATGCGAAAGGAGAGTCCGGAGTTGTAAGACGCACACAATAGGAACATGGAATGTGAGAAGCATGAACCAGGGAAAGTTAGAAATTGTCAAGCAAGAAATGGAGCGTATCGACATTACAATACTTGGTGTGAGTGAATTAAAATGGACAGGAATGGGACATTTCCAATCAGGCAACTACAAAATATTTTATGCAGGAAATGAGAAATCAAGAAGAAATGGGGTTGCTTTAATAGTGAGAAGTGATGTAGCAAAAGCAATTAGGAGCTACAACGCAAGGTCTGAGCGAGTGATATCAATGAGATTAAATGGGAAACCTATTAACATAACCATCATCCAAGTCTACGCTCCAACGTCAAACGCAGAAGAAGAATTGGAGAGATTTTACACAGACGTACAGGAGGAAATTGATCACACACCAAAACAAGATATGATGATAATCATGGGGGACTGGAATGCAAAAGTTGGGAATAGAGAAGACCTAGGAATTGTGGGGAAATGGGGCTTAGGAGACAGAAATGAAGCAGGAGAAAGACTTATTGAATTCTATGAAGCCAATGATTCGTTTCTTGCCAACACATTTTTGGAGCAACCAAAAAGACGACTGTATACGTGGACATCACCAGAAATCAAATTGATTATATAATTGGTGGCAGAAGATGGAGAAGTTCCATACTTTCTGCAAAAACAAGACCAGAAGCAGACTGCAGTACAGATCATGAACTAAATGTATCGAAAATCAAAGTAAAGCTAAAGAACAACAAAGCAATCATAATGCCAAAATACAATTTAAATAACATCCCAGAAGAATATAAAGATCAAATAAGGAAACTTTAAACTTAGTTGACAGAGAACCAGAAGAACTATGGACTGAAGTCAGGGACATTATCAGGGAAGAATGCAAAAAGACAATACCTCTAGTTAAAAAGAGAGAAAGACCTCAATGGATGATTGAAGAAACTCTTCAAATGGTTAAAGAGAGAAGGAAAGCAAAAGCAAAAGGAGATAGAAACACAATCAGAACCCTAAATTCAACTATACGTCTAGTACGTAGGGACAGAAAACGATTACAATAGTTATTGCATAGAAATAGAATAGGACAACAAAAAGGGAAGAACAAGAGCCCTATTCCAAAAGATTAGAGAAACGAAAGGGAAATTTAAACCAAGAGTAGGGATGTAGAATAATCAACAGGGGAACACACTGACTGACCAAGATGAAATAAAAGGAAGATGGAAGCAATACACTGAAGAACTCTATAAAAGAGATGACAGGATGACAGATTCATTCACGGAGAAACCGTATGATGAAGAACCAGAAATTTTAGAATGTGAGGTGAAAGCTGCTCTTAAAATTCTTGGAAGAAACAAATCACCAGGAACAGATGGCATAGTAATAGAGTTGCTACAAGCTACTGAGACTGAATGTGTCCAAATTTTGACAAAAAAAGTCAACAAATATGGAAAACTAAACAATGGCCCACAGACTGGAAGCATTCAATATATATCCCAATTCCAAAGAAAGGGGATCCCAGGGAATGCAGTAATTATCAAACTATTGCATTAATATCCCATGCACGTAAAGTAATGCTCAAGATTCTACAACAGAGGCTCTTGCCATATATGGAGCGAGAAATGCCAGACGTCCAAGCTGGATTTAGAAAGGGAAGAGGTACCAGAGATCATATCACAAACATACGTTGGATAATAGAATGGACCAAGAATTTCAGAAGAAAATCACCTGTGCTTTATAGACTACAGCAAAATCTTTGACTGTGTGGATCATAAAAAACTATGGAATGCTTTAAAAGAAATAGGGGTGCCACAGCATCTGATTGTCCTGATGCGCAACCTATACTCTGCACAAGAGGCTACTGTAAGGACAGAATATGGAGAGACCGATTGGTTCCCTATAGGAAAGGGTGTGAGACAGGGGTGTATTTTATCCCCCTATTTTTTTAATCTGTATGCAGAAAATATCATACAGAAAGCAGGATTGGACCAAGATGAAGGAGGTGTGAAAAATTGGAGGGAGAAACATCAGTAATTTAAGATATGCAGACGACACCATACTCTTAGCAGAAACCAGTAATGATTTGAAACGAATGCTGATGAAAGTTCAAGAGGAAAGCACAAAAGCAGGACTACAGCTGAACGTCAAGAATACTAAAGTAATGACAACAGAAGATCTATGTAACTTTAAAGTTGACAATGAGGACATTGAACTTGTCAAGGATTATCAATACCTCGGCACAATCATTAACCAAAATGGAGACAATAGTCAAGAAATCAGAAGAAGGCTAGGACTGGGTAGGGCAGCTGTGAAAGAACTTGAACAGGTCCTCAAATGTAATGATGTATCACTGAACACCAAAGTCAGGATCATTCAGACCATTGTATTCAAGATCTCTATGTATGGATGTGAAAGTTGGACAGTGAAAAAGGCGGATAAGAGAAAAATCAACGCATTTGAAATGTGGTGTTGGAGGAGAGCTTTGCACATACCATGGATTGCGAAAAAAACAAATCATTGGGTGTTAGAACAAATTAAACCAGAACTGTCACTAGAAGCGAAAATGAGGAAACTGAGGTTATCATTTGTTGGACACGTAATGAGAAGACATGATTGACTAGAAAAGACAATAATGCTTGGAAAAACAGGAGGGAGTAGAAAAAGAGGAAGGCCAAACAAGAGATGGATTGATTCCATAAAGGAAGCCATAGACCTGAACTTACAAGATCTGAACAGTCTGGTTCATGACAGGTGCTCTTGGAGGTCACTGATTCATAGGGTCGCCATAAGTCGTAATCGACCTGAAGGCACATAACAACAACAAGGAGGATGATCTTGACAAACTCTTGCCCAGCATTGGTTTCTGACACTGGATTAGCACAAAGTGCTAACTGCTGTTCAGTGACCTCCAACTGAACCTTTAATATCACTATTTCTATGCCTGATGTCTCTCAAGGTCTCGGTTTTTAGTAGCCATCACATTGGCTCGGAGGATGTCAGAAATGATTGCCTTATCCATGATTAAGCGTTGATGTGTCTTCCACTGAGATAGTCATTCTTCAAACAGATTCCTCCTTTGTTCTGAAGATCAACACTTCATTTCACTACCAGCAAGAGTTGATTTTACCTACGTTTTGTCCATTCCCTGCTCATCAAACTGAAAAAATATGGGCATATACTTCTGGAAGTATAGAGGGCTCTTAAAGTGTACATTTCAAGGATGAAGTCATTCTGGAAGTCCAGTTCCCTATTTGTTTCTGTCCTTCGTAGAAAAGTTTCTAGTGTTATGCTGGTGAGGTAGGTAAAAGCATGTATCATTATAGCTTATACTTTGTTACGTTTGCCTCCACCAATGAAAATCATTGCTCAATTCTACCAGTGCAGCAGCTGTTTCAACAGCTTTTTCACTGCATGAGGTGTTTCAAGCTGCAGTGTGAACTAATCCCAACATTTTCACTAAACACTATAAAATTGATGCTGGATTAGATGGACCATCGGACTGATCTAGCAGGCTCTTCTTAGTTTGCCATGAGGGAACCAGCTATTCAGAAGCAGAGGGATCCAGAAGCTTCCTCGGAAACAACCAACGTTCCTGCCTTCATATACTAGGGGCAGCTCAAGTCTCACCTGAGGACATCTTACATTCAGGTGAGAAATACAATGCATCTCACCATAATAGAGAAGACTGTGGCTACATGACCCTGTGTGTTTGTTTTATCTGCTGTCCATGTGCTAACCTTGATGGGCAACTTTAAGGCCTCTGCTCTCCATTCGTCAGTCCCACCTAAGAACATCTTTACATTCACATAGATATACCCCTCAAATAAGACCAACAGTCTCTTCATTTAAATTTTGCATATCAGCATATGAAAATTGCATGCAAATTCATGTCTTCTTTTTTGGTGATGGACAAGCAGTCACCTCTTCTGTGGATCAGTTATTGGACTACACCCTATCCTGATTTGTTGCTTAGTGCAGGTCCAAGTACAGATACTAACTTTTCTGCCAAGACCACTGGAATAGAGTTTGGAAACCTCTAGTCTATAGATTTTACAGTTCATTTTATTATAAGAAACCTGTAGAAAAGCATTGAAAGATATTTACATTCCTAAAAACTTAAGTTTTAATATATATATTTCTAGAGTTAAATTAGATTTATACTTGTCTTATAGGAGCATATGCAGGTCCAATCTAAATTTCTTCTTATTCTTTTTCTAGTCAATTGAGTAACACAATTTTCAAGTTAGGTGAACGCAGAAGACATTTGAAACCACAAAGGAAGGAGAGACGGAAGGTTCCAGCGCAGGCTATTTCTGATGGAGATGTGAAACTTCTCATCAGAATACTGAGAGCTTATAATATTCCTACAAGAAAGGCACCACCAAATAAGTAGGTACAGAATTCATAAGTTATAAACAGGGCCAGTGCCAAAGGGCGGCCAGGTCAGGCACTGCCTAGGGCTCCGTGGCCCACAGCGGCCCCTGAAGGGCCCCTTGTTAGGGTGGGGGAGTAGCACTCCTCTTCTGTGATCTGTGGCAGGCTCCCTGCTGCGGATTGCTAGGAGGGAGCATTCAGGCAGCCTGCCTGTTCGCTCTCTCGCTCTCTCCACCTACCTCTTTCTCCTGTCTTCTGAGGCTGCGCGTGATGTGTGCGCAGGGTTTCCATCAGCCAAGATGGCGGTGGAGGCTTTTTTAAGGGGCTGATGCTTCTACCACCATCTTGGTTGATGGCAGGCATGTGTGCGCAGTGTACTGCGCATGGGTGCCATCGACTGAGATGGTGGTGGGGACATCAGCCCCTTAGAGAATCCTCCACTGCCATCTTGATTGATGGCAGCCCTGCGTGTGCAGTGTGCACTGTGCACACAGTAACAGGAAACAAGAGAGGTAGGTGGAACAGGCAGGAGTTGCACGCCTGGGGCAAGCTGGTGCCCAAGGGCCCAGTCATGCCTGGCCCTGGCCCTGGTTATAAAGGTCTTGAGTCTATACCCACACTGTATGTGTAATACACAGAAAATTGTATAGAAATTTTGTAGTCTGCTCTGTATGCCTCTCGATATGAGGCTGCTAGTTAAAGACATAACTGAAACAAATATAACTGCTATGAATAACTGCTACAAATATTTTATTAAACATTTTCAGCTATAAAAGGTAGCTTGAAGGTCACTGAATGAAGTGAAGCATGAATGAAGTAAATTACTTCACTGAATAAAGTAAATGGTTAATTTAGAAGGAAATTATTTATGAGAAAATATAAAAAGTGAAGTATCATTACTAGTAGAATTATGTTGTTGTTATGTGCCTCCAAGTCGACTACGACTTATGGCGACCCTATGAATCAGCGACCTCCAAGAGCATCTGTCAAGTAGAATTATAGGGTAAGCTTATTAAAACACAGTACATGCTTTACTGTAGCCTCTAATCATCAACACATTGTTAGCATTTTATACTATTTTTATGTGAAATTCAGCTGTGCTATGAAATAGTATATTAGTCTACAGATATGTAGAAGCGTCTTGTGAAAGTGTAAATGGTTAGCATAATAGCCACCAAATCTAATCAGATTATTTTGCCAAATCAAGGCCCTAATGTATAACAAACATTAATTTTAATGAGGTATTATTTTTGAAAGAATGCATGGCCTTCTTTTAAAGATATTATTATGCAAGTAACTTGGATTACTAAATAGCAAGCTGTAGCTTGCAGGCAAACAGTTTCCTTTCAGAGAATCTGAACAATATTTTAACAACAATGATTGATGTAGGGGCAGATCACAATAACACTTACATTGGTGTAGCGTTGTTGACTTGAGTAGAATTACACCATTTTGTTGAAATTCTCCCCTAACAAACACATTATTCGTAATTTTGCTCAAGCAGTAAAGCACAAAGAAAACGATTAGCTGTTATTGCTTGCATGTCTGGAATAAAGACATGCTATGTCTGGATTAAATAATGAACCACAACTTTGAGTCACAATATGGAATGCTTTTTACCAACTCCGACTGGTGGCCCAGCTACGCCCCTATCTGGACAGAGAGAACCTCGCTTCGGTTGTCCACGCTCTGGTAACCTCGAAGTTAGATTACTGCAATGCGCTCTACGTGGGGTTGCCTTTGAAGACGGTCCGGAAGCTGCAGCTTGTACAAAATGCAGCGGCCAGATTGATAACAGGGACTAGGCGTTCCGATCATATAACACCGATTCTGGCCCGCCTGCACTGGCTGCCTATATGTTTCCGGGCCAGGTTCAAAGTGCTGGTTTTAACCTATAAAGCCTTACACGGCGTGGGTCCACAATACCTGGTGGAACGCCTTCCCCGATATGAACCTACCCATACACTACGCTCTACATCGAAGACCCTCCTCCGGGTACCTACCCATAGGGAAGCTCAGAGGGTGGTAACAAGAAAAAGGGCCTTCTCAGTGGTGGCCCCTGAACTATGGAACAATCTCCCGGATGAGGTACGCCTGGCGCCAACATTGCTATATTTTAGGCGCCAGGTTAAAACTTTCCTCTTCTCCCAGGCATTTTAACATTTTAACATTTAACATTTTAACATTTAGTATGTGTTGACAACTGTCTTGATTTTTCTGGTGAATTTGATAATTTTAAAGTTTAAAGTAAGTTTAAAGAAAGTTTTACATTGTTTATATGTAGCCTATTGTATTTGATGTTTGACTGTTGTGCACTGCCCAGAGAGCTTCGGCTATGGGGCGGTATAGAAATTTAATAAATAATAATAATAATAATAATATGATCTGTAAGAGGCAAACTAATATTAACGTAATACAAACACACACACCACAGTGTGAGTGCCTACCAGGTTAGGGGTGGGTGGGAGTGAGACCAATGGGTGATGCCTCCTGTTGTCATTCCCTTTGGGCAACCCTACTCTGGCTTAGAGTCTCAGTTCAGAGTAGAAGACTTCTTCTCATTGCCAGGCCCTTTCATGGTGCCAAGGAATGCATCCTTCAGAGTAAACCTGATTAGCAAAGAACTGAAAGCAAATTGGCTGTTTACCCACTGAGATTTCTCCTCTGATTAGATGCAGTTTTTCCATCTGTTTGCAAGAGTAAGGTTTCAATGTGGTCTCTTCCTGTCCTCCACTCCTGCAAAACTTATTTATTTATTTATTTATTTGACTTATTAGTCGCTTATCTGGCTGAATTGTCAGCCACTCTAAGCGACGTACAAAGCAGAACATACAAACATCAAAACATTAAGAGACTAACAATAAAAACTAACAATAACGGAAAAGCTAAAAAAACAGGAACAGCAAACCAAAAACATTCATCTTCCTGGTAAAGGACAGTCCCCAAACAAATGTCACTAAGAGCAGGGGTGGGGGGCAAGGCAGGTGGAAATGTTTGCCCCTTGATGTTCCCAGCACAGTCTCATCCCTGCAGCAGCACGACTCAGCCTGCAGCTCCTCCTGATAAGGCCCAGGCAGAGGGGTGGGGAAAGGCAGGTGGAAATGCTTGCTCCTTGATGGTCCCAGCACAGTCTGTGTTGTGTTTCCACTGGCCTTTATTTCTGTTAACAATCAGCCACTTATATGCATATATATAAGCAGGAAATTGTGGGGCATGAGATAAACTGGCTGAAATATGTTTGTCATTCTTGTTTAATATCTCAAGGGTTGAAGTTGCTCATTCACCATCTTATTTACCAAATCGTATGTCCCGAGGTAGATGCATTTTGTCAGGAAATTCAACCTGTTCAGCTGATCCTTTATGTGAGGTAATTATGAAACAACTATTTTAATTTTCTCCTCTAAATTAGATTTCCATATAATGTCTATTTTTGTATAGAACTTGTTTAAAGACTACCACATGTTTATACATGGTTTCATCTTGTGTATGAAAGTTTGCTTTGATTAAACAGCAAGGCCATATTTTATCAGCTATATTCTTTGCTTCAGAATCTTGGGTATTTCAGCTAATTTGAATGCTAGTATTCAGCGGGTGGAACTTGATGATTACATTGAGGAGGAAGGGAGCAATCTGTGCTAGAATCAACACCCAGGCTCTGCTGGCAGAGCTTCAACTGGCTTTGGAGCATAGGGTTTAGACTTTGTTCTGTATATTACAGTAAAATACATAACAATGTTCTCCATACATGTACACTAAGACTAGGGTTATGGGTTTGTGCATTGTCTGTTTTTGTTTATAGTGAGGAGCATTCAAACAATGCAGCTCACTTGCAGCAGAAAGAAAATCCTGTTGCCACTTGGTTCTGCTGTTAGCGTAAAGTGGCTGTAAAAGCTTTTGTTTTAAAATTTCCTTACAAAACATTGCAATACGTTGTGTGTATGATTTTGTACCAAAAAAGTACTGCAGTTACTTACAAATCCTCTGGCTTCAATTCCCTTACTATGATGTAATAGTAATAGAAAGAAAATGACTGTCCTGCTCTGTGGTGAGGCAGAACTCTGGCTGGGTTTAGGGTATGGTTCAGGCTGGATGCAGGGCAAATGGAGGCAAGACAAAGTAGTGAAGAATTCAGGTGAAATGCAGAGCTCGGGCTGTGGTCTACGGACACAGAACTCTGATGTTGTTTTAGCAAGGAACAAAGTGAATCTCAACCCTATATAGCAACAGCAACAGCTGCATCCTAATAGTTAGTCTCATCTGTACTGGAAGGTGCTGCTTTGGTTAAAGGGGGCCAGCCTTCTTCAGTAGTTTCCTACTGTGATGGAGCAAGAGACCCTCTGGTCTCACTGGGTCTTCAGTGGAGTCTTCTGAGTCCAAGGACAGCAGTGCTACATCCTCTGGCCAGAGGAACACTGGACTCACAGGCCTGTCAGGTAACAGCACTTCCAGGGCTGGCCTTGCATGCCTTCCCCTTTTTTCTGAAGGGGTGGGGAACCTTTGGCCCTCCAGATGTTCCTGAACTACATCTCCCATCATCCCTTGCCATTGGCCATGCTTGCTGTGGCCAATGTGACGTAGTTCAGCAACATCTGGAGAGCAAAAGGTCCCCCACTCCTGCCCCTCTGGTTCGGAGACTTCTGCCCCATCACATGAAGAGGAATCTGACTCCTGGTTTATGACAATAATGTTACAATAAAAGGAGGAGCTTCAAGTTCTTGAAAGAAAGGCAAATTAAAGAATGTGAGATTTCTTTTATAATTCCTTCCACATATAATAGAAAGTGGATAAGTATAAAAGCAAATGACACAAAGATTTTTAAAAACACATTAGATACATAAAATATAGAAGCAATCATTTTAAATGATGAAAAATGCTATTTTGGTAGGATGAGAACTAGACTTTATTGTGGTATGCTCTTGCAATGCCCACCACATGTATTATATTGCAAGGAAAAGCAATTGACACATTACATGTATAACTTTGCTTTTGCTTTTAAAATTTTCCACTTTATCCAAAAAAGAGGGTTAATAATTAGCTTTTGGTGAAATCTGTCCACTTTCTATAATACGGAAAATACTTACAATATTAGGTTTGAAAATGAGGCAAAAGCATAATTACATTTAAGTATGTATTACACTTGTTTATTTTAGGTAACTGTCCACCCTTTTGTAGAAGTTACTTTCCAGAACACAGTTTATCAAACTAGCACTGCGGATGGCTCTCATCCATGTTGGAATGAAGAACTGCAAGTTGATTTTGTGTAAGTTCCCCTTATCTCATTTTTAATAAGAATGTATGCAGTACTTAAACCATTTGAGGAAGATTTCAAGTTTTCTGTGGCCACATGTTACTTACATTAGTCTGTTCCTTTTTTTAAAGTCTTTGATTTCAATTGTATATATTGTTTACATACATTAAATGGGTGATATAAAATAACAATCCTTTATCCTTTGTTTTAATTTAGAAATGAATAATCTGAATTTGATCACAGGGAAACCTGAGGAATACTAAATATTGCAGGCTTTAGGCTTTCCAGCTTAGAACTGATGCAAAGATCCACATTTGTGAGTGGAAGCAGTTCTCTCCTAGCTGCAGACACTCATGGAGGATAAGGCTATTCACTGTCAGAGATAGTAAGCATCTAGATACCAGTTACTGGGACTGTCAAGTGGCAAGAGTGCTATTGCACTCAGGCCCTCCTTGAGGACTTCCCATTGACATCTGGTGGGCCACTGTAAGAACAGGATGCTGGACTAGATGGGTTTTTGGCTGGCCCAGCAGGGCTCTTCTTACATTATTATGTAGCCCCCCAACTGATCATGGCAGGGCCTCTTCAGAATGACTTGACAGGTGATGCACGAGGGTGCAGTATGTGTAAACTGGTACCCCTGCATGAACAAGCAGAACTGCTTACAGATTTTTAAACCAAAGCCACAGTACATAGTTTCAGTTACTTTATTGTCAAAATGGTATTTGCTTTAGAAGAGAATAATAGTTATTGTTTAATTTAAAATATTTATTTCTTTGTTTCAGCTCTCCAGGGCATGATTATACTTTTTCAGGGCTATCTAAAATAAAAGACAACATAAATATTAACATTTTTGATGAATTTGTGATTGAAAAGCATGAGGTAAATTGTAGACTATAAAAATATAAGTCTGTTTTGGGTCTGTGTATAAGGAATAAGAAATGGTAATAGTATTCCTAACTTGAAGAAGCTGCACATGTAGTTTTCACTTCCATTCTTAACCCAGCAATGTAATGCACACAAGAGAATATAACACATATTGGGGGAGTGTCTATCATATTATTCTTATGATTACTTTAATTTATTACCCATCCTTTACTATGAGGTCCCAGGGTGGGTTACAACAGTGTAAAATACATGCTTAAAAACAATTTCAAACAGCTTGAAATCACAAACCTCACAAAAATAGGGTGGATCCTAAAAATATATATCTCAGATGCCAAAGGCCAGGGTAAAAAGGTGCATCTTCAGCATTTGCCCAAACTGTATCATAAAGCTGTCAGATGCACCTCTGTGGGGAGAGAGTTCCACAATTCATGGACTGCAACAGAAAATGTCCTCTCCTGCCCCCCCCGGGCTTCTGAGGGCAGCTGAACTACCAGAAGGGCCCCTTCTGGTGATCTGAACACTTGAGAGAGTCTGTAGGGAAGGAGGCAGTCTTTCAGATATTTGGGATCAAAGTCATTCAGGGCTTTAAATACTAATGTGAGCACCTTGAATTGGCCTCAAAAATTATCTGGCAACCAATGCAGCTAAAACAGGGCATTATGTGAGTTCTAAATGGAACCCCAGCTACTAATTTAGCTGCTGCATTTAGGACCAGTAGAAGTTTCTGAGTTGTCTTCAAAGACATCCCCATTTGGAGTGCATTGCAACAATCCACTCTGGAAGTTATCAAAGCATAGAGTACAGTGGCCAAATCATTTCTGTCCCAAAGGAGCCACAGCTGGTGAACCAGCTGGAGCTGAAAAAAGGCACTCCTAGCCATTGAGACCACCTGAGCCTCTAGTGACAGTGTTGAATCCAGGAGCACTTCCAAGATGTGAACCTCTGCTCCTTCCAGGGGAGTGCAACATTGTCTAGAACAGGCCATCTCCCATTCCTCTCAGACGTGAGAACTCAGGATACATAACACCTCTGTCTTTTCAGCCTCAATTTTTTTAAAAAAGAAAGGACATTTTATGCACTAAACAAGGAATTTCAGCATAATTTATGTTAAATGAGATAGCATATTTTTAGGAAAGTATTTGGTTTAGAATATAAACTCTGTATAAACTTTTGACATTTTCACAACTATTCAATGTTACCTTCGTTTCTAGATTAAATATCAAGCCTGCATTTCTTTTAGAATTGTGTATTTTCCCTATGAGTCCGGCCATCACAGCGGGTTTTAGCTCCACCTATCGTGCGAAGGCAAGAATGTCTTTGAAGTCAAGACTAGGGGCGTCAGGCCCCTCCCACTCTCCAGTTCATTCTTGCCTTTCGTACGAACAAGATTGAGATCTATATAGCGTAGCGATTAGCTAAGTTCTTTTGGTGTTTGTGTGTTTGTTTGACAGGGCGCGGAGGTATTGTCTCTTGTGTGTCTCCAAGTGTCCTCCTTCCCTCCGTATTGTGTTTAACTGCGTTTAACTGTATCCGAAACTTGGGGAATTCTCTTGGGGAGCCTTTTTCCCTTGCCCAGGCAGTTTGTTTCCCCTTTTGGATTACTCCCCACCCCTAGGAGAGACCGCAGCTGCGGATCCTCCTCGTCCCTTCGCTTTTCCTTTTCTCTTGGGCTCTGCGCTTCCCCTGGGAACTTGCGGCTGCAATTCCCTTCTAGCGGCTTGTCTTGCTGGGCTGCCTTTTCTCCGCGCTCCGTGACGCTCTCAGAAGACCGCGGCTGCGGTTCTTCTGATCTCAGCGGGAGCTTGCAGCTGCGGCTCCCGCCGTTACCCCGTCACCCGTTTTAGCCTGCCCGGGTCCGTTCTCGCCCCACTGAAACCTGTGGCTGCGGCTATTTCATTAGTGCCTTTACCTGAGCTCTCCCTTTTACCTCAGCTCACCCTCGCTACATGGCTTTAATTTCCCACCGCGAAGGGCTTTGCAGACGGCGACGGCAGCTCCATCTGCGGCGGCTGCCGCATTTCCCCTACTGCCTGTTCCCTCCTGGGGGTTTTTTAGAGCCGCTAGTGCGGTTTTCGGCCCCGCGGCTCCTCCTGCGAGACTGTGCTGGGCAGCCCTTCCCCCAGTTGACTTCCGCCATTGCTCCTTCTCTCTCCGCCATTTTTTCCCGCTCTTTTTTCCGGGCGCCATTTTTTGAATTCAAACTTCCCGCCTTTTTTGTTACCCTTATTAACCATCGGATACCTCCCCTGCAGGCTATCTATCCGTATGTGTGTTGTATACGTGCTGCAGACAGACTTACACAGGGCTGACTTACACACAATTTTACTGTGGCTGTAATCCTAGTGGCTGGATTATATTATCAAGGCTGGAGCTCCAATCCTAGTGGGCTGGATTGTATTATCAAGGCTGGAGTTTTAATCCTAGTGGCTGGATTGTATTATCAAGGCTGGAACTTTACTCTTAGTGGCTGACTTGTACTAAATCTGATTTATATTGGTATATCCTGCCCCCTCTGGGGCCGTGAACCAAGCCTGAAACCCAGCCTACAGCACTAATCTGAGTGTGCCAACTCTAAAAACAGCCTATATTATATTAACGCTGATACCTCAGTGCATTCTGCCCCCTCTGTGGCAGTGCACTTCGCCATCTGCCAGTGTATTCTACCCCCTCCGTGGTCGTACGCTGTGCCAGTTCGGGTCTTTACATCCTGCCCCCTCCGTGGCAGTGTACTGCACCCAAGTTAATATAAGATGGCAGAACAGCCAGGCATGTCGCAATCAACCCATATGGTGCCAGATCAGCCAGGCATGCCACAATCAGCCAAGCCACAACATCCTAACACGACTAAGACCAGACATGCCAAAGCACTGGCTAAGACAAAACATCTTTCCAGCCATAGCAAACCAAAGCGCCCACGTTATGTCTCTGTGCCAACCACCACCACAGCACAGGCACACATAAGCGATATTCTCCATTCCCCTGCTGCTTCCTCTGACGAGGAAGAGTTTGTTGGCTTTCCCGCTCAGTGTTCGCCTAACGAACCTCCCTCCGTTTTACCGCCCCAAACATCTGTTCCAATAGCTCCTCAGGCACATACATCTGCCACATCCGGTCTGCAGCTGTCTCCTGATTTCCTCTCCCAACTTCAAGCCATGCTGGCATTCTTCACCCAAATGCAGTCACTACCACAAGTTCCTGCCATACCTCCACTCAACATGGACCAACGTGCGTGCCATGAAGCTCATTCTTCCTGTTCACCAGATCCCTTTGACGTAGCCAGAGGCAGATGTACGGACGAAGCCTCGTATGCGGAGGAGTCAACTTTCACTGACCATGTTGAAGGAGACGACTGGAGCGACTATTCAGATCATGAGGAGGATACATCGTATCGCTTGTTTAATACCTCAGACTATCAGCCGCTAGCACGCAGGGTAGTTAATACCCTTGGTCTCCAGACTGCGCCTTCAACTTCGTCCGCCCCAGCTATCAAAGGGGCCAAGGTCCCCAAATCCCCTGCACCTACTGAACACTACATCCCGGTGCCGGACCCAATTGCCAAATTAGCCTCTGAAGAATGGGCTCATCCACTCCAAGCTCGACGCTTCAAGAACCTGGCTGACAGGCTTTACGCCCTAGCTCCAGACTTTGCCACCAAGTTAGACGTCCCTGGCATAGATGAACCAATCGCTCGCCTCGTTTCACGATCTCTTTTGCCCAGGGAAGGGGAATCCCACCTAAAGGACACTAATGAGCGACGAATAGACTTCGCCCTCCGCAAGAACCACGATGCCACTGCCCTATCCATGCGTGCCTCCGCTTCAGCCTCCATTTTCTCCAGAGCATCTATGATGTGGCTGGATGACCTTCTAGAGGACGCTAACCCTGATCCTGTCGCCCTCAGAAGAACGCTATTGAAATTGCGTAAAACAGCAGCTTTTGTGGCCGATGCCACTCTGGATGCTACTCAATTAGGGGCATGAGCCATGACGGCTCAAATAGTCGCTCGACGCACCCTCTGGCTTCGCCACTGGCAAGCTGATTCAGCGGCCAGATTGAAGCTGTCCAGGGCTCCTTACTCCGGATCTCTACTCTTCGGCGAGGAAGCTCTAAAGGCAGTGCTGGTTGATCCAAAAGACGCCCACAGACTTCCGGGAAGGGTGACTTCGCTTGTGCCTGCTTTTGAGACGGGCTCCCGCCTCAGAAGAAGCTTATTCAGATATAAATCAGTCAGACCATTTTTTTTTTTGACTGATGAAATTTCTCCCAGGCAGGGAGAAACGTAGAGATCAACCTCAAAAGCCTGTTTTTGTTGGGAGGACTGGATTTCATTAATTTATGAGAAAAGGTCCAGCCAGCAATGCCGGACGGACTTCCGAACAAGCTCTATCTGATTAATGCGATACGTTTATCTTTTCTTCAAAGAGAAAACGGACTAACAGGCAAGCACCCTTCTTTCTATTTTTTTTTCTACTTGGTTTAAATTGTTACAGCAAAAAGAGATTTGTCAAATGAATCAGCTTTAAAGAACTTCTGGGTGAGCTATAACTCTTCTCTGTTATTCACGAAATTAACAGCTTATCTCTGTTTCTATTGCAAAAAGCTGTCCTGGAAGTGCATTCTAAAGATATAAACAGAAGAGGGATTTCTATTCCGAGGAGAAAAAAATAAAAAATATGAACTTTGGAACATTATATTGTCTGGGACTATTCTCTTTTTGGTCTATTTTATTTTGACGAATCTGCTTCTTCACGACGCCACTAACTGTTTTGATGCTGGGAACTAAATTTGTTTTGTATTCTTGAACATAGAGAGATAAGGCAGGCTGCTCTGTTTATACTGTGATGTCATCAAGCCTGGAATATTAACCCAATTGTTGCTGAAATAAGAAGTGGTTCTTCTTTATTTTTGTTTTGTTTTGTTTTCGTGGTTTTAAAAATGGCAATCAAGAAAGTGGCTGAGAATCTGGAAGTAATTATGTTTCAGAAAATAATGGATGAGATTGAGATAACGAAACAAACCCTGTGACAGGGCAGTAAGGAGCTGAAAATTGAACTGAGCAAAATGACGCAGGAGCTTAAAGAAATAGGGGATCCTGTGAGAGAGGAGAATGAGATCAGAGATGAGAAAAGAAAAAATAAAGGGAAGATACAAGCCCTGGAGATTGGAACAAATGTGGAATTGGAAAAAGATCTGGAGTTTATGGATATTAGAAATAAAATCTACTGTTTGGAATTTAACGTTATCTCTGAAGAAATTAATGAAGATATTAGAGATAAAGTTATCAATGGCTTGGATAATCTTCTGGACTGGAATGACGTGATGGAGCTTGATATAGAGAAAATCTATGGAATTAACTGCAGCCATGTGACAATGGAAAAATTCTCAAGAGATGAGCCAGTGCATTTTGTAAAAAAGAACAACAGAGATATGACTTTACAACAATATTTCAGCAACTTATTCAGAATCGATGGCAAGAAAATATTTGGGATAGAGGAAATTCCCATCAGACTCTTATTATATGACTATGGCTATGACAGCAAGATTATTATGGAATACTGATAATGGAAGATTGGACACTGAAATTACTGGACTTAACAGGACTATTGAAGATGGAAGATGGAATTAATATGGATAATGGAATAATGGCTATTGAAATTATTGGACTTAACAGATTTGATGAGATGGATTAATCGATATGTTTATTTGGACTATGGTTATGACAATAAGATTATTATTATTATTAACGGATTAATCGACATGTTTATTTGGAGAAAAATTGATAGATATATTTCTTAAAGAATTGAAACCTCTCTTTGACTTTTTGTGGAAAGAATAAAGTAATATCTATGAGATTTGATGATTAATTAAGATAACTACTGGAGGAAAGTGATTTTATAATATAATTTAAGAGACAGGATTGTTATATATTGTAGACCTATAACTGATCTGCGACAAATGGGAAGTCAACATTTTATTTTTTTGTTTAATCATTTTTGCTTTGTTTTGTTTTTTGTCTTTGAATGTTTTATGATTTTGTTTTGTTTGTTTTATGAAAATTTGAATAAAAATTATTGTAAAAAAAAAAAAAAAGACGCCCACAAACCGGTTCTGGCCACAGTCAAGAACATCGACCACAGGCCTTTCAGGCGTTTTCCTTCCTTCCGTTCTAACCAGCCCTTTCGAGGAACGCGGCTAGGAGGACGAGGCCGCGACTTCAGATCCTATGACCCCAACGCATTCAGGGGCTCCTGGAACCGACGCTTCCAGGGCAGAGGTCAGTACCAAGGGCGCAGGGGCAACTCATCGTCCTCATATAAGGGAGGCCCTCGCCTACACAAGTAGTATTAACACCCTCCCGATAGGTGGCAGATTACTTAATTTTGGAGATCGATGGCTGCGCCTTACTACGGTCTCCTGGAACAGGGACCTTTTCAGTTATGGCTATACCATAGAGTTCTGGGCAACCCCATCAGACAGATTCCACCTGTCTCCTTGCCCAAGGGCACCAGCCAGGCACAACATCATGCAGACAGCTATACACCACCTCTTGGACATAGCGGCAATAGAGCCAGTTCCCACAAATGAGAGGTCGGAAGGGGTGTACTCCCTCCTATTTGCTGTGCCAAAACGAGATTTATCATGGAGGGCGGTATTGGACCTCAAGTTTGTCAACCGTTTTGTAACATATCGCAGGTTCAAAATGGAATCACTCCATTCCATTACGGAGAGTCTGTATGAAGGAGACTTCCTGGCTTCTATCGACCTTAAGGAAGTGTATCTCCATGTGCCCATTTGCATAGCCCACAGAAAGTTTCTTCGGTTTGCTTTTGGCCACCAGCACTTTCAGTATAGAGCGATGCCATTCGGCCTCTCCTCTGATCCAAGAGTGTTTACCAAAGTGCTACTCATCCTAGTGGCTTACCTCCGGACCCAAGGGGTTCATATCTACCCATATTTGGATGATCTGCTAATATGGGCCAAGTCTGAGGAGCTGGCTCATCATCATTTAATGATCACCCTCAATGTTTTGCAGGCCTACGGCTGGCTTGTCAACTTCGGCAAAAGCCATCTCCAACCAACCCAACGCCTACTACATCTAGGGGCAATGTTGGACACCCTGCAGGCAATGGTCTTCTTGGCTCCAGATCGCATCACTGCCATCACAAGCATCGCAAGGTCCCTGATGCAACAAACATCCGCAGACGTCATGCTTCTCGCCAGAGCGCTCGGGATGTTTATCTCTACAATCCACATTGTGCCATGGGCTCGAGCCCACACTCGGCCCCTTCAAATGGATTCTGTTGCCTTTTCAAAAAGACATTGCCAGCTCCAACCATCGCAAAGTTCGTTTGAGCCCCGCACTGCGCCTCTCCTTCCGCTGGTGGACCAAGGTTCAACACCTCTCCAAGGGCACATTGTTCAGAGAACCCCGCAGAACCGTTGTAACCACAGATGCCAGCCTCATAGGTTGGGGAGCCCACTGCAACTCCCAGTACGTTCAGGGGGTTTGGTCCACCGCAGAGCAATCTCAAAGCATCAACTAGCTGGAACTAAAGGCTGTCCACTTAGCTCTACGTCATTTTCAGTCTCTGTTCCCTTTGCCTCATGTGCTCATTCGAACAGACAACACGTGTGTAAAATCACATTTGAACAGACAGGGGGGCACCAGGTCTCGTCCTCTGCAGGACTTAGCCTCCCTCATCTTTGTCTGGGCAGAACAACATCTACAATCCCTGAAAGCAGAACATCTCAGAGGGATTTGGAATGTGACAGCAGACTGGCTCAGCAGACAACAGGTCTTTCCGGGAGAATGGAAACTTCATCCAGCCATTTTCCATCGTCTCCAGTGTCGGTTCGGCGCCCTCTCAGTCGACCTGTTTGCTTCCAGTCGCAATTGCCAGCTTCCCAGGTACTTTGCCCGATACCTGGACTCAACAGCGGATGCTCTGATAACACCGTGGCCAGACGGTCTATTGTACGCCTTTCCTCCCATACCATTGTTAGCCAAAACCTTGAGGAAGGCACGAACCGAGAGGGCACAGCTGGTTCTGATAGCACCATTTTGGCCACGCCGACCGTGGTTCTCAGATCTTCTGGCAATGTCAATGATGGATCCTTGGACACTTCCAGTAAGGCCAGACCTTCTATCCCAGGGTCCAGTACTGCACCAGGACCCTACTTGGCTCAATCTAACAGCGTGGCGTTTGAACGGGGACATTTGAGGTCAGCTGGACTGTCTGACGCTGTGATTGATATTATGTTGGCCTCGAGAAGACCATCTACCACTCGTATTTATCAACATACCTGGGTGGCTTTCTCCAAGTGGTGTCAGTCCCACCACCATGATCCATCCCAGGCCACTGTGCATCAGGTGCTCCAATTTCTCCATAGCGGCTTTATGATGGGACTTCGACCCAACACTCTACGTCGACATGCGTCCACTCTGTCGTCCATTCTCTCAGTGTCCTCTCCTGGAGATCATATTTCCTCACATCCGTTCATCAAACGTTTTTTGAGGGGAGTCGCCCTACGTTCTCTGGCTGTTGTCCATCGGTTCCCTTCATGGAGTTTGCCGAAAGTTCTGCAGGCTTTGCAACGCCCTCCGTTTGAACCCATCAGGACTGTGCCCTTACGTATACTGTCCTTCAAGGTCTTGTTTCTGATCGCAATCACATCTGCCAGACGCGTTTCAGAGTTGGGCGCATTGTCTTCTGCTCGACACCTCTGCGTCTTCCATAAGGACTCTGTTGTGCTGAAGACTGATCCTTCCTTCCGTCCCAAGGTCGATTCAGTTTTTCATTGCAACCAGGACATTGTTTTGCCTTCCTTTTGCCCGAATCCTACCCATCCTCTCGAAAAGGCTTGGCATTCGTTAGATGTCCGGAGGGCTCTCAAGACCTACCTGTCTAGGACCCAAGAGATTCGACGAACGGAGTCTCTGTTTGTATCCTTTCATCCAAGGTCTATGGGACATAAAGTTTCCAATCCTACTTTATCCTGTTGGTTAAGGGCATGTATTACTTTAGCATATGAGTCTCTGAAGCTGTCAGTTCCAGCTAGTATAACGGCTCATTCTACCAGGTCAGCTGCCACTTCGGCTGCTTTTGCCACTAATGCTCCTGTTGCTGGTATTTGTAGGGCTGCAGTCTGGTCTACCCCACACTCGTTTATAAGGCATTATAAAATTGATCGTTATGCCTCTGCTGACGCATCTTTCGGCAGATGAGTGTTGCAACAGGTTTTTAATGAGGATTAACACGTGGGTGGTCCCTCCCTGTATGGGCTGCTGTGGTACATCCCGCTGTGATGGCTGGACTCATAGGGAAAATGGACCATTGGTCTCACCTGAAGGGTGATTTTCCTATGAGTACGGACATCACGACCCTCCCAGTTGGAGGATGACTATATATTTTCTAATGTATTATATGTTACTGTTACGCTATTATATTTAAATTTAAGACTGAAGTCAAGACTTCTAGTTCTGTTATACCGCTATGTTGGAGTCATGTTACTATGCATGGTACTATTGTGTTATTTTCCTGCTGCCAGGCCGGTTGGCCTTGTTCTTGTATTTTTAGATATTTCTCCTTAGACTCGCTGCGAATGAACTGGAGAGTGGGAGGGGCCTGTCGCCCCTAGTCTTGACTTCAAAGACATTCTTGCCTTCGCACGATAGGTGGAGCTAAAACCCGCTGTGATGTCCGTACTCATAGGAAAATCACCCTTCAGGTGAGACCAATGGTCCATTCATTAACACTGTGAATAAAATTGGTGGTTTTCTAAGGAGTGAATATTATTGAAAAATATTTTCGTGCCCAAAAGTTTAGACAGAGCACTTATGTATGTATATATATTTCTATTTTACATACGTGGTAGCTAGCAAAACACCTTTGGGGCAAAACACCTTAAATTTTTTTTTTAATGTTTTTTTTAATGTTCACCGCCCAGAGAGCTGTTGCTAGTCGGGCGGTATATAAGCTTAATTAAATAAATAAATAAATAAATAAAATCTGCTCAATGGGAATGCTTCAGACAGATTGTCTAGTTTTCCCATGGCAGTAAGTGATCAGACATATGAGATAGTTCTAAGATTTTAGCTGTTGTGGGAATATTGCTGAATAAGCCACACACTAAAAAACAAAAAAATAACCCACCTTATTAACTTCATTAGGACACATGTCCAAAAAACTGCAGTGGTCATTCCTATGTAAGAAAGAGTTGGCTTGGATCAGTTATGTTTCCTTTCTCTACTCTTCTGGAACAATCAAAGGTAATGAAGAAGAAACACACTTTTAAAGATTTTGTATCTAATATAACCCCAGGTAAGAGTAGCTTTTAAAATAGCAAGATTTCAGCCATATCTTCAGATTTTTGGACTCGTGCCTTATTACTTGCATTTGCTTCTAGCAATAGTATAACAGTGTATGTATTCACAGATCTGTGGTACATTTCAAGTAAATATGCCACCAGTTTTACTTGGATATACTTGGAGTAAGACATATGTACCTCCCAAAGAAGAATGTCATGGGCAGAACTTGAAGGAATATACCTTTTTAACCATCTTTGCCACTATTGAACCTCAACTATCTTCTGCTGAAAATAATTTAGAATCAGATAAGGTTGGCCTTTATTCTTATCCATTTAATAAATAGGTTAATTTAAAAATAATATTTTAATCTACGTTTGGATGAAATTGTTCTTTTGAAATTTAAAAATATAATCTCAGATTTAGGTATGTTTTTAGTTTGTAGATCATGAAGATGAAACACTGTTGCAAAGAGCATACATATTTAAGCAAACGTGCAAAGCATTGTTTCCAAAGAGGAGAATAATAACCGCAGTTTTTAACAATCAAGGAAGAAATATTTTAGTAACAAAGTACATTACTTCTTTGAATCCACCTCAGCTATTACTAGATATATATCCTGATGAGCCTAACTCAGCATCCGTAAGTATGGAATATTTATCACAGAACAAGCACATTCAAATTTAATGAAACTTTTCTTTGACATACTTTTAAGTAAATTTAGGCTGCAATCCAATACACGCATACCTAAGAGTAAGTCCCATTGAACCCAATAGAGCTTACTTCTGAGCAGACATGTATTGGATTGCACTATCATTTCCTATTGTTGTTGGTCTGCGAACTAGAGATAATTCTTTCACAAAGAATGTAAAAAGTGCAAGACAATGAATTAACTATTGTTTGATGCTTTTAAAAACTCAAAATATAATAATGTCAGGTGGATTATTTTAATATGTATTTCTCGGATAGATTTGTTCCTATTTGTTTTGTAGGATCTTATATCACGATTTGTGTCTTTAATTCCTTGCATATCAGAGACTGTGGATGAAAATGATGATGTTGATCTTTGGATGACATCAGAGGTATACTAAATTTTAAAGTCTCACTGCTGTGGTGATTTTTAATTTTATTCTATTGAGTTTTTAAAAATGTAAATTACATTTCTTACCTATCCTGAAAATACTTGTATTGAAAAGCAGGGTATAAATGTGACTGTAGTTTTGATGTTTATTTAAGTCTGAATGAATAATATCCCTTAAAATGTGTGTAATAATACTCTTTGAAATGTTACTGCAGTTCAATACCTTAAAATCTGAGGATCTTCTAACCCTCAGAAGTGAATTGGGATGGGGGACAGAAGCTAAACTGACAAAAGTAGCAAGTCGCCAGACCTGGGTAGCTTTCATGCAAATATTCAGAAATGAAATTCTTTAACCATGAATATTTATGGACACTAAAATCAGTCTCCCTGCCAGAGAATTAGCACTGGCCGATATTATACCATTAAAAAAAAAGATTCTAAGAGAAAATTACAGATCTGCATCTATTCCAGTTAAAATGATAGAAAGTATTATTAAAGCAAGAATTGTTTAAAAAGTAAACAAATAAGAGACACTCTGAAATGGTGTTGAAAAGCAGAGTTCAGAAAAATCAGGCGGGGGCATCTTCCATGTGTATGGAATGCTTTTCTCAGATATCTGTCAATTCCCCTCCTCACATATTCTACAGCATTACAGAGGGTCCCCCTACTCTCCAGATTGGATTTTCAAGGAGGTATCTTGCTTCCCAAGCTGTATAGGGCTTTGTATACCAGCACCTTGAACTAAGGTTGTTTAATTATTTATATTATTTATATAATTATATGTTCAAATATAGTAGTAGAATAAATACATTTAACTTCTGAGAGCCTTGTGATGCTTTGCTATTTGAAGTTACAGTTTTTAAATAATATATATGCTGCTATTTCTAAACTTCCTCATGGCAATGTCACTGTAGTGTCATTTTGTGGGAAGATGAAAAATACATCAATTGCTTTTTTAAATGTATGGTCTTATATTTCTCATAGTATTGCCTGAAACTTGGTATTGGTAATAAGGAAGAGCATGCAGTGCTGCTATGTAACTACTTTCTGCATATTGGGAAAAAAGCATGGGTACTGTTGGGAACATCTGTGTTAGAAGTAAGTCTAGCATATTTAAATCCTTGTTTGTGTAATTCAGGGGTTGGCAACTTTTTTGCTCTCGGTTCAGTGCAGATCAGTACTGAGAGAATCAGCTGCAGTAGGCAACCATAGAGGATGCAAGGTAGAACACTGAGTAGATGTTCTACCTGGCATGCCTGTGTCCAGAAGAAGAAAGACATGAAAGTAACAGTGGGCAGGAGTGGCAAGGTCAGTGCTGAGCCCATGGCTGCAAGAAAGAATGCAGACCAGTGCAGTAAAGTATGGATGGGCAGAGAAATCTATTCACTGACTTTATCAGTGTCATCGGAAAATTCGAAAGTAGCAGGGGTAATTCATTGGCAGGAGGCAACTGGCAAGTCACATAAAAGAAGATGGGCTGCAGGTTGCATATATATGTTATAATTCTTCCCAAAAATATAAACCACATAATGCATGCATGCTTAACTTTGGATCACCTATAGGCATTGTCATAGCAAGAAAAGCATGAGAATATATGTCAGTATTAAAAGAAATAGCAAGACACAAGAAACGTCATTGCAGAGTTTAAGGAAAAAACGTTGTAGGATAGGTTATTTCAAAACCCTGTTTAATTGAAATGCAGTATTATCTTTGATATTAGATTATCAATCATGTGTGATCCTTAATATGTTATATTATTGATTCAATTGTACCCATGAAAATAAATTCTAAATATTATTTGTTTTAAATGTATATTGTTCATTACTGAGGAATAGTTTCACACCTCTATCCCATTGTCTTGAAGTAACGTGGCCCCAGTTTTTCTTGTCAAGCCAAGTATTTATGAGAATAAGGATCATAGGATGATTTCTAAAAAAACCAAATTGCTATCTAATCACTAGACTTTTATCTGTGTATTAGAGAGTATAAGGAATAAATATAATATATATTTTTCTATATTTGGAAAAGAATGAAAACAATACTCTTAACCCAGAACTCAATAGTAATTTTGTTTTGTGATGTAAAAAATAAAATAAACAAGGAAGATAGAAATATATATTTATTTACAGTGGTCAGATCGCTAGAAAAGACAATAATGCTGGGAAAAACAGAAGGGAGTAGAAAAAGAGGAAGGCCAAACAAGAAATGAATTGATTCCATAAAGGAAGCCACAGACCTGAACATACAAGATCTGAACAGGGTGGTTCATGACAGATGCTCTTAGAGGGCACTGATTCATAGGGTCACCATAAGTCATAATTGACTTGAAGGCACATAACAACAACAAAAACAGTGGTCAGAATGGCATTAAGTCAAAAGCAGAAACAGAGAGCCTCTATAATTAAGAGAATGGTAAAATAGAATCGGGGGTATACATACTGAAACTGACAGAGACTATTAAAATAGAGAAGACTGACAAGAGAGTAAAGGTTTTATTTAAAAATGGTCATTGCTTATCATGTGTTACTGAAGTGGTTTCCAGCTTTTTTCCCCAGGAACCAGTTGAAAATTGCTGAGCGTCTTTGCAGACCGCAGAGGAATTTCTCTGCCTGTTGCAGCACTTGTAATGTACTGTGCTGGATGCTGGATGATTTTTCGTTGTGTTTTTATTGCTTTATTTCTGCTCCTACATATTGTATTCCATAGAATTCAAATTGTAACACAATAAAATACAATATAACAAATAAAAGAAGCAATTAAAATACAATTAAAATCAATATGAATAGTTAATTTTATGGATGTGCCAATGTAAACCACCAATCCACAGATACACCACAGACCACTGGTGGCCCACAGACCACATTTTGGGAACCTCTGTATTATTGTAGTAACAAAGTGCAAGATAATGTGCAACTTTACAGCCTTTTGGAGTTTTGTAATAGATTCAATTATAATTGTTTATTATTTCCTTTCTCCTTTGCCTCTATTATAGGCATAGAAATTAAAGGTGATACATTGCTTTATGTATTACAGTATTTTTATTATTTGTTATAGTAAACCACTGTCAAGTTGTATTGTACAGTTTCACTTGTCATAATAATAATAAAACTGGCAGAATCTTTTGCTAATATAGGGGAAAGTAGCTTACGTAGCAACACAGGACAATGGAGAATATTTTTTGTGGAATCCACTGAGTGGCCAGTGCTATAAGCAATTTGATGCATTTTGCCCCCTACAGAGTGCTGATTGCTTAATAAGCTGGGAAAATGTAAGTATTTATAATTACATTGAATGGAAAATTATAATATATTGCTCCCTACTTTCCCAAGCGGTGGAAAGTTCCAGTGGTGGAACGTTCCATATACATTGTTGGATTTAATTTTTGTTGGACGAGAAAGAGATTTCTGGTGTGTTTATAATATTTTTTTTCTGTACAATAATGTAACTAGAACAAAGCGAAGGGGAATATACTCCTCTAAGCATCAAATTCTCAGAAAGCAACTTGTATAGTCCCCCCCCTTCTGCTGTGTTTGTTTCCAGCTGTTTCCAGTTAGAAAGCTCTCAGGCAGCATTTTTTTCTCTCCTTTAAATTGGCTATCAATTTTAGATGTTTCTCCTCAACTGAAGTAGTGTTGCCTTCTCCAGGTTGTGATAGGTATTACATTTTAAAAGCGTGAGAGTGATTCACAGCTATCAGGAAATCACCTCCTGGCAATAACTCTTATCCTGGACTATTAACCAGCCATTATCCCAACAAAAGGATGGTCACCTCCCAGCATATATATTGTAACTGTATGTTGGCTGCGTCCAAAGCTCTGAAGGCTCTAATGTGCACACAGACGTCTGTGCAATTAGGACTTAATCCATGGCAACACATGCAGCAGTCTTGACATTAAAGGGTGGGACAGCCACTCTTTATGCAGAACACCATGTTAAAATTGGAGCCCCTGCATTTTGTATAAAATCCAGTTTGTTTTTTATTAAAAAGAATTTCATTTATAATTGTTTTCCATGATGTATCCCAAAGAGATCTACAATATAATAAAAACATATATAAAACAGGCAACTTACTGACTTTCTGGACCCAAAAACCACTTGCCCACAGAACTTTCATTTTGCCAGGATTCAGGTTCAGTTTATTGACCCTTATCCAGCCCACCACTGCATCCAAACACAAGCCCAGGGCCTGCTCAGCTATTTCAGATTCAGATATTACAGGGAAATAGAATTGGGCAACATCAACATACACCTTGCTCCAAATCTCCTAATGATTACTTCCTATGGTTTCATGTAGATGTTAAATAGCATTAGAGATGATATGGTATCCTGTGGCACCCCAAGCCCAAGAGGGAGAAACACTCATCCAATGCTACTTTCTGGAACTGCCCCTGGAGATAAGGTCAGAGGCACTGAAGAACAGTGCTGTCAGTACCCATCTCCCATATACAGTCCAGGAGGATACTATGGTTGATTGTATCAAAAGCCAATGAGAAATCTAGCAAGAGCAACAGGGTCACACTCCCTCATCCCTCTCTCAGTAGAGGCCATGCATCAGGGTCACCAAGGCAGATTCAGTTCTGAACCCGGGTCTGAACCCAGACTGGACTGGGTCTGGATAATCAGTTTCCTCCAGGAATGCCTGCAGCTGTACTGATACCTTGCCCAGTGGGGGATGTATTTGAGACCATGTGGTAGTTGTTAAATACCATTGGGTCCAGGATGGGTTTTTACAGGAGTGGCCACACTTTAATGTCCTTCAAGATGGCAGGAACCGCCTGATCACACTAAGACCTGTTCATCACACCCTGAATCCACCCAGGCATGCTCTCCTGGGTAGCTTTAATCAGCCATGAAGGGCAAGGGTCAAGAGGGCACATCATTGGGTACATAACCATAAGTGCCCTGTCACAGTGGAAGTTGGTCCACTAGGGCTACTGGGGTACAGCCCTTCCAATGAGGATGTAAAGCAATTTTGATCCCCCCAACCCCCCCAAAGCTACACACTCTTTCCTGTCCCCCACACATTTTTTCAATTTCTTGAATTTACCCTAGTTTGTGAAAGCATTTCTGTCAATCTCCTGTTCTCTGACCAATCAGCTCTCTGCACCACTCAGCCAATCCTAATCCAAAAGTATAGCTATGGCAAAGAGTTCCTTTCCAGGCCTGCCTGCTTGCCAGCCCTACTAGGAAGGCTCCTATTCCATCTATTGTTATGAGGCTTATCCAGCACAGGCAATATAGCAGATTATGGAGGAGTATAGCAAATCAGGACTGCTTCAAGAACAGCCCAATGTGATAGCCTTAGCCTATATCAGAAACATACATTTGTTCTGAGCATGCTCAGAGCTCTCTCCCTGAAGGCCAGCTCTCCTCATTAGTAACCAGAGAAGCAACCGGAATTGTTTCCTACTTTGAGGAGCTTTTTTTGTTTAGTTTAATATTTTTGCCACCTTGCTAGAGATACTGAGAATACTGAGAAATACTGTCTCTTTCTACAGTAAATATCTATTTTTTACTTATAATTTTGCATTTATTTTGTGGTAATTGGAAGAAGAAATAGTGGATGGCTTGTGTATGTGTTGCAACAAACTGTATTAACCATTTCCCTACATTCACTCATTAAAAGCTGGGTGGAGCAGGGCAGGTTAATCTCAGCCCCTTGGAGTTCCAGAGTATTTTCTAGAAAAGGTGTGTTGATCTGCTTCCAACAAATCTCTCTCCTAACTTAAATTCAGAATATTTTCAATGTAGAGGAATGGAGAAAAATACTGGCGTTATTTCTAGCTTGTTTTTTAGGAGGTTTTATCAGTGATTTCTATACTTGCCTGGATATGATTCCACATCCTTCCCCAATCCTAGAATATATTCTCCCTAATCTCAGACATAACAGAGGCTGATTATGATTAGTCTGGTATGATGTACTCTGCACATGAACAGAGATGATTACTTTACATTTTCAGGACTGAGCCATGCATTACAAAAATGTTCTGCTGTGCTCTGTTGTGCCTTGGTTCAAATGAAACATTTTTGTGTATTGGTTGGAATACTTTGTTCTTGTAATATAGAGAAAAAAGTGTTTTGGATAATGAAAAGTTAAATTGATTTTTGAGGGGAGGAAAACTGTATGCACCTGGAAGCAAGTGTTCCTCACATTTTAAAAGTTTGTGTGTGTTTAGGTTTTTGGCAATGGATGCGTAGGTGTAATCAATACATGAGTTCAAAAACTTATGTTATACGGTATGGCTTAATTTCTAAATAAGAGGTGTAGAATCAATCTTGTCTGAAAATCATACTTGGCCCTCTTACATGGAAGTTCTTACACTCCATATAATTGATATATGTTTTAGTGAGGAGACAGTGGCACTCTAACAACATGTGTAAGGGCACACTTTCCTAAATAATTGCTGTATAAATCCTATTGTGATAAAAACCGCAAGGTTAAAAATTGAAGCCCTGCCAAAGTCAAAATTTTACCAGCCACCACCGCTCTGTCAGCATCATCGGGCTGCAAAAACTGAAATGGATAAAAATAATAATGCCAAAGAGAAAGCTGTGTGTTATTTATGGGACTGGGGAGCCGAAAAGCAAAGGGGCAATATTATCTACCTGCCTCCCCATCTGCTCCCAGGGGTAATACAGGCCCTGGTCTTCTCTCGCCTAGACTACTGTAATGCGCTCTATGTGGGGTTACCCTTGAAAACGGTCCGGAAATTGCAACTGATACAGAATGCGGCGGCACGTTTGATTAAGAACAGCCGCCGCTGTGATCATATCACTCCGGTGTTGATAGATCTACACTGGCTACCAGTTGTTTACCGGGCCCAATTCAAGGTGTTGGTATTGACCTTTAAAGCCCTATACGGTTTTGGCCCAGTTTATCTGAAGGAGCCCCTCCAGCATCACCAATTATGCCGCCTGACGAGATCAGCCGCGCAAGACCTTCTCTCGGTCCCACCAGTTAGGACAGTGGGGCTGGTGCGGACCAGAGAGAGGGCATTTTCGACTGTGGCCCCCACCCTCTGGAATTCCCTTCCTTTCGATCTTCGCCATGCCCCTTTCCTGATAGGTTTCCGCCGGGCCTTGAAAACCTGGCTGTTCAGGCAGGCCTACGGGACCTTTGGGGTGGTTTAGTTTTAATACTGATATTATTAATTATTATTATGATTTTTGTGGTTTTATTGTATTTATTGATGAAATTGTATGTCGCCTAGAGTGGCCGTTGATTCGGCCAGATAGGCGACTCAGAAATAAAATTTATTATTATTATTTATTATTATTATTATTATTATTATTATTATTATCACATCAATGTATCAACTGAAACTGAATGTCTAAAAGTCAGTGATTCTTTATTTAAATTGGTTGTTAAACATGTTCATACTTTAAAGCTACAACTTTCTTCCTGTTTTCTGTCTTGTAATTTTGAGGGAACTGGTAAACACTTTTTCTCATAGTAAACATTTCTCTGATTTTCTGAATGATAATATTAGGATGTTAGAATTTTTTTTGTTGTACAATGATTTTTTTCAGATTGTATATTTTGTTTTAATGTTTTGATAGGTATGGTTCAACATACAGCAGAACAGTTCACCAATGTGTGTCAGTTTTGATATTTCAAAGGAAAGCTTTTGGAAACAATTCCTCCCATACAATGCTCAGTATTTAAAAATACAGACTGTACAGGTAAGGAACATTTCAAAACATACCTACATCATAAGTGATTTACCAAGTGGGGTTGAGTTGCATCAGTAGCTTTCCTTAACAAAAAGAGGAAAGGTGAGGGGGCAGGGAGATCAGGCCTACATGAGTGCACCAGTGAAAGGGACAAATTGCTCTGCTAATGCGCTTGCACAAGCCCAGTCCCTTCACTCTTCTGTCTCCTGGTAAGTCGTTGCTGCCTGGAGAAAGTTGAAGGGTAGAACATGGAACTGACTGATTTACAGGAATATCAGAGTTGGTACAATAGAATCACATGACATAGAAGCTGAATTTGATACATACGCAATCTCTGATTAGTAGAAAAATAAAAAGGGACATCCTTCAAATGTACCCAAAATAGTAAAGGTAGTTTCCCATATGCTGGATAACTGAAACCTCATAACAGTGTTTACCTCATCATAGTAACTACCAAGACAGCAGCAGGCAGACTGCCTCTGCTGTGCAGAAAGGTTCAGCAGAAGCACCCAAGGAAGGTAGTCTTCAACACCCTTCAAGCTATTTTCAGGTCAGTATAGAAGACACAATTGATTACTACTTAATAGAGACCATCATAAGATGGAATATTGGATTGTGGAAGTTCTGCTACCACATTGCAAAATTAGCTTTGAGACATGCATCTAGGAACATTGGTGCCCTGATGGGTGACCTTTATCAGGAGGACAGGGGAAGTGTGATCTTGTTGTTATTATTTGATTTCTCAGCAGCTTTTGATACCATTGACCTTGGTATCCTTTTGAGCTGACGTAGTGAGATAGATATCAGAGGCACTGTTTCACAGTGGTTCTAATCCTATCTCCAGGCTTGTTTTCAGAGAATAGCACTGGGTGATTGCCTTTCAGCCCCCTGGCACTTGTGCTGTGGGGTGCTGCAGGGTATCATCTTGTCCCCAATGCTGTTTAACATCTATATGAAGCCCTTGGGAGTGGTCATCAGGAGATCTGGGGTGAGATGTCAGTAGTACACTGATGGTACCCAGCTCTAGTTCTCTGTAACATCAATTAGGAGAGGCTGCGCAAGTCTGGGACTACTGCTTGGACTCAGTGGTGGATTGGATGAGGGCCAATAAACTGAGTCTGAATCCTAGCAAGAAGGAGGTGCTGTGAGTTGGTGGTTCCCAAATTTGAATGATTGGTCAATTGTCTGCTTTGGATGAGGTCATACTCCCTCTGAAAGAGCAGGTTTGTAGTCTGGAGATGCTCCTGGATCCATCTTTGTCACTAGAGGCCCAGTGGCTAAGAGTGCCTTTTACCAGCTTTGGCTGGTAAGACAGCTGCGGCCATTTCTGGACCAGGATAGCCTGATCATTGATGTCCATGCACTGGTAAATTCCAGGCCGGATTATTATTATGTGCTCTATATGGGGCTGCCCTTGAGATTGTTCCAGAAGCTGCAGCTGGTGCAAAATGAAGTAGCACAACCACTCACTGGGGCAGGGTATCACCAACATGTCACCCTGCTGCTGAAAGAATTGCACTGGCTGCCCATTAGCTACTGGGCTAAGTTCAAGATTTTGGTTTTGGTATACAAAGCCCTATGCAGCTTGGGACCAGGATACCTGAAATATCATCTTACCCCTTATATAATCAGTTGATCACTGTGTTGTGCAGGTGAGGGCCTCCTGCAGATACTATCTTATCAGTATGTCTGTTCTGCAGAACATAGGAAACGGACCTTTAGTGTTGTAGCACCAACACTTTGGAATTCCCTCCCCTTAAATATTAGACAGGCACTATCTCTGTTATCTTTTCGGCACCTACTGAAGGCCTTCCTCTTTCAACAAGCCTTTTAAGGAGAGACCTTATCCCAGTCTGTATCTGTGTTGGAATTGCATTTTAACATGTTTTTAAAGCTGTTTTTAAGATACTTTGTTTTAACTAGTTTTTAAAGATGGTTTAATATGTTTTTCCGGTTGTTTTGTTTAAATGTCTTAAAATATTTTGTTTTTAAGATGTTTTAGAGTGCTTTTAGTGTTTTTATTTGCCACCTTGGGCTCCTTCTGGGAGGAAGAGCAGGATATAAATGAACAAACAAACATGAATCTATGCTTTCAGAGTACAAGGTGAATTTACTAGTGTATATATAGATAACCCATAGTATTTCACTGTATTTATTTAACAAGTTTTATAGACCACTTAATAAAAAAATCAAAGTGGTTTACATAACATAGTATAAAATAGTCATAAGAAAATCCCAGACTATGGTCTGAAGACGCATGAGGCCAACACCCTGCTGAAGCTAAGCAGGGTCAGGTCTGGTCAGTGCTTGGATTGGAGACTGCCTGGGAACCATATGTAAACTGCCTTGGGTTTCTATCATGAAAAGAAAGGCAGGGTATAAATGTAATAAATAAATAAATAAAATATCAGTAACATAAATAGACTTTAAAATATGTAGACATAATCTATCTACATAAATATAGACTTTTAAGGTTTTTTTTAGGAGGAAAGAAACATGCAGCCTCAGCAATCTCGTGGTAGCTGGCTAATCTAATTATCCCTCACAGTGGGAAAACAGATGAGAGTTGCAGTTAGTGGTAGAAGTATATTGTCAGTTTTATGTGTGTTCTCACTAAATCCTCCATCAATGCTACACTTCTCTTGTGCATGAAAGATGATCTCAGGTGGGTAACTATCTCCACCTAGCAGCTGAAGGCAGAAAGACCACTTTTCAATTTGCTGAGACTTCCTGCTTTCCCTGGCTACATGCCACAGTTCTCTTTCTGTCTTCACCAAAGATGGTTGATTCTGCTCTCTGCTTACCTTTGGTTCAGGCCTATATTTGGTTCTGTGTTTATTGTGTCCTTTATTTTCTCATTTTTTCTATATGTTTGGTCAGTGTAATTCCTTCGTTAAAAAAAAAGGAACCTGTTTGTTTTCCACCTTTGTTTGCTACTAACCCATGCCCCCCCCATCTCTGGAGCAGCCGCAGCTCTGTAGGTGTTCCACCACTAAGCGCCCTGCCTTCACCAGACTGAACTCGCCTTCCCCCCCATCTCCAGAGCGGCTGCAGCTCCGTGGACACTTCAGTGCCAGATGTCCAGGCACTCAAGTCTTCAGCAGGCTACTATCTTCTCTAGGCTTTGCTCCCCTCACCTTCTCGAGAGCAGCCAGTTTCATCCCCCTGCCTCTAGAGTGGCCACAACTCGGTGAACTTTTTGGCGCCAAGCGCTCAAATATCTCTCCTGCTCACCCCTTTCTCCCGTAAGGCCCACCGAGCCTATTGTTTTTCACCAAAAAACCCAAACCACTATAGCCACCAACAGCTCTGGCCTCAGCGCTATTGTAGCCCATGTCAATTTCCAGCCACCAGTGACCACCATTTTACAGAACCCATTGATGGAGGCGGTCCAGCCTGCCCCTCCACCAGCAGGCACAAGGGTGCTGAGGCAGTTTTGTCAGTGGCAAGTAGGGTGGCTACTGTGGATGCAAGCTTCATCAGTTCATTGCACCCTGGCTTGTATATGAATCGGTGGGAATGGGGCAGGGTGGAAGAGGGGTCTTTGGGTGCTTCTGCAGGGATCTCTGAGAGAAATCTGGGCAGTGCCAGGGAAGACACCATTTTGTCTGAAAATCATCATGGGTCAGAAGGTTTTCACAGCATTTCATGTAGATCCCAGAGGGACCAGGAGCCCCTTTCAGATGGAGAAGAGAGAATAAGAGCTATATTCTCTGCTAGGTCTTCCCCTGATTAATGTTGGAGGTTTCAGGCTTCATCTGTATCTCAGCCACCCTCTCAAGATGTGCAAATGGCACATTCAGCCCAGGTTACTCATTCAGCACTACTTGTGGACTTACCCAGGGACCTGACAGTTCCCTCTACCAGGCCTTCACAAGGGGCTAGTCCTTTGCAGCAGCCTGTAGGCCATGGGCAATTATATAATCATTGTAATGCAATTATATAGCCACCTTAGGAATGGAGATTTGTAAATGGAAGCTTGTATTGCTTCCTTCTCAGGCTTTAGCACCTGTAATAAATTAGCATTTTAGTGTTCTCCTGACAGCTTGATGAGATAGGTCAAGAAACGGTCAATGTATAACTCAGCCCGTAGTTCACCTGGTCCTTATTTGGGAAGCTAACAAGTTGGCCTTAGTGGGGAGGGGTGTGGCCGTTTGATACACTGCCAAGGATAGCAGCTCTAAATCTTATCTAAAAGAGCTAATGAGCTAACACTGCCAAGAGAGAGTAGCTTTCAGAGGTCAAGATGATCTGCAGGCTAGTAGTCTTAATTAGCATAATGTCTTCTCACTTTGAATGTAATCAATCAAGTATTATGATGCTTCAGATCAAATGCTGTGATGCTTCTAAGATAGTAGCCATAATTTGTTATCCATAGAATTGCTTTGATGCCTAGCCTGATATAGAATAATTAATCATGTATTCTGCCAAGCAGTGATGATCTGATGTAAGATAGCAACTAATCATGTATTTGTCACCATTGTGCCTTGCCAAAGATTTTGCTATATAAGTCACTCTTGTTGCTCAGTTCGGTGTTCAGACTGGTCAACATTCTATCTTTTTGGCACCTTTTGAAGACTCCTCTTTCAACAAAGTTTTTAAGTTGAGACCTACCCCAGTCTGCTTCTGTTTTAGAATTGCTTTTAATATGTTTTCTTTAATAATATGTTTTTAACTCTTTTTTTGTTTTTGAAGATGTTTTTAAAGCTTTTTAAAAATGTTTCTAATGTTGTTTTGTTTTAATGTATTTTAAGGTCTTTTTATGATGTTTTAAAGTGTTTTTAGCATTTCTGCCTCTCTGGGCTCCTGCTGGGAGGAAGGGCGGGATATAAATCAAATAATAAAATAAATAAAATAAAATCTGTTGTCTGCCCTCAGGGTATTCACAGAGATAGTGGGTGTGCTGGTGGCGTTCCTCAGACTGAAAGGGATTCACATGTATTGCTATCTGGATGACCTCTTAATTCGGTCCCCCTCTCTGCAAACTCCTGGGACGATCTCTACATGATGTTAACATGCCTGAAAGATCATGGTTTCATAGTCAACCATGTCGAGAGCCAGTTAGCTCCATCTCATCACACTGTGTGCTTGGGAGCAATAGACACAGAACTAGGGGTTATAGCCTTATCACAGGACAGAGTGAACAAATTACAGGCAGTGATACTATCCATTCTTTCTCTTCAGTCAATAGACCTTATGCAATTGGCAGCAGCATTGTGGTTGATGGTTCCAACATTTCAGACAACCCCCTGGACACAGCATCACTCCTGACCACTTCAGTGGGCACTAGTACCGCTTCAGAATGACATTGCTGCTAGATGCCATTGTCAAATAGTGCTTACTTCGTTGGTTCACTGGTCCCACATGGTGGGTACACAAACCCAATCTGCAGAAGGGAATTCCTCTTCAAGATCCTCCATGGTCAATCATCATGTCAGATGCCTGACTGGCTATCTGGGGAGCCATATGTGAGGGGAAGATAGTGCAGGGGTTCTGGTCAGTGGAGGAGGCTGAACTCCCTATCAGTCTCCTGGAGCTCCAAGCAGTCCATCTGGCATTGAGATATTTTGCCATGCTGAGACCATTGAGGGCGGTGCTTGTCAGAACAGACAATGTGACTGCAAAGGCCCACATGAATAGGCAGGGAGGGTACATGGTCAGCTCAACTTCAGCAGGAGGCCTCAAACTTTTTCAGTGGGCGGAGACCCATCTGGACTCCATTACAGTGGAATATCTGAAAGGCAAAGACACTGTTTGAGCAGATTGGCTGAGCTGGGAGCACGTATAGCAAAGGGAATGGAAGGTTCACCCAGAAGTTTTTCAAGAGGTTATGACTCACTTTGACAGAGTGTGAGTAGATCTGTTTGCCTCCCACATCAACTGTCAGATCAGGAGATTCTTCTCCTGCTATGCCTCTCCATCAGCGGAGGCAGTAGATGCTTTCATGTCCCTTGGCCCCCAGGATGCTTGTACGCCTTTCCTCCAGTTCCAGTCCTCTCTAAGGTTCTCCAAAATATCCATGATGAGTTGGCAACAGTCCTCCTGGTGGCCCCATTCTCGCTGTGGAGACAATGGTTCTCTGAGCTTCACAATCTCACAGTGGCACCATCTTGGAAAATTTCTCTCAGAAGAGACCTGCTGTCACAAGGTATCTTCAACTATCCCAACTCTTGGTGGTTAGATCTTCATGTATGGAAGTTGAGAGGCGGGAATTATTGAAAAGTGGCATATCTTCACTGATAGTTGATACAATGATGGCATCCCAATGAGCCTCCACCATTTGGATTTATGAGGGTGCGTGGAAAAGTTTTTCTACTTGGTCCCAAAAAAGGAAAGTAATTCCTAGAAAGGCTGGTGTTAATGACATCCTGGCCTTTTTGCAAGATGGTCTTTCCACAGGGCTCAAACCCACCACGTTGAGACACCAAGCTTCAGCTGAAACCGATTGGATCTCAAAGTGGTGTACAGTAAGCTTTTTCTGAATGGAGCCACAATATCTTCTCCACCTACCTAGCATTGCTCTCCGACTTGGGATTTACACAAGGTGCTAACTCTCCTTCAGACGCCTCTCTTCGAACCACTCAGTATGGTGTCTCTCCATCTACTTTCCTTTAAAGTGGTGTTCCTTGTAGCTATTATCTCTATACAAAGAGTGTATGAGTTGAATGTCTGTTGAGAAGAGTTGCTGTGTTTTTCATAAGGATAGGGTCAATCTACACACTAACCCTTTCTTCTGTCCTAAGGTTGTCTCTAACTTTCACTGTCAGCAGGAACTTGTTTTGCCTTCTTTCTGTCCTTCCCCTGTTCATCCCATAGAGAAGGCATGGCATTCCTGGATGTGCGGAGGGCTGTAAAGGTTTAAATATCTAGAACTAAATCATTCCACCTAATGGATGCCCTCTGTTTCTATCCACCCCATTTCATTAGGGAAGAAAGTTTAAACTTTCACTGTATCTAGGTGGATTAAAGCATGCACTGCATTAGCATATACTTCTCTGAAATTAACACCACCTTTTAAAATAGTGGCACACTCTACCAGGGCATCTGCAACATCTGCAACCTTTCCCCTCAATCCTCCTTTTCATGAGATCTGCAGAGCAGCAACTTGAGCTAGCCCTAACATTTTTATCAAACATTACAAAATAGGTGCTGATGCATCAGCTGAGGCTGCCTTTGGGAGGAGAGTGCTACAGCACATTCTCCCAGGAAAGTAATATTCTACAGCCCAGCTTCTTTTCTTCCCCCCTACATGGGTCAGCTTTGATATGTCCCACCTGAGATCGTCCATGCACAGGAGGAGAGACATTTAGTCTTACTGTGAAACGGTCTTCTCTGTGCATGTAAAGATGATTTCAGGGCCACTCCCTATGGGATGCCAAGCTCTATTCTTCTTTTATTAGCAGAGAGTGTGTAAGTGCTGTTCTATGTTTTTTTCTTCATGATTTGCAGTTTGTAATTTTACTCATCCAGTTGGCTTGTCATCAGAGAATTGTGGCATGTAGCCAAAGACAGCAGCAAATCTCTGCAAATCAAACAGTGCTCTTTCTGCCTTCAACTGCTAGGTGGAGTAGTTACCCACTTGAGATCATCTTTACATGCACAGAGAAGACAATTTCACACTAAGACCAAATGTCTCTTTTCTGCACAACCTCTCTCATTAATGCCACAAGCAATATTTAATATGTATCACTTATACTTATGGAACCTCCCTCTCTGACATCTTAATAAAAATCAAAGAGCTGCATTTTCCCAGTAGCAACATGTTGGGTGGAATTCAATGTAGTGCTAAGTCTCTTGTTGAATTCTCCTTGAGCAATGGAATGTTCTCCCCCTCTTCTCCCTCAGTCCCCCATGCCCCCTAATCTGTTCTAGGGGTTCCCCCAACCCTCTGGAGCAAGTATGGGAGAGCACGGGGGAAGTCCCATTGCACAAGCAGGAATCGTTGCACTAGTTAAATACCCTGTTATGTTTTCTGTATTGAAAAAATGTGATGCCTTCAGAATATCTTTCTAGATCCTGCTTAATGTGTATCTGTATATTATTGTGTTGTACAATATCTGTTTCAGCCAGAAGAACTATGTTATGTCCCAACTGATGAAAGTTTGGTGGTAGAGCTACAAAATAGGTAACTATTTTGAACAACAGCAATTAAGAACTTTTGAAGTTTAGGAGCTTGGTGTTAAACTATATGCTGTGTTAATCATGATTTAAATTTTTTAATACTACTATTATTTTTCACAAAAAAAGCAGCTGATGGTGGCCATCACATCAACTTGTAGAAGCAAATCCTATACAGTAGGGTCCCACTCATACAGCAGGTTCTGTTCCAGGCCCCCGCCGAAAAGTGAAAACCGCCGGAAAGTGGGGTCCTACTCAGCTGTAACACGGGAGCTCCCTGTGCTCCAGCTGACAGCGATCAGCTGTAGCATGCGAGCTCCCCACCCTAGCGTCTCAGTAGCTTTAGAAACAGTAGTTTCTAGGGATAAGGCAGACTTTTTTAAAATAAACCCAGGGGATAAGGGAACTGAGATGTTTTTGAGAAAGTTTCATGAGACCTTTTCCTTGGTATCAGGGCCTCTGTGTTGTAGGTCAAAGATGTTATTAAGGAGGTTCTACAAAACAAAGTCTATCTCAGGCAAACACTTATCAAGCTTTTATGACAGATACCACATTAAATTCTTTGCAATTTGCGGCCAGGTTGCTGGCGGCAGACATTTCAAATTGAGGCCATCTCTGGCTGAAGACTAGAAATATAGTCTCAAACATTCATTTGGCCACAGGACACTTTAAGGAGTCAGATTGTTCAGGAAATCGCTGGATGGTTGAAAACAAGGATAAAACAAGCTTTGCCTTCAGATAATAGACAGGAGGAGGAGGAGAGGGTACCTCATTATAGGAATCAGTCCTGTTATCCTTTCAGGTCTGCATATAATGGCATACATAACTGTAGTCACAAGCCTGTGCGGGGGGGGGAGCTAAAGGCCTAGCACAGCTGGCAGTAGAACCAGCCCTTCTTCTCCATAGCCAACAGCAGGTGTGATTCAGAGTCTCCTCTGGTGGGGGGGGCAACTGCAACAGTTTATCCCTTACTGGAAAGAGTGCTACTCAAGATTTCTTATAGTTCCCAAGAAGAACAGGGGCTAGCAGACAATACTGTATTAGAAACAATAGACTGGCACTTGAAAAAGCGTACATTTTGGATAAAGCCTCGGAACTATCTTGGAGACTCCATGCTTATGAGATTTGCTGACTTCACAAGGTGGAGCTCAGGTCCCACCTGAGATCATCCTTACATGCATGTAGAAGACTGTTCTACAGTAATACCAAAGGTCTCTTCTCATCCCCTTAATAAGAAGTTTTTGATGGGGCACCTTTATTGAAGGAGGCTGCTGTTCACAGATTCTTAAAATGGGACTTATGCAAGGTCCTAAGAGCACTCGCCAAAGCTTCCTTTGAGCTTCTCTGGAGAGTCCCAATGACGTTATTGAGATGGAAGGTTCTTTTCCTGGAGTCCATACTGTTGGCATACTGTATATCTGAGTTGGGATCTCTTTCAGCTACAAAGGAGCTGTGCATTATATATCAGTACTGTCTGGTTTTGGAAATGGATCTGATCTTTACTCCTAATGTAAATTCTCTATTTCACAGGGGCCAAGTAGGTCATGGTCCCATCATTTTGTTGAGACCTAAAAATATCTAATGAAGACAAGTAGCATTCACTAGATGTTTGCTGGGCAGTGAAAACATACCTTGGGGCTCCTCGGCAGGCATGTACTCAAAATAGGTGGTTCAGGTTTAGGGGATTTTACCTGGAATGGAACCCACCTGCCTGGGTATTGTAGTAAATTCTATCCAATTATCCCCTTCTCCACTACAGGAAAATAAGAGTGTTGATCTTACCATGATAATACCATGACCCCTGACAAATATTAAGATGTCCGTTTAAACCCACTCTTACTTGGGAAACTTTGTTTCTATGGAATTTTTGAATTAACCAAACTATTCTTTTGTCCATATTTATATTAGCAAGCTTGTCCCAGAGGTGGGGTCTATTTTCTGAGTCAAAAGTTAGATCAGGTCTATGAAAGCCGCAAAGAAGTTCCAGAAACAAAGTCCAGAATGACAACTTCAGTTTCTAATTGAGACCAGTAATGTGAGCCTCCCATTACCACATCCAAATTTCTCAGTTTTAATTGCTGGTATTTCTGTTGTTCTGTAACCTTGCAACAGAGATAGAATTCACCTCCAGTAACTGTGTCCTAGATTACAATAATATCAAATGACTGGAGGTACTGCAAGATTTCAGGGTCCACCAGTTTACATTTCCAACCTACAACATTCTAAGAGATTATCTGGAGGTTGGCATGTCACTAGGAGTCATCTTGTAGACCTAGTCAATAGTTTAATAAACTAAGTGGTTGAAAGCGATTACACAAGACAACAGTATAATAGATACTCTCTCTAATCTTTTTTATAAGATCTCCAAAACCCATCTCTCGGTTCCTTTGCAGGGTGACTCTCAGGAATCTTAGTTAATTTCAAGCTCCCCAGAGTACCTCTCCTTTCTCTTTTCTTGGAAGATGTAACAGTTTGCTTTTGAGATTCTTTTGTTCCTGAATGGGGGTAATGGGTCCTGAAAAGGAGTCCTGATTGAGATTTTATCAGGAAAGGTCAGTGGGGAATACCTCATTTCCACGCTATTAAATTGTTGCTTTTAAATTCTGATATCCTTATCAAATTTCATGGGATACTTTTTATCACTTTGTAATGATTTCCTTCTAAAATTAGTAATAGGTAACAGGTTTAGATTGAATAGGCCCCATTTCCAACAATTTATGGTTCAACAAAGTTTTATTCAACACTCCCCTTTGAAAAATATATATTAAGCAGCGTAACGTCTTCCTACTCCAGAAAAAAATCCAGATAGATGCCACAAATCATGCAGTAATGCTCATTTCCCAACAAAGGAACATTACAGATTCTTTATTCACCTGTTATGAATGGTTAAAATTGAACACTTTGTTTCTAGCTCTGATGAGTTAATCTTAGAACAATTACTAAGGGAGGGAAGAGGCTGGGGGCATTCAAGGTATCTACTGACTAGCAATGAGATCTGTTTCTGCAATAATTGGATTTGCCATCAGATTAATTATTATTTCTGATATTCTCTATCTTTATGGAGAGAATTTTGAAGTAGTAACTCTCTGCGCCTGGTTTCTGATTCATTCTTTTTTCTAATTTGTTTTTTTAATTGCTTTGAAATCATCAGTAGTGTGAGTGATACTTTTATGGATCTACTTTCTATGTGAGCTCTTCAAATGTGTATTCCCTTTCACTGATGTCAATGAAGTGTTGATTGTAACAGACAGACAGAAAGCAGCAGGAGGGAATGAGATGTTGATTGTAAGCAGCAGAGGGGAAGACACTGACTTGATTATCTGCCTTCATCTGCTCTGGCGATGCACTTTAAAAGGAATGTAAATAGGCAATAATTATAGAGTTCAGAATAAATATAGATTCCAGTGGAGACTCTTGAATAAATAGCAGTTATAATATTGATAATTATCTGCAAAGCAAATATATATATACATATATATTGGAGGATATCAGAAAAATGAAAAGTTATTGGATGAAAAAGGAATTGGATCGTTAACAATCACTAGTGGGCCACACTTAAAAATAGAACATAAAAAAGGAGAGGATTCCATCCTTACTTCTGATTTAAACAATTTAGCAGCACCTTAGCATTATGGTTTATTAGTCTATCCAGAGTCATAGAGGACTCATCCAGTCTTTTGTACTCATCTAAAGTCCTCATAGTCTTCTTCAGCAATTGACTACCATCCAGACAGCTGTTCATACTGTAAAACTGCATTAATGTCACCAGAATCTTTTGTGGCTTGATCTCCAACCTCAGATTTTTTCAGGTTAGAGACACATCTTTATGTGCAGTTCCACCATCATTTCCAACTAACTATGAGGGATACGACTCAGAGAATGGATGATTTATTGTAACTTCAGAAAATTCTGAGAGTCAACTATCGCTTTGCTGATCATGCTCTTCAAAAACAGCATATCCCTGTAAATCCATCTCCTCCAGGTCTCCCATCAATATCTCTTTATGTCTTTTTCTGGAACATCACAATCAATCACACTGGGGAAGAAAGCCCTTATGGATGTTTTGATTTAGGGGATACTTATGTTGTCTAGGTGACTGTTATGCAGCAAGTGTTGCCTCCCTGTCTGAACCATTGCAGAATTTGTCCAGGAAAAAAAAACTTATCCAAGCAGGCTATGGTAGTATTTCAGGCTTCACATGGGTGGTCCCCAGTTTTCAACTATAGATACTTTCCAGAATGGAAATCCATGCTCTTAAATCCATGCTACAGCTGACAGGGACTTTGAGCTTTATATATCTCAAGCAGCCTTAAAGCATCTGTGTCTGCACACCCAAGGTCATGGACAAACAAGCGTGTTTTCTCAGACTGTTTACTGTAGCACTTAGCTTCTCTTTGCAACTGGAAATTGTTCCCTCATTTCTGAGTCTCTCTCACCAGCTGAAGACTACCACCCCAAAAGTTCGCTGTCAAAAGCAAATATAAATTCTTACTTCCAATCTCTAGAGCAGCCTTTCCCAACCTTTGGGTCCCCAGATGTTGTTGGACTACAACTCCCATCAGCCCCTGTCAGCATGGCCAATGGTCAGGAATGATGGAAATTGTAGTCCAGGAACATCTGGGGACCCAAAGGTTGGGAAAGGCTGCTCTAGAGTATCTGAACCATCCACCAGGAAGTCATAATGCAGAGTTGCTGGAAGCCCTAGAGTGGTTTTCTTAATCTCTTCTCTGTCAGCTGCATTTGATCACTTTTACTGAATCACTAAATCTCAGGATCAGGCAGCAGCTGGAACCCCAACCAAGGTTGCTGAACTCGTAAAACACTGGTGAGCAGAACCTTTCAAAACAAAGTCTCTTTACTTACCTATTTCAAAAACAATGATTAAAATCCTAGGTAAAAAAAAAGGATAAAAACCTTTAAAACAAATGGGAGTTCAGAAGGAACTGCCTCTCGTGCTGCCATTTTCCCCACACCTCACCTGGAGGCTCAGAAAAACGAGTCTCCAGAAAGGTGAGCAATTCTTTAGATTTGACATCTGAGTTAAGGCCTTCAAGCATCAAGAGTAACAATAACTGAGGCATAAACTCAATAGATTCCCTCAAAATATCAGAAATTTCTTGTTGTACACATATCCAAAATGCTGCCACCAAAGGTGGAAGTATGCCCCCCTGCTTCCACATTGACACCAATACTCTGGTGATATTCCATACGAGAAAGTTGTACTGGTGTCTTATACCATCTATGCCGAGAGATCTCCTTCCGGTACTTCTTCCGGTAAGAGGCGTTTTCTCAGCCGCTCCGTTATTCTCAACATAACTTGCTAATTAATCTTACTGGCAGCAATTTGTTACCTTTTTTCTATAGCTGACTTCTTTTAGTAGCTTTTGCTACATCAGCATATATATCAAACAAACTTTAGACTCCTTTCTTTAGCTTGTATTCAGACTCGAAACGCCGATAAGCCCCGGCTAGACAACTGCTCATTAAGGAAATACCAAAGGAGGTGGGAGTGTAATGGAGGGTGATAAAATGAAGAGTAATGCTCAAACAAGAATTACGGACTATTTCATGTGTGAAAAAGATCTATCTTATACTTCAGCTCCCACTAAAAAAGTTATACAAAACGATCCCGTTCTAACTGCCCCACACGAATGGACGCTAGGAAATACCTTTTCAGTGCAAGCATATGCAGCAGAGATAGCAGCCAAATCCTTGGCAGAGGAACTTCATGATGCCGGTTTTAAATGTGTCTCAGAGGAGGGGTCAGAGAGCTCAATAATAGAGATGATTACTCTGGATTCTCTTGATTCTCTAAGAGAAGCACAAAGCGAATTAACATCTATGCCTATATTGAGCCCTGAAGCAAACATTCATTTTATTTATTTATTTATTTATTTATTTTATTAGATTTCTAAACCGCCCTATAGCTTTCTAGCTCTGAGGGCGGTGTACAAAAGGTAAAAACAGATTAAAATACAATAAACATGATAACAATACACTGTAAAAAATAGAAACAAAATCAAGACAAAGACAAATTAAAATAAAATAAAATAAAATTAAAATGCCTGAGCAAAGAGGTAGGTCTTTACCTGGCGCCGAAAGGATAACAAAGAAGGCGCCAGGCGTATCTCATCAGGGAGGGCGTTACATAGCTCGGGGGCCACCACTGAGAAGGCCTTAGTTCTGGTTATTACTCTCCGGGCCTCCATATGCGTTGGAACCCGGAGAAGGGCCTTCGATGTCAAACGTAGTGAACGGGCAGGTATATAGCGGGAGAGGCGTTTCACCAGGTATTGCGGTCCAATGCTGTTAAGGGCTTTATAGGTAAAAACCAACACTTTGAATCTGGCCCAGAAACATATTGGTAGCCAGTGCAGCTGGGCCAGGACAGGGGTTATATGATCATATTTTTTAATCCCAGTAAGAACTCTGGCCGCAGCATTCTGCACCAGCTGAAGTTTCCAAACCATCTTCAGAGGTAACCCTACATAGAGTGCATTACAGTAGTCCAATCTAGAGGTTACCAGAGCATGGATAACTGTGGCAAGGTTCTCCCTGTCCAGATAGGGTCATAGTTGGGCTACCAGCCGAAGCTGGTAGAACATGTTCCGTGCCACTGAGGCTACCTGAGCCTCCAGAGACAGGAGCGGATCTAATAAGACCCCCAAACTATGGACCTGCTCCTTTAGGGGGAGTGTAACCCCATCTAGGGCAGGTCGGACATCAGCCATCTGGGCAGAGAGCTCCCCCACCAACAGCATCTCAGTCTTGTCAGGATTGAGTCTCAGTTTATTAGCTCGCATCCAGTCCATTATCGCGGCCAGGCAGTGATTTAGTACATCAACAGCCTCACCTGAAGAAGATGAAAAGGAGAAGTAGAGCTGCGTATCATCAGCATATTGCTGGAAACGCACTCCAAATCTCCTTATGACCTCACCCAGCGGCTTCATATAGATATTAAAAAGCATGGGGGACAGAACCGAACCATGCGGGACCCCATATTGGAGTACCCAGGGATTCGAGTAATGCTCCCCAAGCACCAGCTTCTGGAGACGATTCTCGAGGTAGGAGCACAGCCACTGCCAGGCAGTGCCTCCAACTCCCAAGTCCGCAAGCCGCTCCAGAAGGATACCATGGTCGATGGTATCAAAAGCCACTGAGAGATCTAGGAGAACCAACAGAGTTACACTCCCTCTGTCTCTCTCCCGACAGAGGTCATCATACAGGGCGACCAAGGCTGTTTCTGTACCAAATCCTGGCCGAAAGCCCGATTGAAATGGATCCAGATAATCAGTTTCATCCAAGAGAGCCTGGAGCTGGCGAGCGACCACACGCTCTAAAACCTTGCCCAGGAATGGGATATTTGCTACCGGTCTATAGTTGTCAAAATTTTCAGGGTCTAAGGAGGGTTTTTTTAGGAGCGGTTTTACCACCGCCTGTTTCAGACTAAATGGTACCACTCCCTCTCGTAGAGAGGCATTAATCACCTCCTTGGCCCATCCGGCTGTTCCATTCCTGCCAGCTTTTATTAGCCACGAGGGGCAAGGGTCCAGGGCAGACGTGGTCGCCCACACCTGTCCAAGCACCTTGTCCACATCCTCGAGCTGTACCAACTGAAACTCATCCAATAAAACAGGACACAACTGTGCTCTGGACACCTCATTAGGGTCAACTGCTACAATATTGGAGTCAAGGTCCCGGCAGATGTTCGTGATCTTATCTTGGAAGTGTCTCGCAAACTCATTACAGCGGGCTATTGATGGTGTTATTGCGTTCTGGGGACTAGAATGTAAAAGTCCCCGAACAACTTTATAAAGCTCCGCTGGGCGGTTAGAAGATGACTGAATGGTGGCAGCGAAGTACTGCTTCTTTGCTGCCCTCACCGCCTTCACATAGAGCTTGGTAGAGACCTTCACAAGTACAAGACTACAGCCGTCGGGAGTTCGTCTCCATTTGCACTCAAGCCGTCTCCTTTCTTGCTTCATCACTCTTAGCTCCGGGGTAAACCATGGAGCCAATTGAGCTCTGCAAAGGAGAGGGCGCATTGGGGCGATCGTGTCAGCTGCCCGGGTCATTTCCGTATTCCACAGATTGACCAGGGTTTCGACAGGAGCATCAGTTTTATCAGCTGGAAAACTCCCTAGAGCCTTCTGAAAACCCTCAGGATTCATTAGTCTCCGGGGACGGACCATCTTAATAGGTCCTCCACCCTTGCAGAGGGAAGAACACATTGTGAGTCTAAACCTCAATAGGCGGTGGTCTGACCATGACAAAGGAATAGATGTAAAATCCCTCACTCCTAGATCACCATCCCCTAATTCAGTGGCAAAAATCAAGTCTAGAGTATGCCCCAAAATATGCTTAGGGCCAATAGCAAATTGAGACAGCCCCATGGTGGTCATGGAGGCCATGAAGTCCTGAGCCACCCCGGACAAAGCGGTCTCGGCATGAATGTTGAGATCCCCCAATACCAAAAGTTTGGGGGATCGCAAGACCAAACCCGCGACCACCTCTGTCAGCTCAGTTAGGGAGGCTGTTGGGCAGCAGGGTGGACGGTACACCAACAGTATTCCCAGTCTGTTTCGTTGACCCAACGCAATATGAAGGCACTCCAGACCATTAGCCACCTGGATAGGGTGCCTAACAAGAGGGATTGAACTTCTATAGACCACAGTGATTCCCCCTCCCCGACCCTCGGACCTTCCCAGATGCTGAACTGAATACCCAGGTGGGCATAGCTGGGAGAGATTAATGCCTCCCAGATCGCTCACCCAGGTTTCAGTAATAAACGCCAGATCGGCCACCTCATCCACAATTAAATCTTGGATGAGGGAGGTTTTATTATTTACCGATCTGGCATTAAGAAGCAGCAACTGGAGATCCGAGGGTTGGCTGATAGAACTACCAGCAATCCTGTGGGTGCGGGGAGGACCGGAACATGGTACAGCCACCAATTGTCTGGGCCGAGTTCCCCTAAACTGGCATGTCCTCCTCACAACACCATACCTCCCATTGCCCGTCACTACGCTAATAGGGGCCCCCTCTGGTCCTCCCTCCCCACACCCTATCCTCCCGCCCAGGCACATAATAAAAATAAAAATAAAATAAACAACAAAACTCATAATCTATACACAATCACACCCACACTCATACAAACCACTCATACCACCAAACAACAACAATGACGATGGTTGGCAAACAACAATAGCAGTAGTCGTTACAACACGGGCCCAAAGATGGTAAAGGGTCCAAAAGCAATGAATGCAATGAATGGAGCCAACCCGGAAAGCAGTGCCGGATCTAGAAACAGCTCAGAGCCGTGGCGCCTGAGGTCGAAGATGCCAAAGATGGAACACGACTCCCACTCTCACCGCCACCAGGGGCTCCTCCATAGTGCTCTCACCGCTGCGGAGTTGCTCCTACACGGTGCTCTCTCACCACCACTCTCCCGCAGCTCTCTCACCGCCGCCGGGCGCTCCTCTGCAGTGCACTCCCCACTACCACATCGTTCCCTCACAGCACTCTCTCGCCGCCACTCTCATCGTCGAGCACTCCCGTCCCGCAGCTCTCTCACCGCCGCCAAAGTGCTCCTTCGCAGCGCTCTCTCACGGCCACACTTAGCATCGTACACTCCTCCACAGCGCTCCCACCGCGGTGGAGCCGCCCACCCACGATGCTCTCCCGCAGCTGCACCTGGCGTAGGGCATTCCCCCCCGCGGCGCTCTCACCGCCGCGGAGTCGATGTTCGCAGCTGCACTCGGCGTTGGGTGTTCCCCCGCGGCGCTCTCACAGCCGCGGAGTCGATGCTCGCAGCTGCACTCGGCATCGGGCGTTCCCCCGCGGCGCCCTCACCACTGCGGAGTCGACGTTTGCGGCTGCACCCGGCGCCGGGCGTTCCCCCACGGCGCTCTCACCGTCACCAGGGGCTCCTCCGTAGCGCTCTCACCGCCACGGAATTGCTCCCACCCGGTGCTTTCTTGCCGCCGCTCTCCCGCGGCTCTCTCACTGCCGCCAGGCGCTCCTCTGCGGTACTCTCACCACTGCAGAGCCGCCCCTTCACAACGCCCGCTCGCCGCCGCCTCTCGTCTCCTTCCCCTCTCGTCTCCTCTGCCGCCGCCACAACCATTCCTCAGCACTCTTCGTCCCAACGCCCCGAGGTAGGCAAACTTCATTAATTTAAAATAGATGTAAAAATAGATGTTAAAATAGATGATAAAAGGGCTTGGCTACGGAGCTCTGACTACCGCGTCCTCCTCCGAGCCGCCATCAATCATCTACTCCCCCCCCCCGGCTTCTACGAACGCCATCTTAGGCTGGCATGCCCTCATCTCAGAAGAATTACGTCTTGTCAAAGGATTTCTTGTTGAAACAAACAACTTACGACCTTAGTGAATGTATTAAGCCCTCATCTTTCCCAGGAGCAAAACAGACTGAGTTCTTTAATATCTCCTGCTACCAACTTGAAACAACAGGGATTGGAACTGAAAGACATAAAGGAAAAAGACAAGAAGTCAGCAAAGAAAAAGCACACTAAAAATGGAACTTTAAACAATAATAGAAAGACTAAGAAAACTAAGAACATCACAAATACCAAATCGTCAACTAATAACAAAATGAACTTTAAGCCACTATTTAAACTTATAGACTCAAAAAACTCAACTTCTTCTAACAAACGTCACTCAAATAAGACTGTAAAAATAACTGCCCAAGAGAGCAATAACATCAGCTCGGATACACTGAACAGAACTGATAACACAGGTAACACTCTGGAGTCGACACTCCAACTGCCAGGAACATACCCAAGAGTACTCTCTATTAATACGTAAGCACAACCATGGAATCTAGTTCTGCAAAGGAACAAATTGGCAGTGTCTTATAAGCGAAAATATTCAGGAGGTAACCTTATAAATCCAAGTATAACGTCCTTGGATAAGTGGTTTTCCCAACTGATGCAACCTTTACATAATACAAATTATATTAGGTCATTACTTAATATATCTTCGGATTCTGACTACCTTCGCATGATAATCACTTTTCATTCTACAGCAGATGTCAATCGGATATATTCAATAAGAGAAAAATTTGAAGAAAGAGGTTTATTTTTACAGAGATATTACATCAACTCAATTTCGCATATTTCACTAATACAAACCAATTCTCCTCAAGACTCTTTGCTCGTGACTGCCTCCTCCATCACCACATATAACTTGGGAGCTCACACACAACATAATACGACAATGGGTCCGATTTTGCCGGTATTGCCTGCGGTGTCCCAATCTTCAACTACTTTATTGAGTGAATTAATCCCTGAAGAATTACAATTTAAGGAATTATATTCCCAGTTACCAACCACTGAACGGTCGCTGATCATTGACAAATTCTATCAATTAATTCAGCATCTATTGAGTGACCAAAATGAAAGGAATAACATAAGAACGCAGAGGCAGTCCCCGCACAGCTCATCGGATGTAATGCCAGTGCAAGTAAAGGAAACAAATAACATCAAACAACATATAGTTAACCAGTCAGGAGCAGTATTTGTTGATCACACTGGCTTTCTGGAACAAATAGAAGTAATGCATTGACCCGCCTTAGAGACAGTAGCTATGCCACAGAATTTAATGCCATCTCCTAGTCCTCCCTCTGCACCCTTTATCAGAAAAAGGTCTGGGGCGGATTTACCCCTAAAATGTATCTCATGGAACATTGCGGGTTGGTCCTCTAAACTTAACAACCCTGACATGAATAGCTATTTACATAAATTTGATGTCATTTGCCTGCAAGAAACATGGATCACGTCAGCAATAACCTTGGTTGGATACACTTCTATAGAACTCCCAGCATACCATGTATCAGCGGAAGGAAAAGGCAGAGCAAAGGGTGGCCTAGTAATCCTACTTTCTACCTCACTTAAAATGCAACTGGTAAAACTAACCCCCTGTAAAAATATTGCTATAGTGGTAATACTTACATTTCAGTCTTTATCTCTGCTATTGTTTAATGTTTATATTCCCCCTTCCACAGCAAGGGCAGAAACTGATCAAATGTGGGAAGAACTAGACAGCTATAAATTAAAATTGGAGATCCGCTACCCGAAGGCTTTAACAATTTTCATGGGCGATTTTAATGCCAGAACTGGCCCCAACAATGATACCTTATTCTCATGTAAACTGTGGGGGGGGGGAGGATAAGGAACGGTTTGTCAATCACCAAGCCAGATCCTCTAAAGACAACAGAGTAAACTATTCAGGCATTTGCTGAACCCGTATGGTAGGGAATCGTGATTTGGTAATTCTAAATGGATTAGAAACTTGGGGGTCTTCGAATGAATTCACTTTTATTTCCAACAGAGGAAGTAGTGTCATAGACTACATAATAATTCCTCTTAGACTGCTCAAGGCTATAGATAACTTTGCAATAGGCACTAGGCAAGATAGTGACCATCTGCCGTTAACCTGCGCAACTTGAATAGATGAGAAAATAAGACTAGAGCGGAATTATAACTTGTCATTTAATCCCGCACAACAATATCATAAAAGACACAAATGGTCCTTTTTTGTAGCTTCCAAAGTAGCAGAGTTTCTTGTTTCCCCTTCTGCACTGGCACTACAATCCCAACTAAGCAATACCACTAGTAATTTAAAGGCGTTATCTTCATATACTTCACTTACGGAAGCTTTAAATTCCATTGTTTCCAATTCCAATTATAAAAAAATGAAATCTAATATGCATTTGCCCCACTGGTTCGACCAGGAATGCAAACAAGCAAAAATACATGTAAAACAATTATACTTATAATATAGACACTGCAATTCTATAAATCTTCCTTTGGAATACTACAAAGCTAAAAACGAATATAAATTAATAATAGCAAACAAAAAGAGACAATTCCAAAAGGCAGGCTGGAATTCTCTAATACAAGCAGTTAAATCTAAAAATACAAAAAAGTTTTGGTCTTTAATATCTGGAAACCATAGGCCTACAAATTACATCCCCTGTAATATCCCCCCCTATATATGGGAAGAACATTATATAGCTACGCAGAAAAATGTATTATACACAACACCAAATAACTCATTTATCTTTGATCTAAAATCGGTGCCACTTTGGAATCCAGTCTCCAATCTTGAAATAATAGACCTAATTTCTCAGCTCAAAGTGTCAAAGGCACCGGGAGGAGATAACTTACCTCCAGAGCTACTTAAAAATCATCAAGATTGGTGGGCTCCGGTCTTGGCCAATCTATTTACATTAATAAACAATACAGGACTTATTCCTCCGGCTTGGAGTGAAGCCTTAATCATACCAATCTACAAAAAAGGCCCCAGAGAAGACCCTAATAACTATAGACCAATCAGTTTGCTTTCTGTTATAGGAAAATTATATGCTATCTATCTGAAAAACAGACTGGTTTCATGGATAGAAGAAGAAAACATTCTAGGCTACGAACAGGCAGGGTTTAGAAGGGGTCGCTCGGTAATTGATCACTGCGCCCTATTATTCCATCTGGCGGAGAAGTACAGGAATCATGTGGGCAGTGGCTTATACACAGCATTTGTGGATCTAAGAGCGGCCTTTGACTCGATACCTAGGAATATTCTATGGAACAAATTAGCGAGTACAACGATCGAGAAAAGACTGCTCTTTCTTATTTACAATCTTCACAAAAACACCTCCCTCAGAATTTGCTGTGGCATAGAAGGAGGGTTGTCTAATTCCATCCCTATTATGAAAGGGTTGTGTTTTAGCGCCCCTGCTTTTCAACCTCTTCCTTAACGATATGAGAAATAGTTGTCTTTCCCCTTCCTTCCATTCTCCTAAGATTAACGAGCATAGATGTCCAATATTGCTCTATGCCAATGATGCGGCCTTACTAGCCTTCTCCAGAATCGGCCTAAAACGCTTGCTTCGTGCTTTTATGGCATATTGTGCACAAAACCAACTAGCCATTAACTATAGTAAAACTAAAATTGTAGCCTTCTCCAAGTCACCAAAAGTCTTCAACTGGTTAATAGATGGGCAAAGAATTGCCCAGGTACCCTCTTACAAATATCTGGGCATTACGTTCCAGTCAAACCTCTCCTGGAAAACGCATATACGTGGGGCAATGATGACAGCCCGAAACACAACAAAAAATATCATTCGATACTTTTTCACTAAAGGGGGACAGTTTATTCCGGCGGCTATACAAGTGTTCAACACAAAGATTATTCCCCAATTGTTATATGGGGTCCCTCTTTGGATTGCTGCCTTTAAACCATCTTTAGAAGCAGGGCTTTTGACCTTTCTGCGCCAAATTTTAGGACTACCAAATTGCGTCCTGAGTGCAGCGATGAGATTGGAACTCTGCTTAACTTCGATCGGTTGTAAGGCCTGGATACTAGCCTTTAATTATTGGTGTAAACTTGCATACAAGCAAATCCCAGGATACTTAGCTAAAATCTGGGGAGATAAGTTTACTTCCAGATGGATGTCATCGTACTCTGATAAACTTTCTCATTTAGGTCTCTCCTCACAATATCTAGCTTCTCTTGACATAACTACTGCCAGAAATACCATATGCTCCAGACTAAAAGATATAGACAGACAAACCGATACAGCAGCAGCCTTTAAAACTTGCTCACCCTTGTCCCATGCTTTTCCTTTGACCCCCTTAAGTATCCGAGCTATCTTAATTATCAGTTAATTCCTAAATATTGTCATATGTTCATAAAAGCTAGATTTAACTGCTTAAGTTCTTCAATAATGGATGGTAGATATAAGCGAATTCCGTATGATCAACGGCTATGTTTGTGTAATGAGGGGGTAATGGAAACGCTCTCTCATACCTTGTTGGAGTGTCCATTATATACTCGGGAACGTCATAATTATATTTTTCCAATTATAGACAAATACCCAAGTAAATCTTCTAAGGAACTCATAACTTGCCTCTTGAGCGGTCTGAACGAACAACATATGAGAGCAGTAGCTAAATATCTGTATGTAGCTCAGCTTAAACGTTCAAACCTTTTAAAGTGATTGTATTAACATTGAAACTCTAATTATCAGATCCCTTGATGATACTTGAGAACAACTATTTTATTTATTCTTGTAACAATTACTTTAAATTCCTTTATATTTTTGTATTAACTCTGTATTATTTATTAGTTTGTTTTAATCCTATTCCCACACTTCCAACTATTGTATATTAACCGCCGATTTTTATGGGTCTTTGACCGCAAATAAACTTTTGTATTTGTATTATACCATCTATGCCAGAGTTTTATCCTCTGTTGTGTCACCTCACCTGAGCTGTGGGGCAGATGGTTTTAGGGACTTCTGGGTACCTCAAATCTGCACATCTTCTGTTTGAATAGGTGTCTTGTTCAGGCAAAAAATTCCCAGTGCATGATGGCTCTTAGCAGGTCTAAAAAACAGATGAAATACAGGAACCATGGCAATATGTTCTTGATTCAAGGGCTGCTTTAACATATAGTAAACAGAAGATGGAGCAAGAAGGAGCAAAGTTAATTATACCTCATAAGTGGAAATTGATTTTAAACCGTCAAAAGTTAGCCTTTTTTAATTTTCCCAAACCTAGAGGCATGCTCTCTCAACTACAGTGTAAACTACATCTTTTACAATTTGTGGATGAAGTCTCCCCGCAAGTGCTTAAAATGGATGACATACTTAATATAGAGTATTTATTCTACGACTACCATCATGCACACGCCATGGTGACATTTAGGAGTCAGCAGATTACTAGAAAAATTTATGACAAAAAGACCAGATTTTTAAATATGGACATGGAGGTGACTAGATTCTTCGAGAATAATATTCCTATAGCTATATGTCATACGAACTCAAACCCTGGACAAAAGGAAGGAAGGAGTTGGTAAACTCATTACCTTGGACGATTCTAAGCTGGAGGGCCAGCACCATAATCCAAACCACCAACGCACAAAGCATACAAAGCAGGAAACATCTTTCACAGTAAAGGAGCCCAGAGTCTTAGCAGGTTAATTATTGTTTACCCTATGTTCTAGTTAGAAGCCATGTTATTGGGTTTGCCCTTGCTTTTCCAAGTCTGATCTGGGAAATCAGGGTGGTCCCTCCTTCTGGAGAGGATCAATATGATTGGGTCCTGTTGGTTTTCCAGAGGGAGGTGCTCTTCTGAATGTTCTAGAATCCCTTCTAGAAGACACAGATAGCAGAAGGTCATGGTAACTCTCCTTCTCACAACGGATGCCCTGTGGTGGACCTTACCTTATTGTGGAGAGTAACAGCATTGGATGGGCTCTCTTATCCAGAAGATATCAAGTTTTTTCAGCCTGCCTAGAAGAAAACCTTGTAGTAAGTCATCTGTCATCTTCCATTGCAGTGGTGGTTATTCCACTCAAAAGGCAAAGTCCATTAGCTACCTTACCTTCTTGACCATTTTTAATTCCACTTGTCTTTCTTGTCATAGTTGCTTTGTACTTATAGACTTGCATGTAATTTTTTTCTAGTGAAATTGACGTTTTGCTTCCTTCACAGAATCTGAAAAGTTTGCAAATACTATGTTTGATCAGTTTCCCTCTATCATGGACTGTTCACCAACATTCGATGACAGTACAGTAATTTAGGGGTTTTATCATTTTATTGTCTCAACAAAATATATGTTAGTGTTTACGCTACTAACTTCTTTTAAAACAGGATTGAAAAGACTTTAAAAAATAAAATTATGGAATGGCGATCTCAACAACCAACTCGGTGGCATCGACAGTGTACCAGTGTCTTACGACAAATTCTCTTGAAGTTAGAATTTAGAAATGAACAGACAATTAAAGAAAAAGAAGAAAATTATTTGGAGGCTTTCCAGGAACTTTATTGGGTTAGTGCTTCTGGTATTATGTTACTGAAAGTCCCCATTCTTGGGGACAATTCCAATACTATACTCCATGAAGTGTGAGGGATTGCCATTGGAAGAAATATCACCATTCCATATATGGAAGCACATTCTTGTATTCTGTTCTTACACAGGGAGGGTTATTTTATTGAGTCTTCCATGCAGCCCCACCATTGTTCTGAAAGTGGTACCTCAACTTTCCTTTGAGTCCCTGTGTCTCAAAGTTATGTTTGTTTAAGATGCTTTTCCTACTGGCTGTAACAACATAGGAACATAGGAAGCTGCCTTATACTGAGTCACAACATTTGTCTGTGTTGTCACAGTCTTGAATCAGAATTGTCTACACTGATTGGCAGCGGCTCTTGTGAGGTTTCAGAAAGTCTTTGCCAGCCCTAGTGGAGACGACACCTGGCCACATTCACACCAGACATTTATTCCACTATTATTCCACTTTAAACAGTCATGGCTTTCCTCAAGGAATCCTGGGAATTGTAGTTTGTGAAGGGTGATGAAAGCTGTGAGAAGACTGTTTCCCTCACAGAGCTACAATTCTCAGGGTTTTCTAGGAAGACAAAATGACTGTTAAACCACTCTGACAAGCTGTAGCTCTGTGATGAGAATAGGAGTCTCCTAACAATTCTCAGCACGCTTCACAAACTACAGTTCCCATGATACTTTGGGGGAAGCTATTACTGTTTAAGGTGGAATAATAGTGGAGTGAATGTGGCCAGGGATTGCAAAGCTAGGGGTTAACTTGAAGACCCACTTCTCAGGAAATAGTTTTAGGCTGCACTCCAATACATATCTACTCCAAAGTAAGCTCCAGTGGGTTCAATGGGACATACTTCCAGGTAAGTGTGGATTGGATAGCAGCATAAGTCCCACTTTCTGGTCCCAGGAAAAGTCATTCAACATTTAGCGAGGCCCCATCTATAACATGAAGAGATATTCATCAGGTAAGAATTTTCATTTTCTTTCCAGAGTACTTCTTAATGGATTCTTTCAGTAGGTGGCCTTGTTTATATCGAAACATCAGTTCGAACATGAAACATATTTCTTATGAGTGAAGCTACTGAATAGTTACAGAATTTGTATTGTTTTAGGTTTAACATTATTATATGAGCAAACATGCAACTTTTTTTGCACTGTTTTATTTTTGACATAGTGATCATTATTTTTGCAGGTTACAGGATTTCCTATACAGATGCCATATTTAGATCTACAGTCAATAACTGAGGCTGTTTATCAGACAGGAATTCATTCTTCAGATGTTCCTAACACAGAATTTGCTCTTGCTGTGTATATTCATCCTTACCCAAATAATACATTATCTGTCTGGATCTACTTAGTATCTTTGGTCCGCCATCAGTAAGCAGCAATGAGTCACAAACCTTCAGGAATCAGGTACTTAGTGCAGCCATGAGATGCTTGCTGGTTGTGATGCCTGAATTTTCTTATATCACAAGAAAAAACTTAGTAAGTTATATCTTAAGATTCATATTGCTTTTACAGAGACTGTTAAATGCTCCTCATATATTGCTTAGTAGATGCATGCAAAAATGTTGATTATTTGTTCATTTATTAACTTCATTTTGTCTTTGTTTACTTTCTGCAACTGTAAACAGTATTAAAATAAATAGATTTTAATTAGAAAATAAAAGCTTTCTCCATATACATCTCTATATTGCAAGATTGTTGTATTTAGCCAAATTTATTTGTATAATTAACATATTTCCATCCTGCCCTTCTACCCTGCAATAGGGCACTCAGGGCGGCTTACAATAAAATCACACACACAATAAAATTATACACAATGAAAGCACAAAACATTACACTAAATTAAAATACATAAAGTACAATTAAAATACATAAAATACAATATGCATATATATATACAGACAGACAGACAGACAGACATGTATATATATGCATAGATATATGGGGGAGCGATACTAAAAGGACTCAAAAGATAAAAATTAAAAATAAAGAGTGTAAAAACAGGGTCAGGCTCACCCGTCAGTCCCTCCCAAAGGCTCACTGGAACAAGATAGTTTTCACAAGTTTCCGGAAAACCATCAGGGAGAGAGCAGAGCGGGCTTCTTGAGGCAGGCAATTCCAGAGCCTGGGAGCCACAACTGAAAAGGCTCTCCCGCATGCCTGACAGTCTAACATATTTCAATCCAGGCATGCAGAGGAGACCAGAGGCAGATGATCTTAAATCCAGGGTAGGAACATATGGACATAAGCGGTCCGTCAGGTACACTGGTCCAAGGCTGTTTAGGGCTCTAAAGGTCAAAACCAGCACTTTGAATTGGGCCTGGAAACAAATTGGGAGCCAGTGGAGTCAATAAAGCACAGGGGTGATATGCCCCCTGCGCCACGCTCCAATTAACATTCTGGCTGCTGCATTTTGGACCAACTGTAGTTTCCGAACCATTTTCAAAGGAATGAGCTGTAGTCCAAGCACCACTGTCTGGGTCCTATCCATCAGGTAGGATCAGAGCCACTGTAAAACAGTGCCTCCCAAACCCAGCCCAGCTAGACAGCCCAGAAGGATACCATGGTTGATTGTATTGAAGGCCGCCGAGAGGTCCAGCAGCACCCACAGGGATGCACTCCCCCTGTCTGATGCCTGGTGTAGGTCATCAAGCAAGGCGACAAGGGCAGTCTCTGTCCCATGCAGAGGCCTGAAGCCTGATAGAAAAGGGTCTAGATAATCCAATTTATCCAGGAAAACTTGGGAGTTGAGCAGCCACCACCCTCTCAATCACCTTGCCAAGAAAGGGGAGATTAAAGACTGAACGGAAGTTGTTAAGATCCGCAGGATCTAACGAAGGCTTTTTTAACAAAGGTCTTATCACAGCCTCCTTCAACAATGTTGGCATAGAACCTTCCCTTAGGGAGATGTTAATCAAATATGCCAGCCAACCAGCCACTCCCAATCTGGCAGATTTAATTAGTCAGGATGGACAAGGGTCAAGCGAGCAGGTAGCGGCCCTCATTTCTCTCAGAGTCCTGTCCACATCCTCAGGCTTTACAAGCTAAAAAGTATCCATAGAATTCAAATTCAAGGTGTTACATTATTGATTGACTCATTTTAATTATTCATTAGAACACAATGGTTTAAAATCATATATTTGTTCTTCTGTCTTAACATACAGACAATATAAGAAAAGCTAGGGGGAAAAAGATGTTTTAAGTTTAAATATCTAAAACTTAAATATCTAAAACTCCCAGTAAGGACAGCTGAGGGGCCACTGGATGTTGTGGGACTTCACAGGCAGAGAGGGAGGCCCATGGGTGGGGACTATTGGGGTTTATGGGATAAAATAATTATGTGGTTCTATACAGGGCTGTGGAGTCGGAGTCGTGGAGTCGGAGTTAGGAGCAATTTTGGGTGGAGTCGGACTCGAAGGTCTGGCGTACCGTCTCCACGGCCCTGGTTCTATAGCAGAGTAAAATGACAAAAATGGAATGAGCAATAACCAGTCCCCCTCTCCACCCTTGTCCTGACTCACACAGCTTGGCAGAATAAAGCATTCACACTTCCAGTAAAGTATATAAAAATAGTTTACTCATGAACATTTCATGTATACAGTGATACAGGCACAGCTTAGGAAATCAGAAAGAATGGAAGTTACTTTCAGTCCATAGTTTTCAGCTTCTGGCAAGCAGCGCCACACCTGCTTGTTCCATATAGTAATGGAGAATTCCAAAGGCAGCACAGCAAGGAGGAGGAGGAAGGGGAGGGAAAAAACAACAATCAGACAGGAAACTACATCGCAGCAAACTGTAGAGTTTTCCAGAGTCTGGCCAGAGATGGCACTTCTCCCTTTAACTGTACTAAAGCATATATAACCATGCCCCCTAGCGGCAGCATACAAAGTTGCCTATTTCCAACAGCAACTTCCCCATGCAGCAGCTGGTGCTACTTGCCATTGTTGCTGATGGTGCTCAGCCTGGCGAGCCTGAAAAATGGAGCATTCTGGGTATATAGTTCCCCCTTTCCATTAGTGTCAAGTAAAAATGGACACTCTCCCTACCACCACACACCTTGCACCCTGGCCTGAGGAAGTGGTGGTTTCTCTGCCATGGATTGTCTCCAGTATCACTACCTTAGGTTTGTGCTGTTGGCAAATTCAGGCACTTTGGATCTGGAAACATTTTTTAAAAAACAACTATTAATTATAAGGCTGATTGTGCTTTTTTCATCTAGCCCTTGTGTACAAATTATCTGTCTTCTCCAGCTCCCTCCTACTTCTGCTTTGTATTATGCCTGGCCTTCATTTTAACTATAGTTAAGCACATCCCTAGAAGTGTCCAAATCTCTGCATTAAGCCAGAGTTCTAAAGCTCAATAGTAAGGAGCAGTGTTCATTATTTTATAGGTTAATCAGGTGGTCTTGCACACTGTTTTTTGGCATGCCAGTCCAACCACTGATGTGATGTAGATGAATATAGCTGATGTGATGCCAAATGTAGATAAACTTCAGTTATTATCACCTTTGAGGTACACCTCCTGAAGTATTGTACATATTAATTAGGGTAATGAAAGTTGTTTTCCATGAAATGTTTTTGGGGAACATTCTGGCCAAAGTTAAACATCTTAATGTCCCATTGTTTTCAAATGAGAATTAAGCTTAGGCTAAAATTCCCATTTGAAGAAAAGAGACATAAAATTACCTAACTTTGGCTGGATTGTCCCCTGGGTAACCCCTTTGGGAAAAGTTAATGTACTCATAGAGCTTGGAAGTTACTTTTTTGAACTACAACTCCTATCAGCCCCAGCCAGCATGGCCACTGGATTGGGCTGATGGGAATTGTAGTTCAAAAAAGTAACTTTTCCAAGCTTTGCCATTTTATAGAGCAATTTATTATATGTTAGACTCAAGTAGTATGCCCAAGAACATGCAAAAGATTGTTAATTCTGGTCAAACTGCTGTGAAGTTGAGTGGTCTTGCAGGGATAAGGTACAGCTCTCCAAATATATTTCATTCAGTCTTCCTGTTTGGTTTTTCTTCCTCAGGATCTTTCTGTTTTACTAGGGCAATTTTATTATCCATGGTCTCATTCAGATATAATGAGTTTCAGGATATCAGTTTGCAATTTTTCCTGTCATATATACCACAGAAATCTTATTAATTAGTAGTGGATTGACTTGTCCTGTATGATGGAGTGCACCCTTCTTTGAGACTACTGATGAATGAAAAATGGTACCATACAACTAACAGACAAGTTTCAATAACGTGACTGGGAAATCTTCTGTTTAGACTTATATTCCATAATGTATTTATTTAATAAATGCCTAAACTGTGCCTTCATCCAAACATGGATTTCATGGCAGTAAGACATTCCAGACTTTGTTCATACTAGCCAGCAGCTGTAGACACTAAACATCTTGGGACCATCTAAGGTCTCTACTGAACTACAGCTAGGAGACACTCATGCAGTTCACTTGCATGAACTGACAATTGTCTGTGGGGATTGCATATATATCACTGGTGTGATTCATGTAGTTTAAAAAAATGCTATTACATGATGAAATGATGGCAGCCTGGGGTACAGCTGCCACCTGGAGATGTAAGTACATACAAATGGGGTTTCTAAATAAGTGCATTTTAATTTAGTGCTCTGACATTCTTGAAGTGCTGACATGGAGAGTATTGGCTAGAATGAACCAGGGTTTATTCTGAGCTTTTTTTCCTACTGCACAAGCAACTAGCACACCGCCTGTGCCCAAGCTAGTGAAGTAATCTGTCCTATAATATACTATTAGCAGGGGGTTTTGTGACAATACTCACCAGTATGGAGTACTTGCCAGCCATTTTGTGCTGGCACCCACAGTACTTCTGTCAAGATATGAGTACCAGCATCTTTCCCACCCCCAATGAAAAAGCACTTAGTATAAAGTTATGAAGATTTGAAAGGAACCAGTATTTGTTTTCATTTTCTTTTTATCTTTTCTCATCTATTCTTTTTTAGAAACTACCTAGCTCCATATTAAATCCCATATGCTCAACAGCACAAAAACTTATTTCACACTGCCCACCTTTTCTGACACTGCACAAAATGTATCTAGCTGCATATTAGAATAAACCTTGGAATGAACTCGTCCTAAATATGGCTTATCAGTACACATGTGCAAGAATTTGGAGTTGATTGTATTTGGAATTTAAAGGACTACATTTTCTAAAACTGTTTCCACATAACACATCCAGGATTTCTATTGCAAAAGGCAGGAGGACAAGGTTACCAGGTACTTGCCCTGTCATACCACTATATGTGTTCTGTGCCTATCTGCATCAAAGTTATATTAGGGCAATATCAGCAATACCATATCATGCACTACATACATCAGCCAGGGAATTGATTTATTCTGGAGAGACTCCTGCCAAACGTCCATGCTCAATAGGCACTGTCTTTCATGTGTGCAATTGTATATGGACTTTGCTCACAAAGAGAGTTTCCTGTAATTCTATTTCCTCAAGTACAAGAGTGGAAATATAATTAGAAATCTACATTACCCTGTAATCAATTGCTTCTATAACCATACTGATTTCAATAGGATTCCAGCATAAATAGCCTATACTTTCAATGTAACTTGTTTATAACCTTGTACAGAAACATTTCCTGTCTTGCTTCCTCTCCTTCTCAGAAGAGGAGGATATACCAATGATGAAATAGAAAAGTACAGACTTTTTTTGCAATATATTTTTAAAGTACTTGTTCCTGCTTCATTTCCTGCCTCTTTTGTTTATAGAGTTTAAAAAATTATACTGTCTACTGGAATACAAAATAGTGGCACTAAAGTTATGAACTGCATTCTCTTTATGTAGTCAAACACACAACTAGAGATGATTGCTCAAAACTAGTTTTATTTTTTAAAAGAGTGCATGGCACTCAGCTGGACTTATTTGTTGTGGATATTTCTCTCATGACAATGACACGTGTTTTAATTCCTTCAGTAAGAATTTCAAGTAGTGTGTGGATTCAGTGAAGGTTGACAAAACCCATAAAAAATAGCTGGAAATGTTTCACAGTGCATATTCTATTGTCAAAAATGCTAGTATGTCAAACTCAAAAGGCTAAATAATAAATAAATAAAAAACCAACAAGGCAAACCACAAACCCAACAGCACATAGTGGGTCCTTGTAAGTCTAATGACTTCAATACAAATACCCTATTTCATGTAGGCTCTGCTGTTAACTAGGCAAATCACCCCTCCCCCATAATTCCAGTGTTAATTATCAGCTAACATTTGAGTGTAAAGGCCTACAAAGTAGACTTTTCTATTGTATTAGTAATTCTACTTTGTTTCTCACATACGGAGAATGAAAGAACCCAACATAAAAATTTTAGAAGTAACTTCTTGTTTCAAGTCATGGATCACCACAAGACTGTACATTCAAAGTATTACTGAGGTAGTCAAACAATGAAGAGTCTTATATATAGTATTTCAAGGTAAGATGAGTATCTTTTCCTTTCAGACGCATTCTCTAGTCCTTCATCCTCACACTTCACTATATCAAGTGAAGCCATCAAAAATTACACCGTAAGACCCCCATTCTTTTCTAAACTTCAACAAATATGTATTCTCAGAATGTTTTCCTTCCTTCTTTCAAAAACTCTCAATTTCTGTCAAAGAGACACCCTGAAAATATATTATGGTATAAAATAATTGCTACAGAGGATTCTTTCTCCTCTAAATTAAAGAATATTTTCTTGTAGCATGTTCCACTTTTAAATCAAGCAGTGCTTTTTCCCTCAAAACGCCAAGTGTTTTGGGATGGTCCTTTCTCTGGGGGAAAATCTGTTATTAATTTCTATATTCATGTTTTCCCATCAGTTTCCCATACCCATTTCCACTATTTTTTTGAAAATTTGAAGACCTCCCCAGACCCAGGATACAAGTGCTACCCTACATTTTCAACCACCATGGTTTCCTTCTCGTATCTATATCAAATAGTAAGCTAGAGGAGATCCTAATAAAGTTGTTCACCTATTTACCACTCGAGAAATTCTGCTTCTGGTAAGAGCTGAGTATAGGGGTTCAAATAGCTAAAAACTATCACAGCTCTGATAGTTATGTACTTAGCAGTCTTTGAATAACTGCCTAGTTCACATCAAAAAGATATATGAATCACTATTAATATAATTGCAGAAACAAGAAACGATAGCTGTTCTGGTAGATAGAGCCCAAGAACTTCCATTCCCTACCTGCTCTGCAATCATCATGAAGAAACCTATATTTCTTGAAAGGATTTAAATTGTACCTCCTCCTTACCCCTTTAAGTAGGAATGCATACAATAAAAAAGGGGGAGTTGGACATAAATAGTAGGTTACATAAACTAGGGGACATCACAAACAATACTTTGTTAGGTATAGTACAACATTTGTTTCATTTAAAGATAGCACACTATTCTTCCCATTAGAAAGCACACTTTTGGATGGATGAAGGGAGTAATCTGGATGTGTATCTGAACTCCCATTGGTATTTACTACTGCAATTACCCTGAGCAAGGGAACCCAAAATAACAACTTAAATGATATGCATCAGTATCACAGTAGTTTGATTATTCCCTGAGTTAGTTTGACAATTTACCTCTAACATGATATCAGCAAAGACTAAAGTACTTTGAAGTAGAAGACATAGAAATGTTAACCCAACAGCATTAACACAAAACCTCATCCATAGACCTGGATGGAGAACTGAGCTACTGATTTCAATCAAGAGGTTCTCTTCCGTCCACATGGGTCGCCATCTTTTGAGAAAGCATGGCACTTGGTTGACTTTAATGTCTTATTCAATACTGTATGGAGAAGGGTAGAAGCAGGGGTCTCTTCAAAAGCACATAGGATCATTTGTCTTCATGGGAAGACAAAGTAAGTCAGTGCAGCTGTCTCTCAAAATCTGTTTTAAGGGCAGGATTAAGCTGAACGCATAGAACTTGTGTGTGCCAGAAATATTTTTCTCATCTTTCTCAGATAATAACGCCCTATCAGTAGGTATATTCTCGTATTAGCAGTTTCTGCTGTTGAGTTACCTTTTGTAAAACATAGTATTCAGCCACTTTCCTGCAGTTATGAGAAACAATAGATTAACTGTCCTCCATGTTATTGGACTCTGACAGCATATAGTGTTTTGCTGTAGTTATCACCTCTCAAAGCAGGGAGTAATACAAGGATAACGTCCAGCAATCGGATAGCTTCGGTTGTAGGAAACACTTAAACATGGCTTAACTTCTATTGGTACAGCTAGCGACATTCCAGCAGCAGTCTGTATATGATCTCTAGCCTGGACACCACCTTGTAAAGCAGCTGGGCAAGTCTGCAGTGGATAAGAAGTCATGTGACCAGATGACACCATCTGCTGACAGTTTTGTTGTTGTGCTGTTTGATGATACTGGTGAGTTTGTTGTGCTTGAACATACTGGGGTATGTGCTGCTGTGGAGGCTGAATGGTTGTTTGAAATAAACCGTGCTGGGCAGCTTGAGAACTGTGTTGTCCTTTTTGCTTGTTGGCTTCTTTTACATCATTATCGTGGGCACTAGAACATAAAATTAAAACCTTTGTTTATTCTCTTGTTTTAGAGAGGCAAAAAAACATAATCCACCCCATTGCACAAAGAAAAAACACTTCCAGGCATTTATGCATGTATGTGTACATGCATGAATCATAGAGTTGGAAGGGGCCTATAAAACCATCAAGTCCGACCCCCTGCTCAATACAGGAATCCAAATCAAAGCATTCCCGACAGATGGCTGTCCAGCTGTCTCTTGAATGTCTCAAGTGTCAGAGAGCCCACTACCTCTCTAGGTAATTGGTTCCATGAGGTGGTATGGCAACGTTTCTTAAAGCAGCATTGTACCTAATTCGGCAGCACTTGGAAAGTCTACTTGATTATGCAGAGGTATTTCTGTGGGAAGGAGAAGCTGAGAGGGAAAACACACATACAGGTGTGAACAGACCACCATCTACAGTGCTTTAGAACCTGGCTCTTGTTCAATAGCAAAAGGAGAATACTATAATAGTCTCAGAATTCCGTTTTATTGACATTACCTCATCTAACGTAGAAGACATAAAAATGATAACTCATCTAACGTAGAAGACATAAAAATGATAACTCAATGGCAGATTTAACAAGCATTTGACATCCTCATAAAAGCAGGACATCATTGTTTTTTAAAAAAATGACTGGCAAAGATAAGCAGACTCGTAACATAGATGCCATGTAAGAAGCACTAGCATTTGATTTGAAAGTAGCAGCTACAGAAATCCTGGATTTACATTACAGGTGCATTCTGGTGTAAGAACAGCTAAAATTGATTTAAAAAGTATTTTTTCATACAATATTTGGCATGTGTTCATCTTTTAATATAGAGTAAACCAGGAATAGAGAACCTTTGGGCATCCAGATGTTGTTGGACTCCAATTCACATCAGCCCCAGCCAATGTGGTCAATGGTCAAGAGTTATAGTCCAACAACATCTGGAAGGCCTCAGGTTCCCCATCACTAGAGTAAAATATGTCCAGAGAAGATTAATTGTTGAACTGCTATTAATTTCAATAATGTTTCAGCATGATTAATTCTCTGTGTTCTTGCACATTGAAGGGGCAGTCCAAAGTGCTTTCAATTCCTAATATAATTCCATTGAATTCAGTAGGACATGCAAATGAGTTTAGGATCAAGGTGCTAAAAATGGGTATATTTTAAGTAAATGAATTCACCAAGGTTTGAATCAGCAGACACTTTAATCAAAATGTAATGCTTCGCCATATAATAGATATGAACAAAGCACGGATGTTGAAATCCTACGTCCTCTTTCCAAGCACGTATGTATTTGACTTATTTCTGCTATCTTATGGATTTCATTACTTTAGGTTTTAATGCTGTTGATAATGTGTATGCTTCTGCTCTTCCGTTTTATTGTAGGTACATAACCTTAGATACTTCAGTTGAAAGGTGACTACTAAATGCACTGATAGGTGTCAGACAGGCACAGTTTATGAAGGTACTAAAGCCATCATGAGCTCAAATTTCCTTGATGCAAATAAAAAAGCCACAGTAAAAAGACTAAATAAAAATAGTTGTATTAACAGAGCCATCATATGATTTCAGTCTTTCTAAATTTCAAGTGGTGGATTGTAGACTGAAGATAATGGATGCAGAGGAAGGCAGCACATAAGAAAAAGTCACATTCACATCAGAAGTGGAAGTTATCAAGTAGGTCCCAAGGAGGACAAATTTATAATATGCCCCCTTAATAAAGATGGTTTGTACCTTAGTCAAACATATATAAGGTTAACGTTTGTATTTACTAGAATGAATTTGAGGGAGACGTGGGGGGCAATTATAGGAAATAATAAAATGTGGCAATTATTGTGAAAGCATTGGAAGTAAAAATGAATCAGTTGCCAGAATAAAGAATGACACCAGCACAACTATCAGCTTCTTCAAAGTGGGTAACCCAGTGATCACAAGGCAAATGAAGCTTACATGCATCTTAACATTTTTTCCATTTCATTACAGCTTTCAGAGGCGTTTACAGGTGGTTTAAACTCACACCTCTTTCCACCAAGTTAGAGACCACTATAAAAACTTACACCAGTAATCGTTCAATGCATGGCACCAGGAAGTCCCAGGAGTAAGCAGTAAGGTGATGGAGTCGTGCTGGCCATGTTGGAGAAAGACGCAAGATAATCCTTGAAGAAGCCACACACGCAGCAGCCACTAACGAAGGGGCATAATTTAAAAATGCATGATCTGGAGAGACATCGGAGGATCACGGTTAAGTCAAACACAGTATTAGCTGTGTAACCTAAGAAACTATGTGGTCTTTAGAACAAAGCCATGAAAACGCACCTTGCAGGGATACTTCCAAAAAGTAGTCAGCATATTTTGCCATATACAACTTTGTCTTGTCCAAGCAAACCATTGGCCATCCATCGTGAAGATCAGATTCATGAACGGCAATGGAGAGATAATAGTCAATAAAGTGAGCAGCCGTTGGGAGGCAGAGATTCCATTGAAACGTTTCTAGCAACAACAGCTCCATGTGCAGCAAATTCTGTTTTGTTAGTACCAGGTTCATGTTAGTCATACAACCCAAGCTGTTTAGCTGTTCAAGTTTAGGCACACTGTCTTCCTTCTCTTCAAATTTACCTTGAGGGAAATGAGAAGGTAGAATGTAAGTACAGCATTAGTATATGATAAAAAAATGTATGTATGTTTTGACTTCTTACACGGGAGGGGCAATGCCTCTGAAAGATAAGGCTCAACACTGTAAACAACAGCAAATGTTGCTACACAGCAGGGTTAGCCAATGTGGTGTCCTCCAGATGCTGGACTACAACTCTGATCATTCTTGGCCATTGCTCATGTTGGCTGGTGCTGATGAGAGTCCAACAACATCTGGAGGGCACAATGCTGGCCACCCCTGCTATAAAAGATAGTTAAATTGCCACCAATTCCTGCAAAAGTTACTACTAGAATTCCACTGCACTCTGATCACCTCAGAAGGAAAAGCTGCAGAAGTAGATCAGAGCACAACCAAGAAGTGGCTGTAGCGCAACTGAGCTCATATTACGCTAGCAATATACTCTTACTATTAATGATACAAGTCTACTAAAACTAGTAGATCTAACCCTCAGTTTGTTTAAAAATTAGAAGTAGGCTTCCCATTTAAGGCTGGCAACTATGATGGATTTTTTTAAAGTTTTGATTCAGTTTGAGGCAGATTTAGTTTGTCACTTCAGATATACTAACTGGGTAGCAAGTGACCACTTTTTACTTGGTTATATCACATACTGAATGCTACGATACCTGTTGTAACCTGTTTTGGCCTCCATATTTTTGTAAAACACAATACAAATAGAGGATTCAGATATGGACAACTAGATATTGCAATCCTTGACATTTTGAGATATTTCATACTTTGCAAATGCTTAAGTGCTATAGCCTCAGCAACTTCTGGCAGGAATTCTGCTGCTCACAAAGCCGTCTTCACACACTACTCACGTGAAGAGGGTAAGTGGAAGGGCCATCTGTTCTGCATGGAGAAGGTCCCAGTTCAATCCCCAGCATCTCCAGGTAGAGCTGGGAATGTACCCAGTTTGGAACCCTGGAGAGTCACTGCCAGTCAATGTAGACAATACTGAGATAGATGGACCAATGATCTCACTTGGTATAAGGCAACTTGCTATGTTCCTAAGTGTAGTGACAGGGGCTCCAGGATCATGCTTTTAGCCCCACCCTTCACTGTGTTAACTGCTCATCACAGAAGTTACGGCTTTCTCCATGCATGGAGGTTCCCCATGCAGAACAATGATCATCCAAGGGTCTACATTGCATGATAGGCTTCCACATGTAGAGCAGGCTTCCACTTCAGAAGTTTGATAAATATGGCAGAGGTGGAAGGTGACGCACAACTCTGGGGGCAGGGTTAAACACTCAGTCCTGCAGCCCCCATCATCCTGCTTACCCTTTTGATGCAAGTCAAGTGTGAAGGACAACAAAGAAGGATGTACTATTGGCACAGGACATTGTGGATACGAATAAAAATGGAGCTACATGGAATACTGCTTACTGAGAAACTGGCTAGCCCGTGCCTCCTTTGCAATCCTTCAATATCTTGCAAAGGTTTTTTGTATAGTTGTAGGACATATAATAGGCTGGAAAACCGAGCATCATTAGCTGAGAAAAGGGAAACATAGTAGCAGTTGTAAAATGCTTAATTAAAAGGCTGCCTATTTATAATTAGGAAAATACTTGTTTGCCAGGAAAAAACCAAAGTTAAGCAGAAGTGAATTCACATAGCATCAAATGATAACATTTCTGATATATGGAAGGTTTAATAAGCACTAGGCAGTAAGCTATTGTCTAAAAAATTGTAGGCTCTAATCTCTTGGGGCCACTGTGGTTCACTGAATTAAAAACCTTGGTCTAGCAGACCAGAATTGGACCTCAAGATGACTCAGCTAATGTCTGGTTCCCAAGTCATCAGGAACTAAGCCACTCACTTGTTAAGCTAAGTTAATAACTTTCAATCTGTTGCTTCATACTTACTCGCTAAAAGCAAGCAGGAAAGAGCAACCACATGTAGCTGTTGAATCGATATGTCATAACGGTCCATAAAGAGGTCCAGCAGATAAACGGCAAGATGTCGGGCAGCGGGACAGAGTCGGAAGCGATTGCTCACAATGGCAATCAAGTCTGCAAAATATCTTCTCAGATTTAACTGGGGAGACTGGCCTTTATAGGAGGGAAGCTTCAGCTCCTAAGTGGAGAACAACAGGTACTTCTGAAAAGACAGCATTGACACTGACTAGGATTAAAGAAATGGAAGACATTTTTAGGGTTTAGGATCCTGGGATTTACAGTATATCTTCTATGTTTCTTACTGATGATACCACACTCCAGATCTGCTAATGCTGCTATCAATGCCTTCATATAGATATTAAATGTATTTATTGTTCTCCTTCCTACCTTTCCTCCTGTCAGAGCCCAGGGCTGCTAACAACCATCTTCAAACTTAATACAAATGAAATGGTAATTAAAATGATCAACAGATCAATAACTTTTAAAAACACAACCACATTGGTGACAAGATGGCACTCTGCAGCACCCCACAGTATAGATACCAAAGGGCTGAGGTATAGTCATCTTGTATGTTGGAAGTGGGGCAAGAGCTACTCCTGTTTGGGTTCTTTTGTGTGTATTCCAGAAGGAAGATAGGGTCCTCCAGGTGGCTAGGCTTGCCTATCTTTACCTGTGCTGTTCTCTACCTAACTTCCTTCCATTGTAAACTGATATACTCAGAGAAGCTGATCTGCCTTTGTCTTCTTCTTCTTCAACTGTCCGAGGAGAGAGGAGACATCTTTGTCTTTGCCCTCTCTCCTGAGCCATGAGGGCAATACCCAAGTCTGAGCATTGAGCTCCAACTTAGTAAGTTACAACTAGGTATGCCTTTCCTATCTATGTATTTCTATAAATAAAGTAGCTTTTCTTATTTTACTAAGTCTTAAGTCTCAGTGATCTAAACGCAGGGTAAAAGCCTGCTACTTAGGTAAATACACACACTGGCGTACACACACAGCTCAGACGCTGAGTATCTCTGCATATTTACATAACACTGTAAGGGGTCCTGTAAGTAGGAGCAGGACCACTTTAATATGGTACATCCCACTCTGCAAGATACCGTGGTAAATGGTATCAAAAGTCACTGAGAGATCAAGCAAGAGCAACAGGATTGCTCTCCCCTTTCCCTCTCCTGATAAGAATCACCCATCAGCACAACCAAAGCTGATTCAGCTCTAGAACCAGATATGATTCCAGACTGAAATGAGTCCAGATAATCTGTTTCTGCCCAGAGTGCCTGAAGCTAGGCTGCCACCATCCTCCCAAGTACTTCCCCCTCCAAAGGGATATTAGGAATCAGGTGGTAGTCAAATACCTCTGGGTGCACTACCACTCCTTTAAGCGCGACAAGCACACTTCCTTGTATAGCTACACATTCCCCACATCCTGGATCCATCCAAATTAGCTACAATGTGCCAGAGTCAAGACAGCAAACACATGGTCCACGTCCTCAGGCTTCCAAATGTCTGAGGAAATTGATCCCATACATTGGACACTATCTGAACCTGTCACAACTATGGCATGCAAGGCATAACAGCAGCATGCGATTTTACCCTCACCTGTGAAACCTTTGCTGCCTCCAAAGGTTCCAGCACCTCATTCCCAGGGGAAGAAGTTAATAAGCCTCAAACTATTCAGAAGAGCTCACCTGGGCAGCTACTTGAGGATGTAACAGAGGCAGCAAAGGAAGTCTGCTTTGGCGTCCTCACTTTCATGCTATAGGCGCAATTATGTGCTCTGTTTTCGGCAGTCTTTGTGGCGAGTTCTACACCATACTGTATGTACTTTTACTGTTGTCTAGCCCTTTTCATTGACAACAGCTCCCCATAGAACATACCAGGGAACAGCACAGTCTCGACAGCATTGGAGAGGACACTCGGGAGCATTTGTGATGCATCTTGCTAGACTAAGGTCTCAACAGGACCACTATCTACAGGAAAATCCCCTTGAGCATTTGGGAATCCAACAGATTTTGTAAGTGTCCAGGGGTGAAGCATTTTAATGGATCCTCCACCCGTGCAGGGGTAAACTGTGGCTGTTAGCCAGATCTCAATGGGGTTATCTGAACCTGCATTACATCCAGGTCACTCATCCCCGGATCTTGAGGCAATGACAAAATCGAAGGTATGTCCTGCTGCATGTGGGGCACAATAAGAAATGGAGAGAGCCCCATATCTGTCATGGAGACTATGAACTCCCAAGTTGAACCATAAAAAGCCCCATCCCTCCCTCCCTCCCAAAAAATACCATAAGGTAGGACTGATTTTTTTAAAATCAATACTAGATTGCCATTTTTGCCAGTACTGAGTTACCATGCTTGTTTCTGCTTTACAAATATTGCCATGTAAGCTTATTCATGCACTATTTTTCTGTCAGTGCCATCATGCCTCTTTAGGTTCTGTGATTCAAAAGCATAGCTAGGGGTTTGTTTCCATTTATCATGACACAATACAACATGAAGGGGGACAAATACTGAGGACCACATACTGAGGACCACAATACTAAGATCAGATTTCCCTACGATTTGCCATTGCTGTCAAACTTCAAAGCACTCCCAAATTTGATTGGGCCAGCAGTGATGAAGTCATAGGTTTGCCCTTTTCTCACATGTTCTTCTCCAAATGAAGTTGTCTCCACAGGTCTCCAGGATAACATGTAGCTTGGACCAAACTAGAAGTGACATTTGTCACAGTTTAGTTCTGACATACTTGATTTAAAACAAACACAGAATTGGGGGACAGGTAGCTGAATCTGAACTGTGGCATGGCAGGGAGGGCAGTGTTAACCCTTTGCCCCGAACATTATCCCAAATGGCACCAGGAAGCTCTGCAGGGGGGAATTCTAATCCGTATTGTGCCCATGCCAATGTTCTAATCCAGCTTCCCCTCCTCCCTCACACTCCATGGCAGCTTAAAAAATAATAATCAAGCATGCCAGGGCAAACTATGACAAACGCTACTTCTAGTTTGGCCCATTGGTCTTGAAACAGAGGATTGTCATCATGTGAGCATTTCTGCTATGTGACAACTTGGGGAAACTCAACCTGTTAGAGATGTTTGTGTGCCTCTCCATCACTACCACTACTCCAGCACCATTTTAGCATATAGTTCTATTTATCACAGTGTGCAGGTAACATACAATACAAGACAACTTAAGATTTCTCCTAGTTATCCAGAACAGAAACACTCTCCTATGCATATGAGTAGCCAAACAATCCACTACATGGGCTTCCACTTTAGTAACATCAGCTTAATATCATAATCAATGGCACAGGACCCCTGGTGTGGAATGGGTTGCTTGATCTCTAGTTTATAACTGGAAAACTGGAGGCAGACAGTTAGCACTAATTCAAGCATTTATCGCCTCTGCAAATGTTGCTTGTTGTAGTCATTCATTGGCATGGAAGCACCCCCAAGAGTGCATTGGAGTTAGGAATCCACAATGCTATCAGAAAGTTACACAAGATCAATATGATGAGCATTAGATGTTGCTAGAATTGTAGTAGGTCAAAAGGAGATTTTATTTGCTTCTGGCCATCATATTCAAGGGCTCAAAATTTGGGGTAACAATTATGTTGTATGCCTCATTAAAGTGTAACACACACACACACTTAAAGATACGCTCTTGGTTTTCAAGGAAGCAATGCCGTATAAAATGTTCTGACATACAAGAGTCTGAAATGACTTTACTGTTTGGCCGCTTTAGACACTTATTGTTCTTTGTAGTTAAGGGATAACTGCAATAGTAACTGCTTTGGTGACCTGACTCAGAACAGTCAGCAAGACAAGACATTGCAGTCCTGTAGATTAAAAATCACGTAGGGCAAAATCACTTCCACTGAGGAAAAAGCAAGTCTATAATTAAAGTAATCAAGAATGAATATCCCCAAATAATGGCATGGGTTTAGTTTACAGCAATGAATGATTTACAGTGGAATAAATCCAGAATTTCAGGATTGCTGCTGGATTATTTATAGGCCTCATCTGATTTAGGTATCTTTCTTAGTTTACACTGGGATCAACAAAGCCTTTAAAGCTGGTGCGAGGGCAGGGAGCAATCATAGTCACAGTTCACAAACTACTTGTGCTTAAATCAGCTGGTTTATTCTCAAAAGACTTGACATTTCAGTTATCAGTAGGACTGAATGGGGCAGCCCTGCTCATGCTTCAACACGTGAGTGACCTACATGCAAATACTACGTGAACATGACTAAGGTGTCCCTCACACAGATTAATACTTAAAAAGGTGCAGTCCTAAGCATACTTACAAACACATTAAGTTCTGCTGAATTGAGTTGGATTTACTTGTGAGTAAGCATGCTTGGAATCAGACTGAAAGCTGACCATTTCTCCTTTTTCAAAAGGGAACTTACCAAAGTCTCAGTCACGCTCAGATATTTTCAGAAAGCTGCCATAATTAAACATCACCTGACATTTATAATAGAGGTAACTGCTGAGAGAGCATTTGCTTGACCAGAGGCAGCTACATACACCAGAGGATTAAGAAATGTGTATACAGTTGCAATCTAATTAACATAATGGAATCAGTCTGGTATATTATCTGGTAAGTCCAGAAGATCTGCCATCATTCTTCTGGTGGGGCTCATGTGCCTTTAACAGCAGTATGTAAGGCAGGAATTCAACAAAGGCAGCTTTCTTCATCAATGTGCCATGGTGATAAAAAGCTGCATTAGTTGAATTTCTACCTAATGGCTGTATCTTAACATCATAGGAGCCCTGTCAGCAACAGGTGGCATCTCTTAAATCCAGAGCAGATAACATTTTTTTTAAAAAGGATTAAACCTACTTAAATCAAGCATAAGCAAACAACACTTTAAGTACTGAAAGAATTTGGCCACCTATATGGACTTTTGCTAAGTAAGAAATGTTAATTGTTTTCACACTGGTCTTTTGAATAAGACTGTTGTATTTTTATTGTTGTCTGCCTCCAGGGAAAGAGACAAAGAGACCTAATGGGGCCGGCTATTTCCGACTGGGATCTATAGCAGTAGCCAGCTGTCTAATGTCCCTTTAACAGCTATGACCCAGCCTCTCCCACAGTTGTTCCTGCAGCACAGCAACCCACTATCACATTTTCATCATTCTTTATGTAGTTCAGCCACGTTCCCATGAAACTGCCGTTCAATAGCCCAGTTAAGCAGTCTGGAGCATCAACATAACTCAGCAGGCTTCAGGACAAGTCGTTCAGAACTGTCCTGATGGCACATTTCAAGTTAAGAAAGTTCTTTTGCAGAGGACTCCAAGGGAAATAAGTAGATCAAGAGCTTTTTGAGCACAGAATGAATCTCTTTGTGGGAAGATCACCTTTTCTCGCAAGCCCTGAATGAGTAGAAAGGTGCTAAACAGGTTTTGTTTTGGGGTTTTTTTAAAACAAAGAAATTACTATTTAAATAGGAGTCTTCATCTGAATATGCTCTTAGATCAAGAAGGTAAAGTTGACCAGGTAAATAAAGAGGTTTCAATGAACTCTTTGAACATGTCACATTATTTCTGCAGGTTCTGGAAAGGACTTTACATGCAACGTTTGACTCAGCCACGCTCCTGTTCCTCAGAAGGAAAATTTCAGACTTCTTTTACAAAAGCAGCAGATCTAGCTTTAAATGCTTGCAAATGTACATATGTCAGGCAGACACCATGACTCAGAAGACACAGCTAGATACAGATTTGTACAAACTAAGTTCCATCTCTGCCACAGACACCACATGTAGCCTTAGGCAAGTTGTCTGGACAGACTGGGATGTTTACTTAGGTCCCAGTTCAGACAAAGGTACAGTCTGATCCTAGCCAGTTTTAGACACACTTAAGGGTGCTTGCTCAGATTCTAAATCTGCTTCTGTTAACAGAACACAGCTTATGGAGTGCTATTTTTCCATCTCACCCTTCCCTCTGCAGCCCTCTCCAAGAAGTGTTTCTGGGGGTTGGGAGGCCCCTGAGAATGGCTGGGAAAGGGGGCACTGTAGATGGAAATTGATAGAATTGCCCTCTCCCTTACAAGCAGCGCAGCCAAAGAATCCAGGCACTGAAACCGATGGAATTTGATTACCAAAGATTGCACCTTTGTAGCACACTCTTATGCATGTCTGCTCAGAAACAAGTCCCATTAGATTTGGTGGGAATTGCAAGGGAAGTTGGCACTGACCAACTGAAAGCATGACAAATTTTCACCATGGGGGGACCTAGGAGCATGTCCTACTGAACTCGATGAGACCAGTAAGCGTGTTTAGGGGCTGCAGCCTCTGCCTTAGTTTCCCCACTAAGGGTTAACTTCTTATGTCTGCCATGTTGAATTTAAGTCATAGGACTTGTCAGAGAGAATGCAAGTTAAACTATAAAGTCAATCTGGAAGTTCCGAAGGCTTTAAAAGTTAGCAGGCTACCAGAGAGCACCACCCTTCTAAATGCTGAGGGGGGGGGTGGAGAGCAGCAAGCTGCCTTGCCCCTTTGATGTGCCAGCACCAGTGGCGGTGGAAGAAGACGAAAGAGGGCAGGCGGCTGTTTCCTCCCCCCTCCCCTTCCCAAAAGCCAGAGCTTAGGCTGTCACTCATAAGAGAAAAGAACTTGAGTGGAGTACTGGGCAACCCCCGGTCTACCTTCAGCCAGCAGCTGATCCTTTCCGATTTGGGACTGGAAACAAAAAATAATAATTTTTTTTAAAGTGGGGGAAAGTTGTCAACGATCGAGCCCTGAGCCGAATTACCTTGTAGCGAAGTGCTTGGTGGATATCGGCAGCGAGCTGTCCTTTCCACCATTGCCCCTCTAGCTCCATGAGACGGGATGAGGCCTCCGGGAATCAGCAGGGGACGGTAGCACCAGCACCGAAGCCTGCACAGAAGAAGGAAAGGAAGCAGCGCTCGCTCAGCATAGCTCTTCGCCGCCGCCGCCAGCGCTAAATTAAAAGGCAATCAGTACATTTCTCCCCACCGAGCCCCGCAAAGCAAGTGAAACTCCAAGATCCCGCCTCTCCAGGGAGGCAAGCCGATGGAGCTGAACTTGGGGCCCCGCAGCTGATACCACTCAGTGAGTGTTAAGAAGGCGCGGGGGGGGGGCGGAGGGGATCGGCAGAGTGTTTTGCTTTGCTGAGAATGCGGTATCGATCTCACGTCGGATTCGCCTGGTGGGGATCAAGGAGGGTGAGCCCTCCTGGCGGCACCCTCGGATCAGGAAATACGCCTCCCCCCCAGCTGAGCCTTGGAGGAGGATCTGGCCACCCTTGTCAAGAGGCCACATAGACCGAAGAAAAGCAGCAGCACTCCGGAGAAACGATTGTGTCCTCTCCACCCAACACCGTCCCGCAGAGACTGCCAACTTTCTCCTCCTCGCGGAAAGCGAGAGAGCAGCGCCCGATGAAGCCACAACAAAGAGCCTGACACGCTCCCTCTGTCTGCTGCCTGGGGCTGCCTCCGGACAGTCTCTTCGTCTTCTCCCCGCCAGCTCCGCATGCCTCCGCTGCTCCGCGCCTCCTCTCCACTTACCTGGAGTTTGCAGCTCCGCTTCTTAATTTACAAGCCCTGGGCCAGGAGATCCACCTCGGGCATCTCCCCGACCATCGCAGTCAAAGGCGGATGAGCAGCATCCCGTGGGAGCTAAACTCTGCCATCACCATCCGGCGGAGTAGCTCTCTTCGTCCATTGTTAAAGGGCTCAGCGAGCGAGTCTGTATACAAAGACGAGGAGCCAGACACATGCGGCCGCGCCTCTGCCAATCTACTCTCGCCTTACAACTCCCCTCAAGCCTTGTTCTCCAATCAGTACGCATCATCCACTTCATTAGCCTACTGCTGCCATATGCGAGGAAGTTTTTGGGCCAATTGAATCGCCGTAGCCGCTCAGACTTAAAAAAGCAAAAAAGGAGGGGGAGTAAAAAGCGGCGGCAGCGGAAAGAGGGTCACGTGGCCTGGTTTCGGGCAAGTGGTTTTAGGTGTGCTCCGCTGAAGGTGCCCGTGTATAGCTTTTTGATTTTGAAGGAAAGATCTTGGAATGACTCAGTCATTGTTTTTTTTTTTCTTTTGGGGGTGGTGGTGTCTTGTGCTTTATGTAAGGGTATGTGTTTTGAACAAGCTTTGTACGGTGCAAGTCTAAAAAAGGCTGGATGGGGGGAATACCCAAGATCAAATAAGGGAATAGCGATAAGAGCAGTGAGCAGACAGTGTTGTGGAGGTTGTGTTGATCAAGGGTCGGAGACGTCTGTTGGCCTTGCTCTTTATGGTCTAGCTAGCAGTTGGGAACTACGTGATAGATCCCTTTTTCAGAAGACGCTTCGTGGTAACCCGTTCTTTCCTAAATTCAGCTGGACTTGTAGAGCATTTGGTATTTTACTTAACCACGTAAATTAAATGTATAATTTGGAAGCCTAAGGAGTGCATAAACATAATACTGTGTGACTCAATGAAAAACATGTTTAATGTGTGCCATTTAATTAGAAGCCTACAACTGGTATGTATTGCCTAATGGTCTGTAGATATTTCGGATGGGTTTGTAAGGAGACTTGGGCTGCATCCTCTGCGTACTTAGCAGGAAGTGATCCCATTGAGCACAGGGGAACTTACCTTCAAGTAAACACGCAGAGGGGTTGTTCGGTGGGGCTACGATCCTAGACAATGCAGCATGTGCTTACTTGGATGTTCTCGCTGTATTTAATAGTGATTACTCTGCTAAGTGTGCATAAGATTGCAGCATTACTTGGGTAGTAAGCCTGAGTTAACACAGTGGGTCCTCGGAGTAAACAGACATAGGATCAAGATGCACATGTGATAAAGACATGGGTTTTGAGCAAAGCCACAACAACTAGAAGTGCAATCTTAATGCAGCTCAATTGTAAGTAGGTACTACTGAATCAAGAGGGACTTCTGAATGACTATGTGCCCTTTTGAAGCAACTCAGATAGGTAGATCTTCTGTGTGGTGTTCCCTTGATGCATTGTTCTGCAGTGTTCACAGGGGTGGAGGGGAATAGCTTGGGATTTGTGTAATAGTTTAATAGTTGTAGCCTCTCATTAGTGAAGCATAAGTTCTGTTCAAGTGACTAGAGCTTGCATGAGAAGGGAGTAGTTTGACCCGGTTTTCACTTTTGCAACCAAAAATGTTTTGTACATGTTATCATACATGCTAAATTGCATTGAGTTCAATGAGGCAGGCATGGACAGGATCAGTCAGTTTGCTTCCCCAGTGGCTGTCCAGTGCTGTTGGAGTGTGAATCCCATCATCCTCTGTAAAAGCTATGCTTGCTGATAGTGCTATGTGAATAATAATCCTAGCTGTATAGAATTAGAAGGTCCAAGCTAAGTATGCTGCTACGCACGTCTCAACTTTATTTATTGAGGTATTTATACCCTGCTTTTCAAGGCAAGAAACTTTCATAAGACAACTTACAATATAGCTAAGTTAGTGCAATTTAAAAAGAATGAACATTCAGTTAAAAAACAACCAAAACTTTTCCTGAGTCTCTTTCAGTTCTGTGACTAAAGGTTCACATATATAGGAATGAATACTTGTGGTTTTCGTTAGGACTGTGATATATATATAGGGATTGGATTAATCCTTTCCTCCCCACCATGGCTCCAGTGGAAATCAGCCCCGCCTCTAGTGCTGCTATTAGCGCTGAGAGGGAGCCTCCTGTTGGCAACTATATTCGTAAATGGCCAGCTCTCTCTCTGAAGTTCATTGCAAGTCAATAGTTTGGATAGGAGCAGTCGATTTAGATTTATTTCAGCTAGGCCTTTTAAAAGTGTAATATGGAAAAAACTCCTGTTGCTCAATAGAAAAATACATTTTTTTAAAAAAGTGCTCTCCACAATAAACTCTCTCCAAGAAGGAAAAAAATGTTGTTGGGCAATATTTATTTTATGATCTTCTAAATTACTAGTATGTCTTTTAAGGAGAAACAGCCAACACATACCCTACAGCAAGTTTAGGGTGCCAGAGAAGAGGTAGTAGATAAGAGAAGGCACAATATCATTCTTGGCAATGCCTTTTTTCTCAGAATACAGTGGGGCCCCACTCATACGGCGGGTTATGTTCCAGATCCCCGGCTAAAAGCAAACCCCCCCAAAAAGTGGAAGTCTATCAATAAAATGGTGCCCGATGCCCGAAAAACACCATAAAAGCGGAACGAGTGCTGTATGAGTGGGGCCTTACTCTAATTGAAAGCTGCTGTATTAGCGGGCCGCCGAAAAGCGGGACCCTACTGTACATTGCAGTGCTCAGCTCGCATTACAGAGAAAGTGGCAAATTTGCTGAGGATTCTTAAGAACTGTGTGGGTCATTAATTGCCTGATTGTTTTTAGAAAATCTAGGGGAACAATGTGTCTAAGCTTTTCAGCAGGCTTCTTCTGAAAAACTATTGCTCACAGGAAGAAGGCAGAATTTCTGGGGGCTGTTCAAGTGGATAAAGAACATTGTGTAACTGGAACAAATGATACAGTTAGAGCTACCCTAAAAACAGGTTGAAGTCAAATTAGCAGATGCTATTATTATTATTTACATTTATTAGTCGGTTTATACAAAGAACATTTCTCAAAGTGACTTGACAAGAGGCAATGAGGGAACTGGATAAGAGTGGTGGCATTGCCTAAAGCTCTTTAATGCTCAATGCTGTGAGGGCTCATCCAGACGACTGTAAAATGTGTGACATGATCGCTTTGTGTTTTCATTATTTTTCGGTCGTCCATATGACACAGCACACTTTTGAGCATTTTCGTGCGGTTAAATCCGCTCCTGCAATGCAGCAAATCATTCGATTTGCTTTTTTAAACCAGGAATCATCTGCTGTACCTTCAGGCGCTCGGATGCAATACCATGGACTTTACAGCTGTGGGCATTTGATGGGCGGTTTTTGGGCGGTTCCCCATATCCCTTCCCTCATTCCCAGCCAATCACGTATTTCCACTGTTGCGCATGTGCGCGGATGTCCGGGGAAAGCCCGGGGGAAAAAGGAACCTATCAGAGCAATGGTGTGGTGTTGCCCCCCCCCGCAACTTCTACTGCGCAGATGCAAAAAGCGCATTTGCGCAGAAGCAGCAACAGCGGTTAATTTTTAGCCAGGCTGCAAACTGGGCAGCCGCTCAGGGTAAGATCTGCAATTGTGGTTGTTTGTAAACTTTTTCAAGGGAGAAAATATTTATCTTTGCCTAACCTCCACCTCCCACCCCTCACCCCCCTCATCAAATGCCCTTCTTGAACGTATTGGTCTTTGCTTCCAGGCATCCAGAGTCGAGGGAGAGGGGGGGGAGAAGAGAAATAGAGGCTTTCCTCCTGGATTACAGACACTCAGGCACCTTTAGTCAATTTCGCTTTCCTGCCTGTAAGGCTACTCTCTTTGAGTCTTGTCAATTTCAACCACAGCCTGCAGGTTCTCAGCAGCCCAGCTGAGCTGAAAAGCATACAGTGGCTTTTGTGAAATATCACAAATACAAGCAAAAAACCCACAGGAATTATTGGCATATAAGTGGTTTGCTAGAGCGTCTCAGCCACCCGCAACCATAGAGACTGGTGGTCTACCTTCCTAGACATGACACATCGTTACTTGCTGTTCTGGAGAAATAAGTGGAATTGCAATCATGCGTATCTCCAGAAACGTTAAAGGTAGAAAAGCATAGAGTCGGTTTTGCAAAATATCGCAAATACAAACAAACAAAAATACAGGAATTATAGGCATATAAGTGGTTTGCATGTTTCTTTTATCAGAGGGAACACCTCAAAGCCTGTGCTGGTCGCTTCAGCGCAAATTTACACAGCAGCACGCGGCGCTGTTTGCCTGCATTCCCTGCCTGAGCCAAGAGCAGCCACCCGTGGGGGGGGCTGTTTGCTTTCCTCAGGGGCAGCATTCCTGCCGCTGAGCCGCATAACGGTCTGGGGCTGAACCCTGCAGTGAATGAGCCCAAGGGTTATGGGGGGATTCGCTGATCCCTTGCACTGCCCACAATCCCCCTGGATGGTCAGGGGCAGCTGGAGACACCCCCCGGCTGGCGCTGCTCCAGAGGGATGAGCGACAAGGAACTCCATTACAGCCACTACTACCAAACCATCAGGAAATGCAAACTTTTGCGCTCGTACATTCAAGCGCATGCGCCTTGTTGTACTTTGTTGCAAACGGGGAGAGGAGCATACGTCATATTTTTGCGGACCAATTGGCTGATAGGGGGGAGTGTTATGGGCAGAGCTGGGAAAAAGCGAGAAGAAGTACGGGTCCTCTCGCTATGTGTGTGGGTGCAAAAAAAGCATTTTTTTAATTGGGAAAGAGCAAACCGGATATAGAAAACGTGGATTATCCCGCTCCGTTTGGATGAGCCCTGAGTCAACTTTTCAGATTTGGTTGAAGTACTCTGTTAGTATGGGAAGACTAATAATGCACCTCAGGACCCCAGTACCTCAAGGACTGCCTCTCCCCACATGAACCAACATAAACCCTGTGTTCATCATCTGAGGCCCTTCCTTGTGTGACCTTTCCAGAGGATGTTCAGAGGGTGGCGACACAAGAACAGGCTGTTTTGGTGGTGGCTCCCCATTTGTGGAATGTTGTGCCCAAGGAAGCACACCTGGCACCGTTGTCTGTTTTTAGGCACCTGGAAAAATATTCTTATTTACCCAGACTTTGGGGTTTTAGTTGGAAGGGTAGTTAGATATGTCAGTGGCCTTTGTTGTGCTCATCCTTTAAGTAGGGTGGGTAGGACTTGTTCCTTTTAAGCATATATTTTGGTGAGTATTAGTTTTTTTATATATAGATATATTTCTGATTTTAATGTCTCATTTCTTTTTTTATTGCGTAAGTTGCTTTGAGACATACGAGTGCAAAAATGCAACTAATCAATATAATAATTGCATTCTGTTTGACGTACATTTTATGTTTGTCTGCTGTGCATACATATGTTATCTACACCATGCTTGAAACTTCTGCATAGTTCATACATGGTATGTACGTTAATATGTTTGGCAATGTAATGAGAATTTTGTTTCATTCAACTTCTGGATTTTTTTCTATAGATCAAATGTAGAAAGAGGCTTTTTTGACTTCAATAAGGCTGCAATCCTATATCTGGTAATACGTCCCATTGAATTTAATAGTGCTTACTTCTAAGTAGACAAGTATAAGATTGTACTATGAATCTACATGGGATGCTAGGGTGCGGAAGATAATTGCTTTTCTGTTTCTCTCTTCACAACCACTCCACCTCAGTACATTTTGAGAGAAGACAAGTAATGGGAAGTTCTTAGCTTTTCCACTCCTGTGAACTATGTGCACATAATTACTTTTTATGACATAATTTTGAAACATGGGAAGTTAACAGACTTTTGTCTAGTGCCAAATGTGTTCTCCCTGACTTGGGGTTGGGGAACCTAAGGCTCATGGGGACCAAATGCAGCTGTCCAGTGTGCTTCTATCTGGCCCTTAAAGACTCTTCACTAGGCTTCGTTCCTCACTGGCCCTGCAGGTTCCATGCCCTTGAGCACTCTTGCTTGGCTGGAATGTGATCATGCCTTTTTCTTTCCTGGAGGCAGAAAGATGTATGTAGAAACCTCTGACTTTCTTCTGGCTGGAATGTAGCCTACAGCACAAAGGCAAGAGTTGCATTAACTGTTCTGTCCACTTTTGCCTCTAGCCCTACCCACTACTGGCATGCAGCCCCAGCAAGGTTGCCCACATGAAAATGTGGCCCTTGGTCATCACTAAACAAGGCAAAGATGTGACAAATGTGGAGTCATACAGACCAGTAGTATTATTAAATCAAGATTTTAAATTATGGTCTGGAATACTTGCAAGGACATTAAACACCTTTATAGGCAACTATATTAAAGAGGATCAAGCTGGATTGGTTAAGGGTAGGAAAATGTCATTTAGTATTCAAAGAAATTTGAATAATATTAACATTTTTAAAAAGTAATCCTTACAGGTTGATCTTCTTAGATGCTGAAAAGGTGTTCGATTGGATAAAATGGGAATGTCTTTTTTCAAGTTATGCCAAAAAATGGTTATGGGCTCCACTTTTGTCACATGGATTACATCAATTTGTAAAAATCCAAATGCCTTTGTTTATGTAAGTAAATGCGATCAGAAACATTTATACAGTGTAGGAGAACATGACAGGGTTTTCACTCATTGTTTAACATCACAATTGAGCCATTAGCAGTGTTGCGCTGTGTGTAATTTGTGTGCTTAATTTCGTTTAAAGCAACACCACAGCAGCAGAGTAACAGCAGATGTTGAAATGTGAGAGTTTGCCTAAGAAAGCAGGCTTTTACCCTGCATCAGCATCACTGAGACTGGAGACTTAGTAAAATAAGAAAAGCTACTTTATTTATAGAAATACATAGATAGAAAAGCAAACCTAGTTCTAACTAACTAAGTTGGAGGCATAACGCCCAGGTGTAGGAGTTAGCCCCATGCTTGGAGAGAGCAGAGACAAAGGGATGTCTCCTTTCTCCTGGACAGTTGAGAAACAAAGGAATAGAAAGGGCAGGAGGAGGAGGGGCAGGTAAGCTTCCAGAAGGAAGTCAGTTGGAGCATCACAGGTAAAAGGTAAACAAGCCTATCCATCTGGAGGACCCTAGCCCTATCTTCCTTCTGGAGCACAGACAAAAGAACAAAATAGGAGTTGCTCTTGCCCCAGTTCCAACAAGCAGAAGCTGTGAGGGATGATCAAGATATAGTAGGATTAAGAGTGGGAACCGATACAGCTAAAATGAATCTTTATGCAGATGATACAGTTTTGACACTGGGAAACCCAGAGGGTTTTGGGGGAAAGTGCTAAAAATCTTTAGGGACTACAGTAGACATTCAGGTTATAAAATCAATCTGACAAAATCAGAATGGTTTGGTTACCACATGCAGAGGGAAATGAAGGATGAGTTAGCTCAGAAACACTTAATACCTTGAAAAGCTACACCTATTAGATATTTAGGGTGCTGGATAACTCAAAATCTGGAGGAAGAGATTGCATTTAATCACAACAATTGAATGCATGAAATAAAGATCTGGTGAAGTGGGAAAATCTAAAATTCTTTTGGATGTCTAGGAACTCTATAATAAAGAGGAATATAATGCCATGAGTCTTGTTTTTGATGTTAAAAATCCTGTTGAAAGTGAGCAAGAGTCTATTAAAGAAATGACAAGATCTATTACTAATTTTTTTATGGCAGGTAAGAAGCCAAGAGTAACAGCTATAACTCTGTCTCAGAAAAGGGACCAAGGAGGTTTGGCACTTCCAATGTCAAACAGTATTATCAAGCAACAAGACAGTACGACTTAAAAGATTGGTTTATGAACCCTTATCATCAAAAATTGAAGGGGATGACCTATCTATTACAATAAAACATGCTCTCTGGTATCGCGATAGGAATGATTATTTTGGAAATAAATGAGAATGTAATTACATAGGAAATCTATTCAGTGAAGAAAATGTAAAAATAAATTAAGTCCAAGTCTATCACTTTTTGCAGTTATTTTTATAATAAGGAATGTAAGAACAAAGATGTTGGGGGAAATATGATCTGATGGGAGGGAAAATGGACTAATTGAACTTAGAGATATGTTAATAGGGGGAATGATAAGAACATTTAATCAGATTAAACAAGCTCTGAATTTTTCTCATCTACCTTTTCCCTAATATCATCAAGTAAGAGAGATAATTATTAAATTATTAGAGATTTATGGTTCATTAAGAGACCCAACAAAGTTAAAGATACTGACTTCATCAAATAAACATGTGAAAGGTACCTTAAGTTGGACATGGGGCCAAGGACACAATCCACCTCCGAGATATGTTTTGGTCTTGTACCAAAATTCAAATATTTTGGAACATGGTCGCATTAGAAATTAAAAATATATTGGGGTATGAGCTTCTTAAAGATCCAGTGGTGATGCTGTTTGGTTATTTTAAAGACTGTGTAATAAGAGGATGTAGGGATGATAATTTATTTGCTGACAGCACCTAGAATGGTAATATGTCAAAACTGGAACAAAACTTATCACACTTCTATATATTTTTGGCTTATAAAAATTTGGGATTTAGCCTGCATGGATAAATTAATGACCCCTGTTAGGGTGAGAAAAAGTTGGCAATGTGAAAATGGTTTGATAGAAAAGTGCAGTTTGTTTATTACTTATTGGAACAATAAAGTGCAGGACAGTGAATCTGTATTTATTGTTGGGAGATACTTAAGAATTCTAAAGTATGAGATGATTTTGGTTGTGATAATTAAATTAATGTGTGATCATGTATTGAAATTTTATAGCTTTCTTGGGGACTTTTTAACACAATACATGTGTGACAATCTCTTGCAATTGAATTGGTATACCGGTGTATTATTTTCATATGCTTTTGTATTTTGTCTAATAAATTTAAATTAATCAAGAAAAATGTGGCCCTTGGACTGAAAAAAGTTCCCCATCTGTGTTCTGTATCAAAGAAACAATGTTTTCATGTTTTCAACAATGGGCAAGGCCATGTACATATTGGGATTTGCAGGAGCATAGAATGCCAGTAACTGGTATTTGGTGCTAAAAGGGAATCTCTGTTTTCATTTTGAAAATAAAACAAAAAGCCATCTACAGTTGTGAAGATGTGTGTGGAGATGGATGAGCAATGCTTGGTGAACTCTCAAAAGCCAGGAGGGTTGCTCAGGAGGATCTCCAGAGGGCAAAAGCTGGGGCCATCAAGGGGGAGGTTTTTCCTCCTGTCTTGCCCCGCCCCTCTGCCTGGATCCTTGGAAGGAGGAGCTGCAGACTGAGAGGTACTACTGCAGGGGTGAGACTGCTGGGCCTGGGATCATCAGAGGGCAAGCTTTTCCACCTGCCCTGCCCCCTCACCTATGCTTTTTCTGACATTTCTGGAACATCTTTACTAGGAAGATGAATGTATTTGGCTTTTAGTGATGGTTGATTTTTAAAAAAAATGTTAAGATTTTGTCTTACATTTTTGTAAATTATATTGTTCTTTTTTTCACTTGTATTTTGTATCTGTGTGTATTTTTGTGAGCTGCCTTGGAGGCCTTTCTGGCCAAAAGTGGCATAAAAATAAACCATAACATAACAATCCTTCTAAAGGGTAATTGTAAAACTTGCTATAGACTCAGTTTAAATTTGTAAAAGGAAAAGTATATTTCTAGTACTAGAATGGCTGGTTTGACTGTATTTCAGGTGTTAATATAGCAGAACCTGATGTGCCCTACGAAGTGTTTTTCTTTAAGGCAAGCTAACCCTCTGTGTATGTATTGCTATTCTGAATCGGAGATTCAGCAAATGTCCAGATTAGAACAGCACCTTTTCCTTAGAGGAAGGCTGGAATATGGATTTAGTTAAATATCTAGAAACTATACTTCCGTGTAAAATATAAGACAGTATACAGATTAAAAATAGTATTACAATAAAAACGTCAAACACATCCATAAGAGCTGGCTGGCAGAGAATCTCAGGTTTGAAAGGCCCCTGTGTGAATAATACAGTTTTTTAGAAGACATCTAAAAATGAGCAGGGATGGCTGCTGCCAAACGTCTATTGGGAAGGAGTTCCACAGGGCAGGGTTTGCCATGCTAAAGCCTCAGCCCCTGATAAAGGCCAGCTGAACCTCAGGGACACGTGGGGCCACCAAAAGTGCCCTGTCAGAAGACCTTGGTGATCGAGGATGTAACTAAACATAATCTACTGACTGGTCTTTCTTTAGATGCCTGCTCTGCAGAAACAAGCTTTAAATGGAGAAATACAAGTCCACCACAGGCCTGGACAGGGTGCACAATCTTTTGCAAAACTTGAAAGCGAGAGAGGCTTCTTCGCATGGATGGAGAAACCTACTATAGGCTAGTTGCCTTGGCTGCTGGGTAACTGGATTTTTGCTTGCCTTGGTTTTTTCAATGGGATACGTGGCAGATTAGTTTAAGCTTTACTGAAACAGATTTTTAGTGACAGCAGATTTTCACTTGTAGGCAGCAGTGCTCTCAAGACAGGACTTTAGGGCAGATGCCAACTGCGCCCGTTCCTTGACCTGTCTGACTTGACTATGGTGACACACGCCTTAGTTACATCCCGATTAGACTACTGTAATGCACTCTACGTAGGGCTACCTTTGAAGACTGCTCGGAAACTTAAATTGGTACAAAGAGCTGCAGCCAGAATGTTAACTGGAGCTGGGCTCAGGGAACACACAACCCCTTTGTTGTACCAGCTCCACTGGCTGCCAATATGTTTCCGGGCACAATTCAAAGTGCTGGTTTTGACCTATAAAGCCTTATACGGCTCAGGTCCAGGTTATCAGCTAGATCGTATCTCCCCCTATGATCCTGCCCAGACTCTGAGATCATCCGGTGAGGCCTTACTTTCTACTCCTTCTTTTTCACAAGTTTCTCTTGTAAAGACACAAAATATGGCTTTTTCGCTGGCTGCCCCCAGATTGTGGAATTCCCTCCCCAGTGAAGTACGATTAGCTTCCTCACTTCTTTCCTTCCGTGCTAAGGTGAAGACGATCCTATTCAGATGGGCTTTTAATTGAATTGGTAATTAACTCTTACCTTGTATTTGATTTAATTCATTTTAACTATTTTAATTCTGTATATTTACTGTTTTAACTCTTCATGATTATTTTTGTAAGCCGCCCTGGGTTCTTTGGAAAAAGGGCGGGGTATAAATATTTTAAATAAATAAATGTCCAGCACAGCAGAATGATCAGGAGGGTCCCCAAACACAGCAGCGTTGCCTTACCACATTTTGCAAAAAGTGAAGTAATACACTTCTAAAGGTGATCCTGCCTCCGTAAGACCATTAAATCCAGATCTGAAATAACCTAAATACACCACACCTTGTAGGCACTGACATCCATTTATCCACCCAGCATGCACTAAAGCCTTCATCTGGGTTGCTTTACTCAACTTAATGTGCAAGGAACTTGGGCATGGAGTGTGGTATAGTGTTGAACAGGGACCAGTCATATCAAGACTGGAAATAGACAATAGTTAAAGAGTTGGAAGTGGTTTGAGAGAGTCAGAAGCATTGCTTCTCATGGTGTAAATACATTTCTTTTATCCCATTGGTGCCTCAGATCAAACAGATTTTTAAAACAACAGAAAGCGGATCAGCATATGCATCGTGAGCAGGTTCTTCTTTCAGAACACCATCAGCTTGTGTGTTTGGGAACTGGCAAATGTCTCCAGTTCAAATCTGTTCTCAGCTATATGTTCATTGCTTTGTCTTGGGCCGCTCTCTTTCTTAGCCTAGCATACCTCACGGGATGGGCTATAGCTCAGTGATGCGGCATCTGCCTTGCAGGCAGAAGGTCCCAAGTTCAGTCTCCAGCATCTCCAGATAAGGTATCCCGGTCTGAAACCCTGGACAGCTGCTGCCAGACAGTGCAGACAATACTGAGTCAGGCGGACCAATGGTCAGACTTGGCATACGTCAGCTTCCCAATGTATGTTATTTGAGGATAAAGGTGTGTGAGTGAGTGTGTGCGAGAGAGAGGTTTCACATGCCATGTTGGCTGATTGGAACACCTTGCCAGTATACAGATGTGATGAAATAAAATGGTGCACCTATCCAGTCTTCCTCTTTGTGAGTTCAAGGTGGCATGAGCTTAATGTACATGTGTGGGAGAGGTGGATTTATGTGTGGTGTGGCTTAAATTTATGTTTGAAGATTTGGTTTTACGTTAGGTGAATGATAATATTCCTTGTAGTCCTCTGACAACCAACGGGCTTTTAAACCTACTCCTTACGATATCCTCAAAACTACATTGTAACAATCTGGGTGTCCACTGTACAACTCAAAAGAGGATCATGTCAAAAGTCTTTATCTCGTTAAAAGGATTCTGTCATATTCAGAAAGTAAAAATTATAATTGGTGTTTGAACTGTTAAAGAGCCAAACCTAAATATAACACAAAGTAGATGATAAGCCAGTAAATCTGTAAAACCACAACTAAGCCTACTGATGCAGAAGGTGACTAGTTTACTAGATAGTAGTGCAACACTACCTACTCTACTCATGCTGTTTTCTGGGAATGCACTTTTGCTTATGAAGGATCTATGTATATGTACACATTACAAACCGGATGAAATAAAAAGAAAATCTGGATCATGCATTTATAGGTCTTTTGACTGAAAACTAGACAAACTGGTGCTTGTTGATGGAGAAAGGCCAGCTCATCTGAAGGAAATTGCCAATGCTAGGAGGTTACATTGCCATAAGAATATCATCATTTGTAGAATAGTCACTCCAAGGGAATGCTTTCAATGGTGGATATCTTCAGAAGTGTTTAGCATAAGCCAGAGGTGGGAACCAAAAACCTGGGGCCAAATGCAGCCCTCCAGGCTTTTTTACCTGATACTTTGGACTTGCTGTAGGCCACACCCCCTCCTTGGCCACACACCCCTCTCTCCAGACCACGCCCCTCACTGACCACACTTCACACTCTCTGGGAGTATTTTTTCCTGGGTGGAATGTGTCTTGCCTGGCTGTATGGTGGATAGAGAGAGAGCTGTAAAAAAGTAAAAGTTACATTCATTGCTCTGCCCATTTTTGTTTCTGGCCCCATGGGAGGTTGCCCAAAAGGAAATTTGGCCCTTGGACTGAAATTGGTTCTCAACCCCTGGCATTAAGCACTGAATTTGTGTGATAATACCATGATTAAAGCTTGGCAGAAGTCGGTTATCCTTTGGGAAGTTACATAGGAAATGCTTCAACAGCATCTGAAATCGAGCAAAAACGTTAGCCATGAAGATCTTGGTGCTTGGCACACACCTGACAATGAAAGCAATGTTGCACTAGAAGCTAAAGCATCTGCTTCTTTTCATAGGTTTGTCTTGGTTAGGGGATTGTTATATATGCCAGAAACAGATGTGACCGCTAAGGTGACAGCTGTGTGCATGGCAGGTAGTGGGGACAAGAAATGAAAGCTGATGGGGAGGAAATCTTGCTACTTTGGTTCTAAAAGCTTTTGAGAACTCTTAACTCTCCTCTTGCTTATTTTTCCACACACCCAATTTAAGCTATTGGAAATTGAGATCTGTCATCTTCCAGTACAATAATCTCTATTACTCAAACACATGGGAGAGAACAAGCTGTCAATCTAAAATAAATCCTTGACCAAACACCTAACCTTTGTAAATGCATGTTGAGAATACCTCGCAAGAGTAAGATAACTGGACCCAGAACTGTTATCATCTCCTTTTTACAGTACCTATTTCCTCTATGACTATAGGAAAAGCTGTATAAATGCAATGGATTCTATCTACTAAAGCTGTTCCATTAGCACATGGATTTGCACTTGCACAACAGAACGTCTCCTCCTCTCCCTGTATATCCCTGTGCCCCCACAAATCTCCAGAGGGTTAGGGAACAGATTGGGGGCATGGAAGCGGGGAAGGAGAGGGAGGGGAAGTTCTGCTGCACAAGTGAAAGTCCTTGCACTAACAGGATGATTTCATTGGATCCAACAATAATTTTTGAAAGGCATCCATTTGCTTTCACCATTCCCTTTCACCTGTTCCTGCCCATCTGCATGGTTAGATTTCACTGGCCCTTGTGACATCATACTGCGCTTGCACATGGGATACCAACAGGGCATTCCATTAAACTGTGTGCTTACATGTATTCCAAGCCTTCTCTTTTTGCCTTATTATTTGATAATAGGAATGGGGAGGTTTGCTATATTAGATGGCACCTGGGTATTAAAAGTCTGGCCAGTAACACCCATTAAGGAGGAAAAAATAAGATACCGACCCTCGTTCAAAGCCCCTGTAAAGTTATGTATTCATGGTACTTTCATTATGTCCTGCTTATTATTGTGGGAAATTTGTTGTTTCCATTATCTAAGGAGCATTGTTTTCTTATGTATATTTTAGTATGGTGTGGCAGGAATATTTGGGTAAAAGTTGCTTGCCACCTTCTTCTGAAATATTAGGAGGTTCACTACATCGTATAAATGATCCACAACCCATTCAGGTTAATCTCACAGATCTTGGGTGACCTTATTTACAGACAATCCCCTATTCTAAAACTGCAACTCACCAGCAACAGGCCTCCCAAAACAGACATGAACACAGGGACCAAACTGTAACCAACCCAGATCCCAGCTCTGTCCCCATATAAACCAGGCAACTGGACCTAATAATGTTGACCATAACACCAAGGGTTCATTCATCTGCTCATCTTCCATTGTGATACATGATATCATCTGCCAACAACCAGAGGTTGGAAGATTACTTTTAAAAAGTAATAAATTACAGTTACAGTTACATGGCCCAAAAAAGTAGTAATTACCGTTACACTTACAATTGCTCTGAAAGTAACTGATTACTTTACTTTTCCTCCAAAGTAATCACTACAATTACATTTCAGTTACTTTAAAAAACCCGCCTACAAGGTGCTGGCCTTGGCTGCTGCACATCTAAGTAGCCTAAAACAACATTAAAAATAAACACACACATACAGAGGTAGTAGAATAATTATTTTTATTCATAAGATAGCAATGGTGGTCTCTTCGCTGGTAAGGGTGGTGTAGAGGGAGGCTGAGGCCACTACTCAGATCTTTGCACATCAAACCAAGTGCAACCCCCCCACTCAGCCAGCAGGCATAATCTCTCTCACTTAACCACCTCCCGGACCCTGCCCTGCCACCAACTAAGGGACACTCACTCAAGCAAACATTTTCCCCTGAGATGCAAAAAAATTAAAATACTGCAAATGCAGCACAGTAGCCAGAGAGGGTCGTGGAGGCCACTTTGTGTGCCAAGTGCAAACACAGTACACTCTCTCTCTCTCTCTCTCTCTCTCTCTCTCTGTGTGTGTGTGTGTGTGTGTGTGTGAGACACACACACACACAAATACGTTGTCATCTTTCACCTCCACAGTTCTTTCTCTCCATTCTGCTGCTGCCTCCTTCTCCTCCTTTATCCATGTTCTTGACCTCCGGATCCTTTTTTCCTCCACTCCATTCTTCACCACCACTATCCATTTTTTAAAATAATTGTTTTCTCCACTCCACCCTGTCTCACTCTCCGCCTCCTCCCCATCCACAGAGCATGAGGAAAGAGCGACACTGCACAGAAGCCCAGTTTGAGGCACATGATTTTCATCCACAAATCAGAGGAGCAGAAGACTTCCCCTGCTCCCCCCCCCAAAGTAATGCCCAAAAGTAATTCTGGAAACGTTACAATTACTCCACAAAAGTAGTAAAATTACTCCTAGTTCTATTACAATCAAAAAGTAAAGGAATTACCCACTCGTTACTCAAAAAAGTAATGAATGACAAGTAATTCATTACTTGTAACTAGTTACTTTCAAGCTCTGCCAACAAACCCTTCTGCATTCATTCTACATAGGACAAACAGGTCCGTCTCAATGCAAAAGAACAAGTGGATGCCGTTGACCCCAGAATGGGCAATATTCAGAAACCAATAGGAGAACATTACTTGGACAAACTTCAAAGGGAGATACCAGTTTGATTACAATTTATCAAGAAGTTCAGCTCTGTCACCTGTGTCACTTGAGATAATGGATGTTGATCCCATCACTATAGGTGTTAATTAACTTATCAATGCCAAGATATTTGTAATGTTATCAACACTGCTTTGTGGGTGGTCATTGTTTTAAAGTGTTTCAGTGCTTTGTTTGTCGCCCTGGGCTCCTGCTGGGAAGAAGGGCGGGATACAAATTAATTAAATAAATAATAAATTAATAAATAAATTACATACTTTTGAGCTTTAATGCAATTGTCACTCTGTGTTTGTTGCATTTCATTTACATCTCACCTTACTGTTTCCTCTTCTCTACCCCCCCACACCTATGTGTTTATAAAAATCTTTGGTCCATGAAAGCTTATGCTATAATTTATTATTCTTTAATGTTCCACAAGACTCTTGTGGTATTTTCAGGGGACACCTTGCCCGGTCAACTCTGAATATTATTAGTTATGTCAAATGTTGTTGAATAAATTTGCTCTGTAAGATTCTGTAGCCTAACTTTTTGAGGGTAGGTCAATATTTTTTTTATTACATTGTTATTCCACACCTCCAAAAAGCTTCAGGCAGTGCACATGGTTCCCCCATTTCTCCTCACAACAATCTTGTGCAGTAGGTTAGGCTGAGTGATTATTATAACTAGCCTCCATCACCCAGTCAGCTTTCTGACTGATCAGAAATTTCAACCCAGGGGTTGTAGCCAATGGGTATCCCTCAGAATACCAAAGCCTCTTTGATCCTGTGGGCCCAGTCAGGAGGAACATGATTTTTGTTGTTCTTGTTGATTCCCTCTGTCCCTGCAGCACCTTTCATACTGTTCCAAAGAGTCATCCAACCTTCTGAAGCAGACTTTGCAGGGGGTACGGGTGGAATTGGCAAAAATTACCTACCTCCCCATTTTGCTGTTGGAAGCCTCCACTGGATCAAATAAGCCTTCCATCAGTGTGAAGGACACCTTTGGATGGATATAACCCCAGGTGGCTCCAGTTTACGTCCATCCCCAATCAGTGCACCACACTGGCTTGTACCTGTTTCACAGTGACCAGCCAATGAGTTACCCAAGGTGAAATAAAAAGACCCACAGGACATAAAAGATGCCGCCCTGGGCTCCTGCTGGGAGGAAGGGCGGGATACAAATTCAAATTAAATAAATAAATTAAATAAAAAAATAAAAGATGGAGAAGAGAAGAGAATCAAGCCCTATTCTTCTAAGCCTGCATTGTAATTTAGCTGCTGAGTTGGAAGCTCTGCAAATATATCTACACATTTAGTCACTATCAAGTGGCATTTTGATCACTTGATAGTGTTTCAGTCCAGCAATTGTCCAGAGATCTTTCTGTGCCATAAGGAAGAGAACCTGCTTATCTGGATCAAAATACCAAGAATATATGAATACCTGATGTGAAGAAGTTAATAACTCTACAGTCTTCCCCTGGTTCTTTTTTGAAGTTAGAACAGTTTATAAAGATTTATACATCCAAAATAACCATACATTGCCACCAAGCATAAAAAAACTTACACATTCTTCCTTATCACCTATCACATGAGGTGGCCTTTGCAGTAGCCCAGTGTAAAATGTTGCATTCTGACCGAATATTTATACCTGAGAATCCTCATCTCCGACAACACTAACTTTAATGAGGCACTAAATGGCTGAATATTTTTCCACCTCTAGAGGGACCACCAGGATCAAAGATTAAACATGCCAGCTCACTTGGGGACATTCACACTGTTACGTAACAGCCTTGCTATCAATTTTGTTGGTGTGACATTGTCAGTGTTCAACAGGGAAAGAAAGCTATAATAGGTTAAAATTAGATTACCTACAGACTCAAGGTCTTCTAGCTGTGCTGTTTCAGTTTTAGCAAGTTCATTCACTGACTGAAATCAGTATTACATTATCTCAATATTATTTTTATTTATTTATTTATTAGATGTATATCCCGCCCTTCCTCCTAGTAGGATCCTATATAGAGAGCTATATGAAGGCAATGGAGAAAAGTAATGTTAACAGTTTTAATTATTCTAATTATTCTAAATGTGTTGCCTGAATCAAGTTAATAACATAGATGGAACACTATAAGCAGTGACTAAATGCAGACAAATGCTGCATTTAATACCCAAGCAGTTGGTTTGAATCAGGTTGATTTGTTAATGCTTATAATCCAATTTAGCCTCATTTAGAACTCTGAGAAATTAATATTAATGTGGAAAAGAAGTATCAGCTTATTATATCCATTGTATATGTTATATTCTTCTGGGCAAACTGATCTTCCTCCGCAGGTACATTGCAGTTGCAATTCAACTGGAACACAGCAGAGTTTACTTCTAACTAAAGATGCATAGAACTGAGCAGCAACAGTGCTTACTTAATTTTAAAATCTCCATATTTTCTTGTTCTAGTTCTTTATACTTGGGGCATGTTCACAAGGCCAGTGAGCACAGATATGTTGCCTATCTGCATGTCTTAACTAAACATTTTTAAACATACTATTGGGGATATATGTTCAATGTCTGAGCACAACAGTAAAACCCATAGTTTACTGTTGGCTTATGCACTTCTCCCTCCCATCTCTTCCACAGGCAACCACTAGGAGATCAAAAGCATCCCCTTCCATTTTCAAGTAATCACAGTTAGTCATTAAATCCAAACTGGGACAAACTATTTAGTTTAAGCTGGTGTGTTTACACTACATACAAGCTAAGATGAAACTGGTTCCTGATCCTGACTTGTTTGGGTAAACTGTAGTTTCCAGTTTCTGTGAAATGACAAACTGTTATTAGTTGAAAATGGAAGTGAATACTTCTAATCATCTCAGGATTACTTCGGAGAAGAAGAGCATGTACAGTAGGGCCCCGCTTACTGGTGCTCCGCTTCTGGAACCCGACGTATAAGCGGGGCCCTACTGTATACATTTCTTAGATATAAATGTGATCTAAGAATGATAATGGGTTAATTGCTTTAGTCTTTGGACTTTTTAAAATGTTGCTATACTAAGCTATGCTTACAGATAGGCAATAACAAATTTGCAAAATAAGTTAAAATAATTTTCTACAGGCATTAATACTCAGTGTATGATCATTGTGGAATTATGATTCTAGTCAGCATTCATAACTGTAGAGACAAAAAAGGTGTAGTTTTGAATTATTTTATACCTAGGGTTGCCATATTGCCTGGTTAGCCGGGTTTTACCCGGATTCTTTGCATGCCACCTGGCGCCCGTTTAGCCCCTTAGGTGGCCCGGATTCTCAGCTTTAATTTTTTTAAAAAATTAAGTTTCTAGGTGGTCTGGTTCTCGAGATATACATAAAAACGTCAGCCTGACTGTTAAATCTTTCTTTAAACAGTACATTATAGCACTTCGTAGCTTTAACTCCGCCCGTTCAGGATTGCAGCCAATCAGTGAAGCCAGGGTTGTGTTTCAGTTTGATTGACCTGAGGCAGTGTCTAGAAAACATTGCAATGCCAGAAAATGGTGGTTTCCCCCCCCCTCCGTTTATCTGAAAATCTCATAAATTGGGTAAGTATATACATTTCAGTTTTTTTTCCTCTTGTGTGCAGGAGTCAGATCCTGGGCAGTGTTTTGAAAACCTTTCCAATACTTGCTTTTGTAAAAGCAATGCTAATCCCATATACCCAGAGTAAATCCCATTGAATTCAATAGGACTTACTTTTGAGTAGACATGGTTATGAATATGCTGAAAATCAGTGGGACTTTGGAGTGAATGTAAAAAAGAATTGTGTTTAGGTTCTAACTTTTATTGTTCCTGCTCCAGTCCTATTTTAAAGCAAGTAGGCAGGGCTTACTTAGGTATTACAGTTTTTATTCTGTAGGAAACTAATACTGATTTTTCTAAAACTAATACTGATTTTTCTGCAATGACCAACTGGTTTGACAATAAACTATTATATGGGCTGTATGTATTTATACATCTGCAGTGTGTGTGTGTGCGTGTATGGAGTGTTTCCAACAACCCTGTGAGGTAGGGTTGGAAACCAAGGCAGCTCACAACAAGAAATAAAGCCATTTAAAATCCAATAACCATAAAAACAAGTGTAAACAGTTGCAAGACAGCATAAAGTGGCATGATTCGGAATTTTGGGTTGTGTGAATGAAGTTGCTTATCACTTGAGGTTGCATTTCTGTCCCTGTTTGAGTAAGCCCCACTTGCTTCTGAATAAATAAACCTAGGATTGCAGTATAAATATCTTTACAGTTTGTGTAAATAATAAATATATTTGATAGTCATGCTTATATAAATATTTCTTCATTTATCATATTTTTGGTTTTTGGTTAGGAATCCTGACTGGTTGTGAGATGCTTAGTTTTTTGCCTTACTCATAGGAATCTTGTTGTGGTTGGTATGGTGTTGCATTTAAGAAATCATGGTACAAAATGGCCTGAATCAGTATAAGGCAGATTCCTTGGTTCCTAAAATTGGGAAGAGACTCAAGGGCCATAGTGACTCCAACATTTATTTATGTATTTTTATTTACAACATTTATATACCGCTTTATTGTAAAAAATCTCAAAGCGGTTTACAGAAAGAATTAAAACAATAAAATTATTGGCAAAAGCGTTAAGGACCAATACTTTAAAACATTCAAAATAATAAAACCAACAATGAGTTAAAAACAGAATTAAAAACACAATAGCTTCCACATGCCTGGAGAGGCTTGCCTGAAGAAAACTAATTTTAGCAGGTGTTGAAAAGAGGCGTCTGCCTAATGTCAGTAGGCAAGGAGTTCCAAAGCATAGGTGCTGCCACTTTACAGGACTGATTTCTTACAAGACCAGAACAAGTACTGTACTATGTGGCACCCATAACATGGAAAGCACAGCTTGAACTTGGCCTGGTAGCAAATCAGCAACCACTGCAGATTTCAGAGCAGAGGTATTATGTGCTGATAGGATCTCATTCATGTCAGCAATTGTGCTGCAGCATTCTGCATTAACTGCAGTCCCCAGGTCAGGTTGTGCTGTATGGGGATTTCTGTGACCTTGGCTGACTGGCTGCTAGGCTTTTTTAGTTTGAGTTTTTGGTTATGAATCCTGACTGGTTGTGGGATGCTGAGTTTTCTGCCTTACTCATAGGAATCTTGTTGTGGTTGGTATGGTATTACATTTAGGAAAGTGTTACTGCCTTTTGTATTGTTGTTTTCCTATTTGCATTTCACTTATCTTTAACCTCACTCCGTTACAGCCATAGAAGCAACAGCAGCATATGCAAGGTAATTAACATCCATTAGTGATAAGAGCAAGAATTTATAATTATTATTTTAATTAAAACAAGAGGCTTATGAGTACTTTGAAGAGGACCAGGTATTTATTTTCTTTCTGAGCCCAGGACTGGGTCTTTCATGATGCCGGGGGGGGGGGAGCAGGAGAGTAGTCAATAAGACAGACATCCTGGCATTGGTAATCTAATTAGCAAGGTATGTGTGGGGTTGTTGCACACTTCCAGGCCCAGTTTCATTTTGAGTATGGAGGTGGAAACTGTGTAGATGTGGTTGATCAAAGGGAGAAGAAATTTTGAGTTAAGCAAAGTTCTGCTTTTAGAAAACCTAAGAAACATACAGATACTTTGAATGTCTGAGTGCCTTCACTAGTGGAATACTGGAAGAACTTGTAAAACTTGCTGCAACAGTATTTAGAACTGAGCATGTGGTGTGAAAGACTCCTTTTCCTAACATTTTGGCTTCTTGTTTTTCTCCACCCACCACATCTCTGAAATATATGTAATGGTTAACCATACTAAAAAATGTAAATAAGTTTATTTCGGTCAATGACCAGCAAAGGTTAGCCATACTGCTTGCAATGACTTACTGTATGTTTGTTGCTATTTTGTGTTTTTATTATGTTCTTATATTGATTGTGTGTTTTTATTGTTTTTATTGTATTTGTAAACTGTGCTGAGCTCTGTTTTTAACAACAGAAGGGCAGGATATAAATCCTCTTAATCAATCAATCACTATTCCATAGTGTTGGAAACTAGAGTCTAGGCATTTAAGGCTGAAAATGTTGCTTTAAAAAAAAAGATTTCGCATATCTTTTCCCAGTTTTTGGTGGTAATTCCTAGGCACAAAAACAAAACAACTGGACAATCCAAATATTAATATGCAAATAATTTGCTTAATATGCAAATTAGCCTGCCCAGATTTGTGGAACTGGAATATGGCAACCCTATTTATACCATACTAAAAATAACACTGTGGGTTTTTTAAAATTATTATTAACTGCCATTATCTTAACCCCCACTCCCTTTTCAGCTTTTGCTAAGGAGTGCATAGTAAGACCTGCTAACCTGCCAATTTGGCCAGATTAATTTCCTTATACCATAGCTTCCTTAATGATAATATTGTTAATTAAGATAAATTGCCCAAGAGTTAAATCAGCTTGGTAGATTATAGTGCAGTACCTTCAAACACTCCTGGGTTTCTCTGCAAGCTCTGCAGTTCATTTGTAATTTAGTTCTGATGCCTTGCTTGAAAGCCCTTGGATTTGAGTTATCTAGTTGGTCAGGTTGACCAAAGTTTCTTTTGTGACCCCAAGCTAGCTCTTTTGCTGACCTCAAATTTACCTCTTTCAAAAGTTGGCAGGTATGTAAATATTCTTTTTTTCCCCTTGTAGGAATTTTGCTATCTTTTTTGAAAAAAATTAGACTGTGGAGTCCAGGTGGTGACTTCAGCCCTATTCTTTGACTTGCAGGGACCTCTATAACTGAGTCTCTTTGCTGAGCCGTGACATCTGCAATACTGAATTCAGGGTCTTTCCATTGCTAGAGTTCTGAGTGGGAGGAATTAACTGCTTACCTTTTGGTAATATGTTCCTTGTTTTCATGTGCAATTTGAAGACAAGTCTAGGCCTGCACAATCTTTTGCCTTCTTATCTGAAGGCTAGTATGAAGTTGTTCCTTCAGCTTTACCACATTCCTTGTACTGAAAACAATTATTAAATTGAATTTCCATATTCCTAGTTAAATGTGGAAGTACTTTTTCATACACTGCCGCTATTAATCAAAACATAAGAAGACCCTGCTGGATCAGGCCAGTGGCCCATATAGTCCAACATCCTGTTCTCACAGTGGCCAACTAGACGCCTACGGGAAGCCCATAAGGAGGACCTGAGCACAACAGCACTCTCCCTTCCTGAGGTTTCCAGCAACTGGAATTCAGAATCTTGACAGTGGAGGTAGAACATAGTCCTCAGGGTCAATAGCCATTAATAGCTTTATCCTCGCATGTAATTATCTAATACTCCTTTAAAGCCATACAAGTTGGTGGTCATCACTGCCTCTTGTGGGAGCAAATTCCATTGTTTGACAATACACTGTGTGACAAAGTGCTTTCTTTTGTCTGTCCTGAATCTTCCAACATTCAGCTGGAAGTTCTAGTGTTATGAGAGAAGAAGACCTTTTCTCTATCCATGCTCTCTGCACCATGCATAATTTGATACACTTCTGTCATGTTGTCTTAGTTACTTGCCTTTTCTCTAAACAAAAAAGCCCTAAATGTTCTAACCGTTCCTCATAAGGGAGTCACTCTATCTCCCTTCTTGAAATTACTAGACCTTATGCACTGAGCTGCAATATATTCCAAGGTCTAATCCTTTAAATACCCACTAAGGAGTAATGACCATTTCACTCAATGAGACTTCCATGTAAATAAGTACGGGATCAGGCCACATGTCATATTGATTTTAAGATGCCTTAAATGTGCTTAAATGACTGGCTAGTGCTCACCAACCTGATGAACCTTATTCCATTTCTGCTAGTCCCAGGGGAGGGGCAGGGAGCTATGAAGGCCACTGAAGCTCCATTTCTTACCCACTGGAGAAACCTGTTCAGTGCTCTCCTCCACCTTCTGAGGTCACCTACACACACTTTCAAGCTTATCCTTGCAGCCACAGAAATGAAGTTGTTTCCTCCCCTTCAGCTTAAAGCTGTAATCTTCAGAGTACATACGGTTTCTTCTTCAACTTTTGGTGTGGTGATGGTAGTAGGTTAAAGGGTTTATAACACAATGGTACCTAGAACATATATAGATGATTTCTTCTAGTGATTTCAGGAGGCTAGCACTCTATCCTCTTTTAAGTTATGCGAAGCATAGATACAAGAGTCAAGGGCAGGGAACCTGTGGCTCTCCAGATGTTCATGCACTCCATCTCCCATCATCCCTTACCATTGGCTGTGCTGGCTGGGGCTGATTGGAGTTGGAGTTCAAGCAAAATTGGTCTTCCTATCCCTGAACCACGTAAATCAAAATGGATCAGTTGCTGAATAATGATGCTCCAATCTAATTAACTGTGGTATTCAAAGGAGAACCAGACAATTGCAGTCCACAGGAATTTCTTAGTAACTGCTGCAAACCATCAAACTAGAATAAATTATTGTCAAAGGAAATGTGGGATTTTAAAAAGTAAATACACATACAATAGTAGATTAAAAAGCATAGAAGGAGTTCACAGAAAAATGCATAGTATCAGAAGCAGAGCAGAATGACTGTTTTGCACAGAAACACTTACAAACCAGATTTTAAAACTTGCCTACAGTTAATTTAATTTCGTAAAACAAATCCAAAGTTGTTATCACACCAGGCCTATAGCCAAGATTGGCATGATGGTGTGTGGGACTAAAAAATGAACTTATCTGTAGTTTGATATATACACACACATAGCACCTCACAGCCACACATTTGCTGCACCAGCACTTATGTGCTTTTGAGTGCACCAACAGCTATGCCATTGCAGTTGATCAAAGGAGAATTTTGCAGGCAGTTATGTTTACACAAATAGACGACCTATGGTACACAGAAAAAATGAATTATTTTAAAGACATGGGGGATTAAAAAAATATTGTTATTTTGCAGAAAACAGCTAAAATTGACAAGATCATACATAATAATATTTCTATCTTGATGCAAATATCTTTACAAAAATACCTTTTCCAACATGAGCATCAAAGCATCTTATCACATTATTTTGATTAACCTAGAATGCTTTACCACAAAGAACCATGTGTGGAAGTCAGTAGCTCTTTATGTTGCAGTGCCAAACTTTTGCCAAATTTTTCAAATCAAATATCAATAATAGCGCTATTTGAGGGTCGGGAGTAACCTTTTGGGCTGTTATTAAACTGCTTTTTTGAATATTTTTCAAAAAAAAAAAAAAGTGGACATTGCCACTACATGTGGAAGTATGTGCCTGACTCCCTACACAGACTTCAGCAAGCAGAATTTAGGGAAGACTCAGGTACCATTTGTGAACTGTCTTCAGAGATTGCTCTCGCACTCTGGTTGAAATAGATTTGAATAGGCCTGAAGCCCATAATATTTTCCATTGACCAGTCCCTAGTCAGCTTCCCAGCAGTGTCTTAATATATCTAAGTCACCCATCTGTGATTGTGGCAAAACCTTCTAAATGTTGGAAATTAAATCCTTGTCAGTTAAGGATGACTGTAGAAGTAGTATTTCAAACTGGGTAAGTTGACTAGTGGCTTGTTTATGGACAAGAAGGATTTGAATAAAATGTAAGATTTGGGGCATTTGAAGCTAGTTTTTCTACAATCTGTAGACCAGATAGTGGAAGTGCATTCCTTTAAAAAGAAAAATCACATGTATGATGTATTCTCCTCCCTCCATCCTAATTATGTTAAACATTCTCACTATGAAGGGCATTAATGACTTCTCACTTTGTTAGGGAAAAGCCTGCAGTATATCTACTGTCTCCCGGTGCCTTCGCTGATTTTTGATGCATAATTGCCCCTTGTAATTCTTTCATGGTGAAGCGACTGTTGAAGTATTCTACATGATCTTGTGAGAGGGATTCAACTCCTGATTTATCCAGATGTTCTGAGAACTTGGATTGGTCCAGTTTGGATGATTTAATTTCCCTTTTTAATTTATTTGCCATTTGAATTATTGTTGTTCAATCCATAGTATATTTGATATTGCAGGTTATTTAAGTTTTACTAATATCCAAAGAGTTTGATTCAGGTTGTTCGCTTAATAAAAGTCAGAAAAACCTATTGCTCCTGTTTTTTTGTTTTTCTTCCAAAGTTTGTAATTCTTTAAGGTGTCTTTCAGTTTCCCCTCTTTTTTTTTTTTTGTCTTCTGGATTCACAAATAGATTCCATAAAGATTGCTTTGAGAGGGTGACATAGCAGAGTTGGGCTATGGTGGCCAGTATCATTATGTTTGAAGAATCTTCCAGTTGCCTCTTTAACTCAGTCAACAATTTCTGTATTTTGTGGTAGTCCCTGGTATATGGAATGGGTGGGCTATCAGATGAGGCTAGAGAGGTTATCACTGGAGCATAATTTTCTCCTATAAAAGGGCCAATATAAGATTGTTTTAAATAGCCTCTGAGGGGTTTTGGGATGAAAAGATAATCGATACATGCATAAGAATCAAATCTGATAGAATAGAATGTAGGGTCTCTTTTATTAGGATGCAGGGTTCACCAAGTATCTATGAGTGTGATGATCAAATAGAGAATTTAATTCTTCTGCCAACTGTCTTCTATTCCTCTTAGTTTTTCCCATCTGATCTAGTGTGTTGTCAGGTATCCAGTTTAACTTCTACCCCCCAAAAAAGAACTTCTCCATCTTTAATTTCTTCCAAAATTGATAAAGCATCTGCCAAAAAAGCCATTTGAGCCACATATAGATCCCTAAGTTAGTGTAACATCCCCTATACTACCTTTCACAAATAAATATTACCCATTCAGATAATTTTTTTGATCATATATTATGAAGTGCAATCTATTCACCACCCAAATTGTGAGCCCTTTCGATTTTGAATGCCCTGGGGCAAAGAACGCTCCCCAACCAACGGGAAAAAAGGAGATTTGCTACTATTATTCTTATGGTGAGTTTCTTGGATAAATAATATGTCAGGATGGGGACTCTTCACAATCCCTCCTATTTTGCGCCTCTTCAGTGAGGTGCCCAAGCCTTGAACGTTCCAGGAAAGACAATTTATTTATTATTTATTGATTGATTAGATTTATATCAAGCCCGTCCTCCAAATAAGAGCCCAATTTATTCTTGAACTACCAACACTATTTTCTAATTAGGATCTGTGTGATCTATGTTCTTTTAATACATTGTAATATAGAGCATGTATGCTTTTTCTCTGCTTCCAATTAAAAATGTTCCACTCTCTCCTGAATAGTAAAAATGTTTTTACAATTAAACTCCCTGCAATGCAGAGCAGCCTGTGCAGGATGTACCTCTGAAAGTCTTTACCTGCATCAATGGTTCACAGAAGAGTCTCCAAGGATGAAAAAAAAATGTATTGTGTTATAGCAGCAATGCAGGAATAGTTTGTCCCCATAGTTGACCACTATTGATATTTTATTATGTTTCAACCACATATGAAGTTGTAAGATAATATGTTCTTAAACCTTCTAAGCACCAGCAGACAGAATATATAGATAGGATTTATGTTGTGACAAGCCACTATAATCATTAGGGTGCCACTAGCTGCAAAGTGTATGATACCAAAGTGAAAAGGTGCATAGGGTTGCCAGGTTCAAGGCCTGATATTGATCCTGTATCTTTAGGAGAAGAGAAAGTCAGCCAAGTGCAGGTGTTCTTGCAACACCGTCATGGGAAAAACCACAAGGTGGGATTCTCCCTTTCCCCTGCACAACTTTTAAAGATACAGAGGACCTCTTGGTTGCCAGGCCCAGCCTCCAAGAGGTCCTCTGTATCTTTAAAAGATGTGCAGGGAGAAGGGAGGATCCAACCTTGTGATTTTTCCCATGACAGTGTTGCAAGAACACCTGCACTTGGCTGACTTTCTCTTCTCCTAAAGATACAGGATCAGTCTCAGGCCCTGAACCTGGCAACTCTAAAGCTGCAGCTGCAATTTAAGTGCTTTTTATTGTTGTTGTTGTTGTTGTTGTTGTTGCTGCTGCTGCTAAAGGATTTGCTAGCCAGCCACCAACCAACCTTGCTGTAATCCTTGTGAACTCCTGAGCATTTGGTTCATCTCTCTTGCTTTTTGTGGAAGTGTGGGAGCATACAGGGAAGCAATGAGTAGCCTTGCTGATCTGCATTAGAAAATCCGCATGTTTGAATTATGTAGTAAAAGGGAGGGAACCCTTACAGTAATCCACAAGATCCACTTCCTCTCTTCCCAATTTTAACCAAATTGTGTCCTCAAAGCCTTCTAAAAGCTGTATCTAAAAGGGGCCAACAGAAGGGGGATCTGGCCGCCTGTAATTCAAGAACTGCCTTAACTGTGCAATCAAAAGAAAGTGTTATGGGCAGTCATAAAGCCAGCAGCCACAAATTCACAGGCTTCAGTTTCTGAGTGGCTCACCAAAATCTCCATTTGAAAATACAGGTAATAATTTTGGAGGTGCCCTGTGATTACTAGACTGTTGGACAACATTTTACACATTCTATTGATTTCCCAAGCACCAATATGCTTGGTTTTTCTCCCTTTTGAATACAACCTCGGGTTTGCTGCTCCCAGAATTATGATTGGGAAAACATAAAAGATAATGAGTGTTTCTTATTTAAAATTCATAATAGTCCTTCAAAAAGATACTATCATGATATCATGAACAAAAGGAAATGAGGGACATGAAAATAAATGGCATCATTTTGATCTTATTGCAGTCAGCATTTATGCTGCTATATGGTTCCCTGCCTTCCCTTTGAGACTCTAGCTGGATGTGTATTTGCATCTATAAAAAAAGATTGAATATAGGGTATAGCCCAGTATCATAGTTCATATGTCTATACTGTAGTGTTAGTTCAGATGATGTCTCTAGTATTCTCAGAGGTCCAGATCCTATTCTATTTCTAGCTGAGTTCACTGCATAACAAGGTCAACCAGGCTTCACAAGGTTACCTGATAAGTGTTTCTCCTGGGATTACAGCTCAAGATCTCTGCACATCTAATCCATATTTGATTATAGTTCCCTTCTAGTCATGCACAAATAATTTTTTGGGGAAAATTGCTATTCCATTTTTGGGGCGGCAAAGTTTAGTGTTATATTGGTGTTGTGCATGTGTGTGTGTGTGTGCGCGTGCGCACGCGCGTGCACACACACACACACACACACACACACACACACACACACAGAGCAAATTATAAAATGGCAGCCACACTATTGGCTTGTGACGTTTGTCATTTTCATTCCAGTGCATTGACTCATCTCATAGCCTGGGAGGCCAACTTCATTATTTCCTCTCTTATGCATTATACATATAACATCAACATTTTCCTGAACAGCTCCAAGTGGGCAGTTTATCTGCTCAGCCGTTCATTGCTGTGTGTATCATTTCACATCTGTAGCATCTTTGATCAGCAAACTGATCCTCAGTTGTCACAAAATGAGTGAAAACAGTCTGAAAAGTTATATGTTATACCCACCCTTTATCGGTCATTTATATGTCTCAGAGGTAAGCAGTGCAGTGTATTCAATTCAGTGATTCTTGGTCGTGTCCCCTATATATATCTGGTGTTCAGACTACCTCGCTTGGTTTTATTACTCCTTTTTTAGGGTATGGGCCTTCAGTTGCTATATGAAAAGTCCAGAAAATGAAGTGTTCTTCAGTAAATAGAGATCTCTTAGCAGAAGCATTTACCTGCTGAATCTCTGATTCTGGAATATCTGTTAAGGGTGTGAGCTCCATCAGGAAAAAAAAATATTGGCAACTCCAAACTCTATTTCCTAAATAAGATCCACATTTTATTTCCTAAATAAGATCATTGTAGAACATTTAAAATGGCTGATCCTCTAACAAAAATATGTAACTTAAGTGTAATACACTGGCCATTTAAAAAAAAGGATCCAGGTGAGATCCAGGAAATGACAGGCTAGTAAACTTTATGTTTGTTCTAGAAAAACCTGGTGGAAAACATTGCTAACAACAGAATTATCAAGAACAGGTCATGCTGAAACAGAACCAGTATGGCTTCTGCAAGTGTAGGTCCTATCTCACTAACCTTTGGAGAGTATCAGCAAGGATACAGTATAGATAGAGGTGATCCAGCTGACATTGTGTACTTGGAATCAAAAAGTTCACAAGTAAGGTTAGTAGTCATGGAATAAGAAGAGAGGTCCTCTTGTGGATCAGTAACTGATTAAGAAACAGGAAGCAGAGAGCGGAGATTAATGCTATGCAGCGGCGTCACTAGCGGAAGTGTGGGGGTGTGTGGACCTCCAGTGCGTGCCCTCCCAGGGGCATGGACGAGGTGGCTGGACTTGTGTGTGCGCGTGTGCGCGCACTTGAGGCCAGCCACCCTGTCCATGCCCCTGGGAGGGCGCGTGCCGGAGGGGCACCCAGCTGGAGAAGGCCTGGGAATGCCGGCGTGCCTCCCTTGCCCCGCCGACGCTGCTCCCGGTCTTGCCCACCTCCAAGGAGTTGCCACCTCCGAGGAGTTGGAGCAGCCTTGCCACGCAACGGCACGGGGCAGGGCGGCTCTGGGTGTCACTCCCCTCATGGTGACACCCGGGTGCGGGCCGCACCCTCCGCACCCTGGTAGTGACGCCCCTGATGCTATGTGTGTGGTGAGTGGGACAACAGGGGGCTAATCCAACTGATTACAGATGAGGAATCATGTTCAACTGTCTGGATGGCCAACAAATCAGGGTGCCAGGGTGTCTTATTGCAGTAGGACCAACAATCTGCATAAGGCTACAATCCTATACATATTTTCCTGGGAGTAAGCCTTATTTAACTCAGTGTTGGTACTTCTGAGTATGCATGCATAGCATTATCTCTTAACAAGACGGCTGTCATCTGACAGTTGCCTCTTTTTATATAAGAAATTTCATTGATATACATCCAAGAGTACCACTTTTGGTGTTATACCATGTTTTACAGTCTTGGCAGATCTCCATCTCTAAGGAGAAATGAACAAAAATAAACTTCTAGTTAATATGAAGGAATTTTCGTGCCTTCCAGCTATTTTCATAAAGTAGCTAAAAGTGATGCACAGTTTATAGCAACCCCATACTGCCTTCTGGTTTTAATTTCAAAATGCATAATTTCCCCCCTCATGAAAGTATTACATTAAAAATGCCACAACAAAATTAACAACCTCAAGTAAAAATAGAGAGGATGCCAAAAAGTACAACTACCTGCAAAGGTCTCAAACAGCACTTTAAAAGTCTCAAGGGGAAAAAGATATAAAATAACAGCCCCTCACTTAATGTGTTTGGAAGAAAAACCAAGAAAATAAGTTTTATTTAGCCTGTTTTGAAATTACAGCTACACAGAAGTAACTAATCTGCTGTCATTAAACTGAAGATCTTAAAGCCTGGGGGCACAATTAACAAGCACACATGCACCTGCTGTCTCAAAGACATCTTTTGAAATCAAGAGTAGAGGGACTGCAGAATTTCATCAAGGGAATGAAAAAGAGGATTCTAAGGTTTCATTCCTACAGGGTCCTAGTTCAAATTTAGTCAGATGGGTGAGGAGCTGGAGTCTTTATCTGTTGTCCATAGTATAACTTGGAAGAGAGCAAATACTTAATAGGGCATGAACCTTTTGAGCCATGGTTCCTATTTGTGATGATAACTCACATTATGATTCAAAAGAACGGTGAAGTCCTGCCTCTGTATATGTGTGTGAGCACAAATCTTATATCCATTGATTTGGAATAGCTACAGCAAATGTTGCAAAACCGACATATAAGGTCCCTGGAAATTGGATTCTAATCTGCTTTCCTCGTGGTTTCTGAATTGTCCAGTCACATGCTATGGATATTCTTTTATTATTTTCACATAAGCCATGAGGTCTAGAAACTTTTTCAAAATTGAAAATTAATACAGTTTCATCAAAAAATACCTCTGGGTGGTGGAATGAAATAGGATAGGATTTTGTACCATGTGGTCAGCTCATAATCCAGCAGGAATGATGCAGAGGTTCCAGTTGCTTGAACTGGTGCCTCTGCAATGCATACATGCAGACAGTGCACAATTTCCTGGCAAAGGCAGTACTACCAATATGCAACTGCAATCTGCACAGGGGGCTGTTCACATAGCAAGTCTCACCATAACTAGGATCTTTGTAAGGACTTTCCCACAGTCTGCATATGTGGATGTTATTTTGGATGTTACTAAACCCACAGTCTTACATCAAGCCACTTTGGATGTTAAGCCCACAGTCTGTATATGGGGTTAGTAACATCCAAAGTGGCTAGATGTAGGTAAAAATAAGTGGCTTGTGCACTTACAGATTCAGCAGGAAAAGTTGATCATGGGGCATAAACCTCTTCTTCTTACACTGCACATTTACATGATCACATGGCAGAATGATGTGAGAAAAAGACTGTCAAGGAGGCTCTTTTACACCCCGGCATTGGAACAATTTCTGAGAAGTCCAGCCTTGCATCCTTGGGCATTGTCCCTAGTGAGAATATGTATTTCACTATTACAGAAAGCTGACTGAAATAGACTGTCTTCCTGTCTATCGCCCCCAACTAGTTCAGGTTACTTGTAACATGTGTTGGTGTTTTGCTCCCATCAACAACAACCTTGTGAAGTAGGTGGGTTAGGCTGAACGATCACAATTGGCCCAAAGTCATCCAGTGAGCTTCATGGCCAACTAGGGATTTGAACTTGGGTTTCTCCAGCCTTCATCCAACACAACCACTAAAACACAGTGGTTCCGGTCATGATTCTAATCTTTGTCCACTTCATTAGCCAGCTCCTATGAATACATTCTACTGATATCGTCTATCTCCCAGATGTGAAAGTAGACTGGAAAATTTTTGGTTCCAAAGAACAATAGCAATTAGGATCTATACTGCAATTTAGGCAATTTAAACTACTTCAAAGCATCTTATATACATTACCTCAATATTTATTGATAAAAATATTTATATACTGTCTTATCCCAAAACATCAGGCAATGTACAGCAACATAAAAACTTAATTTAAAAGCAGTACAGAACAATCATTAAAATGACTGAAAAAACATTTTAAACAGCTGCATAGGCCTGCTTTTGTGCCTTTTGTTGGCACACAAAAAATCTTTAAGAGATACCTGAAAGTCAAAAGTGAGGATGCTTGCAGAATTTCTGCTAACAAAAATATGTAACTTCTCCCTCATATCCACCTGCATACCTGACTACTGGAAAGTGGCCAATATAACACCAATGTTTAAACAGGGATCCAGGGGGAATCCCAGAAAGTACAGGCTGATAAGCTTAATGTCTATCCTGGGAAAACCGGTAGAAAATATTTTTAAAGATAAAATAACCAAGCATATTGAATAGCGAACCTTAGCAGAATCAGAATAGTTTCTGCAAGAGTAAGTCTGATCTCACCAATCTATGAGTTCTTTGAAAGTGTCAACAAGCCTATAGATAAAGGTGATCCAGTGGGCATAGTATACTTGGACTTTCAAAAAGCTTTCGACAAGGTACCTCACCAAAAACTCCTGAGTAAGCTTAGCAGTCACGGAATAAGAGGAGAGGTCCTCGTGTGAAACAGGAACTGGCTAGGAAACAGAAAGTAGAGAGTAGGAACAAATGGACAGTTCTTCCAATGGAGAGCTGTAGAAAGTGGAGTCCCCCAAGGACTGGTACTGGGTAGGGATGAGATCCGATGGTCGGTGCCTGTTGGAAAACATTCCATCAACCTAATAGGCTGGCATCGATTTGAGTTCATTATCTGCTAGCCACTGCTTTTACCAATCTGTATTTTTTTCACTCAGAAAAAGTATCAATATTATTGATATGTTTGAAGGAAATCGCAATATTTTGAAGGAAATATCAATATATCCTTCAAAAATTCCCATTTTAAAGGAAATGTCAATATTTTTAAAGGAAATATCAATAAATTATTATTCTTAAAACCAATGTTTTAGAGGTGGATTTTTTTTTAAAAAAGTCTGTTTTCAAAAATAGCTGCAGAAATTCACTACATTAAAATACGATCCTCAACTATTGACAATAAGCAAATTAATGGAAAATTTGGAACCAAATCCGAATTGAGCAGCATTCTAGCACATCGCTAATATTGGGACCTGTGCTTTTTAACTTGTTCAAAAATGATCTACAGTTAGGGGTGAGCAGTGAGGTGGCCAAGTTTGCTGATGACACTAAATTGTTCAGGGTTGTTAAAACAAAAAAGGGATTGTGAAGAGGTCCAAAAGAACCTCTCCAAACTGAGTGGGTGGCAACATCTGCTGCAACTCCTTGGAATCAGTTTCAGTTGATAGAGCCTGAAAATGTGGACAAGGTGCTTGTGACAATGCGGTCAGCAATGACTTTCGACTCTTGCCCTTCTTGGCTTATTAAAGCTTGCTGAGGGAATCTGACAGAATGGATCCAGGTTGTGGTCAATCTTTACAGAAGGAAGTGATCCCAGTCATCCTGAAAGAGGCAGTGATCTGACTGCTCTTGAAAAAGCTCTGTGACAACTACCGCATGGTCACAAATACCGTCTTTTTAGGGAAGGTGATTGAGAGGGTTGTGGCACCGCAATTGCAAATACTCTTGGATGAAACAGATTATCTTGACCTGTTGCAGTTAGTGTCCAGGCCTGGTTATGGGACTAAATTGGCCTTGGTCACCTTGATGGATGACCTTTGTGCTGTGCGGTGCCACAGGGTACCATCCTGTCCTCCATGCTGTTTAATATCTGTATGAAGTCCTTGGGAATTGTCATCAGGAGATTTGGGGCAATGTGTCACCAGTACGCTGAAGATACCCAGCTCTATTACTCTGTAACATCTGAATAGGGAGAGGCCATACAAGCCCTGGACCACTGCCTGGACTTGGTGGTGGGCTGGATGAAGGCCAGTAAACTGAGTCTGAATCCTAGCAAGATGGGGACACTGTGGGTTGATGGTTCCTGAGTATGGATAATTGGTCAGTTGCCAGCTTTGGATGGGGTCGTACTCCCTCTGAAAGAGCAGGTGCATAGTCTGGGGGTGATCTTGGATCCATCTTTATTGCTAGAGGCCAAGGTGACCTCAGTGGCTAGGAGTGCCTTTGACCAGCTTTGGCTGGTAAGACAGCTGTGGCCATTTCTGGGCCGGGATAGCCTGACCACTGTTGTCCATGCACTGGTAATCTCCAGGCTGGATTACTGTAATGCGCTCAATGTGGGGCTGCCCTCGAGCTTGGTTTGGAAGCTGCAGCTGGTGTAATATGCTGCGGCATGCCTGTTCACCGTGGCAGGGTATTGCCAACATGTTACCCCACTGCTGAAAGAATTGCACTGGCTGCCCATTATCTACTGGGCCAAGTTCACAGTTCTGGTTTTGGTGTGCAAAGCCCTGTGCAGTTTGGACCAGGATACCTGAAAGATCATCTTGTCTCTTATATATGCAGTCTATCATTGCACTCTCATCATGAGGTCTATTCTGCACAGCATAGGAAGTGGACCTTTAGTGTTGTGCCACCGACACTTTGGAATTCCCTCCCTTTAAATATTAGACAGGCACTATCTCTGTTATCTTTTCAGCTCCTACTGAAGACCTTCCTCTTTCAACAAGCCTTTTAAGGAGAGACCATATGCCTAGTCTGTGTCTGTTTTAGAATTACTTTTTTATATTGTTAAAGCTTTTTTTAAAATAAAGATGCTTTGTTTTAATATGTTTTAAAGTCTTTTGTTTTTAAGATGTTTTAAAGATGTTATAGACTAGTTTTTAGTGTTTTTGTTTGCTGTCCTGGGCTCCTTCTGGGAGGAAGGGAGAAATATAAATTAAATAAATAAATGCAATTCAATGTAAACAAGTGTAAAGTTATGCATATTGGAGCAAAAAATCTTAATTTCACAAATATACTCGTGGAGTCTGAACTGATGGTGACTGGCCAGGAACAAGATCTTGGGGTCATAGTGTAGTCAGTGTAGACAATACTGAGCTAGATGGACCAATGGTCTCTCTCAGTATAAGGCAACTTCCTATATTTCTAGTTTTGAGGCAGCTGAGAAGTCCTGTTCCTAGAGTTCCTAAGGAGAAATTATAAAGAATTAATTTGTTAAAAGTTGTAATGCAGTATAGCATGTTTATAGTGAAGTTTTTCATTTTATCCTGAGAGAGAAATGATACTTAATTTTATAGAGGGTACAAAAAGAGTTATTTCAGTAGGAAAAGGAAATAGTTTAATAAAGTATAACACAGGTCCCAACACATTTTGACAAAATGTCTTCTCCATACAATCTATATGAAAGCAACTTCATGTGATAAAACCATAACACTAAAAACTATGCGATACAAAATAGACACTAATTAGCATGATGTGCCATATCATGACAGCCAGTGTGTAGTGGTTAGAGTGTTGGACTATGACCTGGGAGATCAGGGTTTGAATCTCCACATAGCCATGAAGCTCACTGGGTGATCTGGGCCAGTCATTGCCTCTCAGCCTCAGAAGAAGGCAATGGTAAACCGCCTCTGAATACCGCTTACCATGAAAACCCTATTCATAGGGTCGCCATAAGTCGGGATTGACTTGAAGGCAGTCCATTGTACCATATCATGTGTTAAATAATAATCCCAGTACAGCATATTATATGTAGTTTAGGATATGATATGTAGAACTGCTTAAAAAGGGATGTAAAAACATGAAATGGATAAGCTATTTATCAAATCACTTCATATCACTCTTGATCACCTATGCGGATATAAGCTACTAAAAAACACCTAATAATTCTAATCTCTAGTTTTTAAACATGGACAGAATAATAATCATGATAGAAGCAAAGGAATATACTATACTATTATATCAGTAGTCATGATATAAGCAAAAGCAACAAGCAGTATAACAGCAGTTATGAAAGACTAATTCGCATGTTAAAAACCCAAAGCTACAAACAGCTTAAAAGAATCACTGGGATAAACTGAAGTACAGAGGAAATTTACTATTTGCCTAAAGTTGTATTTTTAATATTGAAATTTACATCTGAATGCCAATAATAAGAAAAAAGTCAGTGTAAACTTGCTACAGAAGAGGATTACTATGATGATATTATTATAACCACATAATGTTGTAATGTTTAAATATGACACTTTCCAATTATTTCCTAGTTTCATCACAACTGGTCTGGGATTTTTTAGTGTGTTAAAACTCTGGTTGTTATGCTGCTATGTAGTTTGGATGGGAAAATGTTTAATTAACCCTATGTTTGAGAAATATTTTGCAATAGCAGAAATTAATTTGCCACTAGTGTGTTGTTCCTTGCTTGTTTAATAATGAACCTTATCTTAAATAGGAATGGATGTGAGGGCAATCTGGTTGTGACATCTGTCACCCTATTGATCGCCATGGTTGATTCGGCTGATATAGCTGGATAGGCGGGTGTTCCCTTCCTCTGTCATCGCTCCATTTGTGTCCCCCCCACCCCCGAAGTTGTGCACTTGGTGGAAGAGGATGACCTTCCCAGATAGGAGTGTACTGTTCTTTGGTCAAGGTAAACAGGAATGGGTTTCAGATATAAATATATTTGTGTGACCTCAGGAACTTCTAATCAAGTATTGAAGATTATATTTAAGCGTATTATCAGGACATGTTTTACAGAAGATCTAATGGAGGGAAATTCTATTAAGTAGAATAAAATTGAGTAAATATTCCTCTCTTAAAGCCAGTGCAGTGTAGTGGTTAAGGTGTTGGACTACGACCTGGGAGACCAGGGTTCGAATCCACACGTAGCCATGAAGCTCACTGGGTTACCTTGGGCCAGTCACTGCCTCTCAGCCTCATAAAAACGCTATTCATAGGGTCGCCATAAGTCAGAATCGACTTGAAGGCAGTACATTTGCATTTTTAAATATCCTTTGGTATAATCCAGGGTAAGTAAGGTGCAGTTGAAATCAGTGGACTTTAAACACTTCAATATGAGCTTACATTCCACTAATTTAGGGTGCAATCCAATTCACCTTTCCGCCGAGCTGGGTGGAGTTGGATGCCACGGACCCCAGTGGTGCTGGTAGGCTCCCAGCACTGCGACTCTCTGCCAGCAGTCACCCTACACTGCATCTGAGCCAAGCCTACACCTGCTGGTGCCGCTGGGGGTCTGCCAGGGGAAGTTGGCCGAAGCCCCAAAAATGGGGCATTCCAGGGGTGTGGCGGAGCCATGGGAAGAAACTTATGCAAGACCCTCCTTGCATTCGGAGCCCTCCCCTGGGTCCCGATCCACCTACAAACTCCACTGGCCAAAAGGCAGCTCCCAACGGAACTGGCATTCAGATGGATGGCGGATCCCACAGAGTTTTCCACCGGCTCCTCCTCTGCCGGCCCCCCTTCCACTGGCTCCCCTTCATTTGGATTGCTCTGTTAATCTCCAAGTTACATCTGCACACAAGCTAATGAACCAGTTTGGACTTAACACTGAAACATAATTTAGCATTATAACAATGAGCCACAGCAAGTTTTAAACTTGGCCACTTCCCTCTCTGACACAGTGGTAAGGAAAAGTTCAGGAGCTTTTGCTTCCATTGTACATTAAGCACAGCTTGCTGTGTCATCCAAACCTAGATAAACTGTGATTAATCTTAACTATGGTTAGTGGAAACAAACCAGCTGACATGTTTCAATTAAACTTAGTTCAGACTAATGACAGTTTAGGGTTTGCCTGACATGCTAAACTGTGGTTAATTCTAAAATGGAAGACACCAGCCTCACATCACAAGGCCAAGGGATCTGGAGCAGGACTTTGGATGATGATTGGAGCATAAAGAGAGGAACATATGGAAGATTACACTCCTTAAGGTACATTAGTCCCAAGCCAGTGAAAGTTAACACCAGCACTCTGAATTAAGCCTGGAAACGAATTGGCAACTAGTGCAAATCACACAAAACAGGCATCATGAAATCAAATCACCAAGACCATCAGCACCATCTCTGCAGCATTTTGTGCAAGTTACAATTCCTAAATGGTTTTTGAAGGCATCCCTGTGTAGAGCATGTGGCAGTCTAGTCTTGTCCAACCTGGTGCCCTTCAGATGTTTGGACTACAATTCCCATCCACCCTACCCAGCATAGCCAATGGTCAGGGATAATGACAGCTGTAGCCCTAAACATCTGGGGGGTACCAACTTGGGGAAGGCTGCAATAGTCAAATCTACTGAAAGACATGAATGATAGTGGCAAAATCAGATATTGTCAGGAATGGCTGTAGCTAGAAAAAGGCAGAGCTTGGAAAAGTTACTTTTTTGAACTAAAACTCCCATCAGTCCCAGCCAGCATGGCCACTGGATTGGGCTGATGGGAGCTGTAGTTCAAAAAAGTAACTTTTCCAAGCTCTGGAAAGGCAACCCTTGCGAGTCGCCACTTACACCAACTGTGCATCTAGCAGGGGAAGTGCAATCCCATTCAGAATAATAGGCTGTAAATCCCAACACATTACCTTTTTATATACCTAACTACCCAAAGTCTTGGGATTTTGATAGTTTATTTTTATTTTCCTCCTTGCTCATTGTGGACACATTTATGCAAAGTTGCAAAGTAAAAATCAACAGGAAGACAGAAATGCATTCTGCAGTCTTTATCCCTTGACCAGAATTGAAACAAGGGAGATAACTGATGTATAGAATTCCCAGTGATAGAACCTTGATAACTTGAGTTGCTTTCATACATGCCTTTTTCTCAGAACTGACATACTTCATTCGCTCTTTTGCTACATAGATTCCAGATGACATTGCTGCTAGATTGTTGCATTTCAGTGTTTTCTATGTTATCCTCCAGTTGTTTTAAAGACCTGTTTGTAGCCATTTTTCTGGTGTTAAAGGCAATTGAAGTACCATCCTTTCAACATTCCTTGCTCGCATTTTTACCTTGCCTGCTACTTTACTCTTTTCCTCTTTGGAGCTAGAGCAATTGCTAATTTATTTTCAAAACTTATTTCATTTTTCACTAACGCTCAGTTGTGCTACTGAAAAAGCATAAAAAAGAACAAATAATTACTCTGGTTGCAAAGAGGAAATCAGTAATTAAGGCCCGTGACTGACCACTACAAAGAATTGACTAATGAAAGGGTCAGTTTCAGTTATGCAGTGGTCACTCTGGACCGTACCAAACAGGCACACCCTTACTGATAAGAAGGCTGGAATCCTAAGATCGCTATTTAAAGGAGCAATAAGTCCTTTGAACCAAATGGGACTTACTTCTAAATAAACAGGTTTAAAATCTTGCATGTCAAAATGTGCAATTAGATATTGTTTTATCGACAATATAGCACCACAGGTAGGGCCTGCACTAAAAAGTTGGAGTGTGGAGTGCTCCTGTTCAGGTTTCCAGCCAGCCATGTCCTTTTCCACAATTCTCAAATCAACCCCCCACCCTGGTTTTTCATTAACTATCTCCCAGCAACAGTCAGACAGCATTCTCCAATGAGCATTCTAAGACCTCATTCTTCTCGGGTTTAATGGTGTAGCAAGATTAAGGAAATGTCCTATTATTGCCACCTACTGGCAACAGTATTATCACACTTCTTTCATTTGGGGTTTATGTCCTTTGGGTACCCCACCCCAGCTTTTAAAATACTTCTGCAAACCTCAGGATCCCCCAACTTTGCTGATGCCTCTCTCTTGTGTATGGATGGTGCTGTTGTTACTGCTTAAGGATCAGCATATAGATAACTGAATTTTCTATTAATATATACAAACAAGACCTCACAACAAAATGCTGCAGTGTTTCCATGGTGTTCATGTTTACTCTGAGACTGTGGCTGAGAGGGTTTTTTTTTGGGGGGGGGAAGCTTAAGATCAAAGACAATGCTCAGAGGCACATGTTACCAAATTCTTCCAAGCTACACAGCAAGTGGATTGGACTGTGAAAGACCAACCCAAATTGTGTTTGCATTTTGACAACTTTGTAGGGCAGTACAATATCTCAGAGAGGAGTTCAGGTCTCCTGCTGTCCTGGTGCATTCACTATAGCTGCCCAATTTCCCTGCTTTTTAAAGTTTGGTAGAAATATCTGTGGGCTATAGGTACATTCTTAAACCGCAAGGTTTTTTGCCTATTAGTGAATATATATACATTTTGTTATTTCTTCCAGTTGTCTGCTGGAATCCCTCAATTATCCATCTCAGATTGTCCTGAAAATATTCTACACTGTTATTTCATTTTTCTTGTTTTAGATATTGGATTTTGTATTTTTACATTTTGTATGATGGTTGTTTCTGTTTTGTAAGCCACCTAGAAAATGATATTGTGGGTGGCTAAGACATACATACATACATACATACATACATACATACATACATACATACATACATACATACATACATACGTACATACTACTGAGTCCTCATGGGATGTTTTTTGAGGTTCTCCCCTTACAGTATTTCCTAAATATCTGTATACTTCTTCAGGCCTCAGGGTTCACCCATCTGCTGATGTCTACCTCTTGTATGCCATGCTGCTGCTTTGGCTGCATAGTAACAGGCACTCTCTTCTGAAGTTCATAAAGAGAATCTATGAAGCTAGTAAGTGTTATGTGAACCCAAAATTTCAATTCTTTTTCCAGCTACATATGTTGGCCTCAGATGAAGAGCTCTAGTGTGGAAAACAGCCAATAGTATTCATTCATGAATACTTCCTATATTTGTAATGGCATCCTGATATTCCATTATCATTATTCCTTAATAAACTCCAGATTGTTCACCTACTTGACAGCTTCAGGCAACAAAATTTTAGGTATGTATTTATTTGCTTCAATATTTATACTCCACTTTTTAAGGCAAGAAAACCTTCACAAAACACTGTACAATACAATCAAAATAGCATAAACATAATTTTCAAACAATACAAAAGAACAAATAATACAAATGTTTTCAATGAGTCTGAATTCAAGACTTCTTTCCTGAGTGGTAAATATTAATTTAGGACATAACACCATCTATGAGAGCTAAAGTGATTTTTAAATTTGCTGTTCTCTCAAATATATATTGGACTTATCAATATTGAATTTAATTTTCCATTTTTATTCACCACTTAACTCATTGGAGAGATTCTTCTCTAAATTTGCAGATTTGCATGGATGCCAATATTGTGATAGTTGCATTTCTGAAATCATCAGATAGCAGTTTCAACATTTTTGTACAACCTGCAGTTTCACTTCCTCACTATTTACTCTCATATATCTTTATGCTGCCTATTGAGAAAACCTTAAATTTAATTCTTGGCTTTCTTAAGGATTAAAATACAGCCTGAACCCTCAGAATACTGATTAATGTTTGAATGCACCTGCTCTGCTATTCGCATCTTATGACTTAATCACATGTACACCATACATTTAAGGCACATAGCTTCTCTCAAAAGAATCCGGAGAACTATGTAGTTTGTTAAGGGTGCTGGGGACTGTGGCTGTGTGAGGGGTAAACAACAGTTCTCCGGATTCTTTGAGGAAAGCCAAGTGCTTTAAATGTTCTATAAATGTATGATGTGGATGTTGCACACGGGAATGTGAATCACCATTAATGACATTGTGTTGACACCATTAAGATACTCTGCTGGATTTGTTGAGGCATGATGTAATTGGTGTTTTCCATCTTCCACAGTCTTCTCCACTCCCTAACATATATGGTTCTATACGTTTTTTTAAAAATTTCTATCAATTTGTATGGTATAGAAGTTAGACCAATTGGCCTCTAATTACAGTTCTTCCAATAAGAGTGTGATAACAACATAATGGTGTTATGTTATATTATGTTCAATTTTGTTACTTAAAACCTGGGATTTAGATAGCTTGACAGTTTTGTAAATATCATTATTACTATCACCTTGTCTTGCAGGAGATTTAGTTTACTTTGTTTTCTTTCTCAATCATATTGGGTTGTATTCCGTGCTAGTCCTACTCAGAGCAGGACATTAACAGATATGGTTCCTTAATTTTAATGAGTATACTCTGAGTTGAATACAACCCATTGATTCTTAAACTCTAATCCACTCCAGCTCTTCAAACTTCCTTTTACTTTCTGATGCAATGCATGCCTGTTTGTAAGCTGATTTCCTGTCTTGCCCCACGACTTTACCATACATATTCCATACTTGAGCTATAGCATGGTGTTATCAGTCTATTTTCTGCTTCCATCAATTGTTACATTCAGAGGATTGCATACTAAAGATTACTGTTGGTATTATAGTGCTAGGAAGTGAGAGAAATCAAGTAGGTAGATTGATATATTGTATCAGACCCACATCCTTTAATGAAAGTGAACACAAATTTTTCAGCTTCACAGGACTTTGCCTGAAAGATTGCTCCCCTTATGCACAATGGAAAGTTGATATAATGAAAATACCTCTCTGTCTGCACTGTCTCTTGTAAATGTTTTGTTTAGGTTCTGCTTTATTCACATGCATATTTTCTAAATATGATTCTGTTTGCCCCCCTGGGCTCCTACTGGGAGGAAGGGCAGGATATAAATTTTAATCATCATCATTTATAAGAAAAGAAAATGAAAGTAATGATAACAACACAGTGCAAGTCAATGAGAACATGATACATATTCTGTAAAATAAATGTATATGTCAGTAGAAAGGGCAGTAGCTTTCTTAATAATTAAGTTATAGCATCCAGATAATAACCCATTAATGTGGTTTAATTACTCCTTTTAGCTTTTTTCCCACCATGTTTGCTCCAATTAACATGGAAAAAGTAAGTTGGAAGGATATTCCCCTACCTATTGAATGTCATTTATGAATGAAGCAGAGGTTATACATCACTGTTAGTGATTAGGACCAAAAATCAGGGATGGTACTTCTGGATTAATTAATGTGGAATAAAAGTATCTTGTGCATGCATGTGTCATAAAAATATAATTTTCAGGAGAAAGCTTACAGCTAAAAGAAGAAAATATTTTAAAAGGCCATGGAGAAGGCAGACATGGGTTGGCTGAAAGAGGTATCCAATAAATTCTGTTGCCAATGATGCCTTGGATTTCTCTCTCTCTCCCCCCCCCCCACTGCATGGCAGAAGACTTTTGAAACTGGGAGAACTGCAAAATCAGTTTGGAACATGTAGCACTTGCATTTGCTATACAGAGGAGAAGAATAAACAATTCCGCTGTGTGACCTACATGTTTTTGGGCTAGTCTAAAGTAGCTTTTGCAATTCCAGGGCATGTGACAGTGGAGAAGAATGAAAATGGGTGAAGAACATAAGAGTAAAATAAATCATGGAAAGAACAGAAATTGGGTGTTGCTCTGGTGAACTGTCCCCCCCCCACTTCCAACTCCATAGCTCAGCAGTAATCCTGAAGTAATAGAGAGACTGGTGGGCTAGAGCTGCTTCAGATAAGATTCTTAGATGAATAGCAGTTTCATGCAGAAAAGGCATTATTTTTTATCATAGCATAGACAAACACTTTTAGGGCCCCTCCAGACATCCTTTTTTCATGATGATTTGTGCTCATGATGGTACTGGGGTAGTTATATGTAATCCTGCTGTCAATACTGTTTGCACCTACAAAAGTTCAGGGTGGATATTTCATTTCACTTCCAGTCAGTGCATGACCGGTAACTTCCTGTTGAAATCCTGTAACATTATACAACAAATGTTCCAACTTATTTTTTGTCCCACTTTTGTTGTGCTATAGCACAAGAGTGCCCCTTCAGATGGCAATAATGCAATTAACAGTGGAGACGCATCGCAGAACAACTAATAAAGTGCAATGCTGTGTGGGCGGTTCAGTATAAATCCACCACTAATGCAGTATTATTGCATCAATCACATGTTGCAGAATACACCTACAAATAACCACCACCAAAACTAGCATGGAAGACTCCTCAGTATATTTATTTCATTTTAAAGGATTATAATTGTATATTATATGTAAATTCCTTCGGGACACATTTGGGCTCTGTGAAAATGGAAATGGACTGCCTTCAAGTTGATCCCGACTTATGGCGACCCTATGAATAGGGTGTTCATGGTAATAGGTATTCAAAGGGGGTTTACCATTGCCTTCCTCTGAGGCTGAGAGGCAGAGACTGGCCAAAGGTCATCCAATGAGCTTCATGGCTGTGTGGGGATTTGAACCCTGGTCTCTCAGGTCATAGTCCAACACTCTAAGTCTAACCACTACACCACACTGGCTGTGAAATGATGTATAAATTGAACTGAATTGCTGTGGGTTCATATGGTGAAACAGAAACCTATGCAGATTTTACATAGATGTGGGCAACCAAGCATTGGTGGTAGGGGAATGTAATGTGGGACTGTAACTTTTGGAAGTTAAAATACACAATAAGGATGGGAAAGAGAATGGAAGAGTTGAATTTTGACGAGAAACAATTCTAAACAAGGGAATTTGAAGATCCATTTGTTGAGCTCACTTCTGGGGAATGTAAGGAGGATTTTTAATGTTAAGTTTTGTTTTAGTTCTTACTACTAAGTCTCCTGTAGAACACAGGAAGGCAATCTATTTTCCAATCTCCTTTATACCGTATGTTGTCTTAAGCCACCCCTTATGTCTCAGAGACTTTTCCAGTTAGCTTCCTTCCTTCTTTGTAATTTGGCTTGTTTTAAAATCTATATATTGCTGTTCAGATGTTGAATGCTGCGCTGCATTTATATTAGCAACACTGTAAAAATGTTGAATTTGGACATAATCTTTTGGCTTGTAAAGGCTACCTATAGTTTCTCGTTTAGATAGCGTTACAGTTATGGTTAAGAAAAGAAAGATCACAGTACTATCTCCCTTCCATATACCGAATGTACATCCCGGCATTGTTTATTGCAAAAAGAGCTTCAGCACGGGCTACTTCCTGTTTTGATGCTCTCCTTATAATGTGCACCCAGGTTTTAAACAAATATAATTTAAACTGCCGGTGATGTTTCTATTGTGCCACTCAAAATGACTAATGTACTTCTCCTCCCCCTTTTGATTGTGCGAAAGGGAGCTGCTTTATTTAGGTACACTATGAGGCCCTGGTCATTTTTCTCTCTGTGCTTTTGTGAGAGTGGGCGAATCAAGGATGAGAACGCCATTATGTAAAACGACTCTTCATGTACGAGAGGAAAATAGGCCCTATTTTTCTCTTGCTCACAAAAAAGACTATTATGTGCATTGAAACATGAGCACTGGAAGGACAAATATATTGCTGGTATCAGGAGGTGCTTTCAGACAATGGCCATGTGTGGCTGATTGAAGAGGAAAGGGGAAGATGCTGATGGCATCATCATTCGTTGACTGAGGGAGGACATGATGGCTTTCCGTTTACTTCCTCAGGGGTTCTGTTTGTGTATGTGGCAGACTAGATGGAGAGACTGCACAAGGCCGTTTCACTGGCAACCCGAGAGGGATGTGGGTATAGGGGTACCTCTCTGTTGGATGTAGTAGTGTGTTACTGATCCAACACCATAGCCCTTTCTCTCTCTCTTTATCTTACACACGCGCGCGCGCGCCGGGAGGAGGAAGAGGAGGGACTCAGTGGTGGGTAAGGCAATGAATGCTGCTGCCTCCATTACTTTGACAGAAACTCACTGCACAACAGCTGCCGCCTCCGCCGCCAACGCAGCTTTTCTAGTGCGGGAAAGGAAAAGAGGCGCGCAGCTCGTACAGCCTCGACAGCTCGGAGGAGGGAAAAAGAGGGGGCGGTAGCCTGTGGGGCTTGCGAATCGCACCCTCAGACTTTCCTGGGCCTCCGTCCTTCCGTCCCCATCATGTGCGGAGCATATCCCTCCGCCAGAGTCACCCCACCCCGTCTTCCATTGCTGAGCTCGTCAATTCCCGCAGTCCCCGGATGGAAAGTGTAATGGCCGCCAATAGTGACTCGTCGGACTATGGAGACGGGCGAGGTAATCTAAGCGCATAGCGCTGTGCCCAGCGAGTGGGGAGGGTCAGGGGAGAGGCGTAAGCCTCTAGGCGCCCGGCTGGGTAGTGGGGCGATGGGCTTCCATGTAGCCGGTCGGTTCTCTGGTTAAGTCAAGGAGGGGCTTCAACGGGACGGGCGAATCCCGGCAGTTGGGCAGGAACCCGCCCTCTTGTTGGACTGAGGCATCAAATAGTCCCGCGGCCGTGGATTTCTATTGTGTGTGTGTGTTTGCTCGTGGGAAGTTCGTCTCGCGCGCCCCTTTTTGTTCTGGGGAAAGGAGGGAATGGTTGGTAACTACTAAGGGACTACGCGCAATTGGCTGCGCGGCCACTCGCGCCATTCTAGGTGGAAGATCAACAGTCCTTGTATTCCTCCGCCTTGCCCGGGTGAGAGTTGCTGTTTGGCAGCGCCTCGTCTCCCCTTCACTGGGGAGGGGGAGCAAATCCATGAACCCCATTTCTAGGGTAAGGGTGTGACGAGGGTGCTAGCTGATTGGCCCCTGGTCTTCTCAACACAACTTCATGTGGGTCTGTTGGGGGACCAAAGTAGCAGGTTGATGGCAGTCAACCAGAGCTCAAGGCCTGGCAGCGTTTCCTGCTACCAGGGCCAGCTCTAGGTTTCTGGAGGACCCTTGGCAAAGGGGTATCAGTGGGTCCATTGGCCCTTTTCTACCTTCCTCAAACCACACCCCTCCCTCTTGGCTCCACCCATTCAGATTAAAACAAATTTTGTCCAATATGGCAGCCTTCCTTTTGTCAAAGAAAAACACAAATTTTAGTATTTCAGTAGTTGTCTTCTTGTTTTATTTTGTCAACATCATATTTAGAGGTAACTTAATCAACTAGCCTATACATGCCTACCTGGGAGTAAGTCCCATTGAACCCATTTTGGTAGACAGTGTATATAGGATTGCACTATAGAATTTAAGAGACACATTTCTGAAAGATAAACAGAGAATGCACATATCAAAAGTAAGCTACCAGAATAAATTTTACCCCGTTTAGAAATATAGTTTCATTTTTGTGTATTGCAACAAAGAAGAAAAGTTACTTGTGGGACCTGAAAAGACTATGTATTATATTATTATTCATTAAATTTATATCTAGCCTTACCTCCCAAGTGTAGCTGAGGGCTGCAATACATAACTCCCTCATTCAACAAGTCCAAATGTTACAGGTCTCTTAAGTTGTATGTATGACTGAGAATTCCTGTCAGAGGTAGAAATTAAATCAGAAATAATATACACTTACCCATTTAACTCAATGAAGATTAATTTTGAAAAGACACACGTAGGATTGCACTCCACCAGAATATATTTCAGTATTGCATGGGCTGCACTCCTATCTAACAATTAAGGCTATGCTAGGAACAACTAACACATTTATTGTGACACAACCTTACATGGGCAGGAGTGGGTTTATACTGAAATAACATGTCTACTCAGAAGTAAGCCCTGCTGAATTCCATGGGGCTTCTTCCCTGACCCTTCTAAGCATATATAGGATTGTAGCTTAAATTGGTTAGTTTTAAAGGTGCTACACAGGACTGTTAACAAAGGACATAATAAGCTTCCAGTCCAACACTATATAAATATAGAATTGGTGGCTAATAATAAATAAATTAATAATAATAATAAACCAATTTTAAACCTGATTTAAACCAAATTTAATAGCAGTACTACACAGCTAAAAGCTAACATGAATGGGTACATAACAACCAGAAATGTAGCCGATGAACCTACCCCCTCACACAAAGATTGAGGCTGCAATCCTGTATACATTACCTGAGAGTAAACCTCATTGAATACAGTGGGACTTACTTTTGAGTAAACATGGATAGGATTGGGCAGTAATGGGGAATTTTCACCTAATTAATTTCTGTTGGGGTTCAAGAACACTAATTTGGAGCAGGGGCGCAGTTGGCAACAAAGAAGCATATGAGACTCACTATTACTGGGGATCATAAGCCAGAATCTGTTTTGGGGAGGAGAAGAAGGGGACTGCCCAAGACAGCATAATTCCCCAGCAGTAGCGAGTGTTTGTTTTGTCCTGAGCAGAAGAACCAACTACTCTTGAATAGGGAGGAATAACTAGGAATGTGTATTGATCGTAAAAGGAGAAAGCAGTAGGACTTGCTAATGGGTGCCATGAGGAGGTGGCCCTTTGCCATTTCTCTGCCTCAATTCCTTCACAAAAGAGATACATAACATTATTTGTAAATAATTTAAATAAGATGCGAACTGTCCATTGAGGCACTTTCTCTGGGAAAGTGAGTGGTACCAAACAGGCCTCTGTGCATGGGAGCCAATCACTCTTATTCAAAAGCAGTAGCCTGTACACTTTGTGCCTCCTAATGCATCTGTGGGCCTTATTGGAGAGGAGGGTAGCTGGTGGGTGGTGTTGGTGTTGATGCAGTAGGATTGAGCTCAGGGCACTATGCGACCTCCTGATGTGCTTGGTTGTTGGCCATTGGTTGACTGCTGCTGCAGGCCATGCTCACTACAGCGACCAAGTTCTGGAGTCACCTGGGAAATTAACTCAACAAGGCTTTGTCCAGGCTGATTGATGAGCAGGGTGGTCTTCCGTGTATAGGCCTCCAGTATATTGAGTGTCTTGAGACAGCAAGGCAGGCCAATTTTGATGGTTTCAAATCTCAGCCAGACTTTTGATAGGACCTCATCTTTTTAATCTTGTTTCCCCATTCTAAAGTGGTGATGCTGAGCATAGCCCTATTGAATTGAATTGTGAGGATTAACTTGTTAATGACTGGAAGCACTTTGTGCAGAACGAGAGAGAGAGAGAGAGAGAGAGAGAGAGAGAACTTTGCTGTTGACTACCATCTTGTTCTGCTTGGGTGTTTCACCAAGAAGTCTTACCATGATCATCATATCTTGTCCACAGCAAACGAATGAGCACAATCATCATTTTGGATGCTGACATTTGTTGCTATTGCCATAGAACTGAATTTAAGTAGTATGCATAGTGCAGCTTGAAAGATGCTATTTGAAAAGGTAAAGTAACAAAAGCCATTCTTTATGCAAATTCCTTGATATAGTATAAATATGCTTTTGTTACCATAGAAATGTACTAACTGTTTTTGTGTTTTTTTGCCACCTTACTAGATTATAGTGAATAATTTATAATATTTTACTGTATAATAAGATAGTGAGAGGTAGGGTATTCTGTAGGGATAATTTTTTAAATGGAGACTTGGTAGTTTACCTGTATTACATCATCATTCCAGGAAATTCTAAAACTGCCAGTTCAATCTTGCTCACGTATGCTTGACACTCATGAGTTGAAGATGCACAGGTTTGACTCTGAAATAAAGATACCACTACAAGTTTCAGTGTTACAATTAGACACATTTTATTGAGTATGTGAAGATGGAACAGTGTTGTGTTATGTTTCAAACCTGTTTTTCGTCTTCGCAATTCCTTCATCTCTTGCAAAAATGTGGGATATTTTGTATTGGAAATTGATCAGTAGATGTGAAACATCTTTTTTTAAAAAAGTGCATGTGCTTAGTTAACTATATTGCATATAGTTTACAAAGCTAAGCGAAAAGTGACTGTAAGATTGATGTCTTGGGTTTGCTTTTCCCCATTTAAAGTAATTTTGAGGATTGTTTTTTTTAAAAAATGAGTGTCTGCTTTTGATCATTGCGCAGAGGGATTCAGCCTGTTTAGAACCTCTGCTCGTCCCCATGTCCAGTACTTGCACAGGACAGACCATTTCAGGAGTTCACATAGCTGCCATTTGGAAAACCTTAAGTTTAAGTAAAAATGTTTACTGGTAAATAATCTAATTTGGGCAGAGCAATCCTACCAGAAGGGAAGATCTCTAGCAGGGCTACTGTCATTTCCAAAGCCCGGCCAGCTTAGGTGGAAGGTTCGCAAGGGGTTACCTTTTTTCCTCACTTTGGTTTCCTCCCAGTGCTGGTAATTAATTATACCAACTCTCAGGCTAGTATAGTTTCCAGCTCTATTTGGGGGCATGTTGGGGGAAATGAAGGAGTGTAGGACCCTGCAGATCCTTGGCTGCTTCCAGTATGCCCCCAGATTAATCTGCTTTTGGCCCCACCACTGCTGGGGTAGCCATGGTATTAGAAATCATTGTTGCCACCCAGGGAGAACCTCTGGCAGCGGAGGATAAGGCTATGAATGGCTACTAGCCAGGATGGCTGTGCTCTGCCACCATAGTCAGATGCGGTATGCTTCTGAAAACCAGTTGCCAGTAGCTGCAGGTGGGGAGAGTGCTCTTGCACTCAGGTTCTGCTTGTGAGCTTCCCATGGGCATCTGGTTGGCCACTGTAGAACAGGATGCTGGACTAGATGGGCCACTGGTCTGATCCAGCAGGCTCTTCTTATGCTTCTACTTGCAGAGCTATCTTATGACCTCTGTGATGCCTTCCCCAGGTACCAGAGGATTTCAGACTCAATGAGCTAATGATATTTGCACTGTTTTTAAGCTTTCAAGATAATGTTCAAGATGATACATGTGTTTCATGCAATCCTGTACATGTTATTCAGAAGTAGATCCCACTATTGTCAGAAGGAATGGCTTCAAGAGTGCGAGGCTTAGTTTTTATATCACATAAAATTATTAATGTGATCTTTAGTTTTGAAAATTATTTTGGGAGCAAACTGAATTGTTGGTTTCTGGAGATAAACATTTGCTTGTTCATGTTCAAATAAGCAATGAAAATATGAGATATTAAGAGAGCACATGGTTGTGGGCTATTTAAAGTTAGTTATCATAACCAGGTTTCCATACCAAAATGCAAGCCGTGTGTACAGATGTGTCACGGTGATGACATTTAGGAGAATAATTGCCCTCTGCGCTTCGTTTAGTTGTTTAGATTTGTTGTCATGGTCTGCATTTATTTTGATTTGCACTATCTGCTATAAGTCAGGACTTGAAAAATACTTCAAATGTTTAGGCAACAACACCATTTTTTCAAAAGGAGAGATGATTAAATAATGTCAGCTGTGTGCAGAGCTGCAAAAACTTGCAAAACATCTAGATATTGGGATAAAATCCTTATTCCTTTCTCCCTCTGGCCATATTATAAAGTACCACAATAAGGGTAAAGTGACACCAGTTTTTGCTGTAGTTATATAGTTAGATCTCAAGTGGCAGCAGCACTAGAACTTCTAACTTTTTCATACTTTTTTTCTTTATTACAGGATTTTTTTGTACATTGAATGCAACCTCTTTTGAGCCTTGATTTTATGCCTTTCACCTCTTGGAAAAAATATTAAACAGACTACTGAAGAATGGAATTTTAGTCTCTTTAAACAGTAAGTTTAATTCTTTATTTTTGGCTAAACTTAAAAACTTTAAAATTCACTGTGGGAGAGTTTTGTTTAAAAAAACCTTGCGTTACCTGAAATGCTATTGAGTGATATTTAATGCTAGGCATACACAAAAGAGACCTATTGAAATCAACTTAAAATCCATTGATTTCAGTGAGTCTGTTCTGACTTAGGGCACAATCCTGTAGGTATTTTTGTCGGGCTGAGGGGAATTAGGATATGGTGGATCTGTGGCTGAGCCAGCTGGGTCCTAGCTCAGCTGGTCTATGCTGCCAGAAATCCCTCATCCCAAATCAGCCAACAAAACCCCGCCCCTCCTGGCTCAGCCGAGACCACTGTAAATTATTTCCCCCTTTTTAAAAAAGACTAACGTATGAGTAGATAGGTGAGTTCTGATGTTGTTAGCCTTGCCAATAAGTCCTTAAAAATTACTAAGCCAATTATTATTATTTATATAGTACCTTCTATGTACATGGCATTTTACAAAGAAGAGGCTTGATTGGTCTCTACCACAAAGGGCTTACAATCTAAAAACAGGAAAACAACAGAAGAAGGAGAGGGGAATGAAGGCAGGGGTAAACAGGGGAAGAATATGCAATTATGTAGTTACATATATTTCAGGTTAGTTACAACAGGGTGTTATCACTAGGGGATTGCTCCAAAGGCGAGTTTTTAGGAAGAATTTGAATGAAGTAAGGGAGGAGTTTGATGGAGACATTTCCAGGCATTAGATGCAACAAGGGAGAAAAGGTGGAGTCACCTTTTAGGGAGAAGGAGACTTTCTGGTGGCAGAGGTAGTAAACTTGGAGGAGTGAAAGTCACAGGAAGAGATGTATTAAGATGAGAGCAGAGAGATAATGGGGAAGAATGCTGTAGTAGGTTTTGAAGGTGAGGATAAGAAGCAACAGTTGTCTTACCTGCCCTTTACCGTATGGTCCCAGGGCAGGTTAGAACACTATAACATACAATTATAAAAACAGATAAAACCATTACAGCAATAAACCAACTAAAACCATTCCAAATGGTTCATTCAACAAAAGAGGTGGGTCCCACGAAACAAAATGCCTTCACTGTCAGAGGTCAGGGTAAAGAGGTGCATCTTCAGCATACAGTGAAAGCTGTGTAATGTAGATGCTAAACACACTTATGGGAAGGAGTTCCACAATGTAGGGGCTGCCACAGATAAATCTGTCTTCCATGGCACCATTCCCTGCACTTCTGTGGGTGGAAGAACTGTGAAAAAATCCCCTTTTCAGATCTTTAACACCAGAAAAGGTCAGTAGGAATGGAGATCGTCGTTCCATATTTTGATCTAAGTCATGCAGGATCTGGAAGAGGACAGGAAGCCTGTACTGGGATTTACGAAGGGGCATCACATGGTCAAAGTGACGAGAGGTGACTTACTTTGTCAGCATAATGTTAGATGGATATGAGTGGATGAAGATGAGACAATGGAAAATCAGAGAGAAGTTTGCAGTAGCTTAAGGCAAGAGATGACCAGGGCACGGACCATAGTTTTGCTGAGGGGATAGAGGAAGAGCTGTATTTTGTAATGTTATAATAGATGACATGATCTGGTTATGGACTGAATGTGGGGGACAAAGGAGAGAGGCTTGTCACTTACTAGTTAACAATATTTCTTACTCCGATTGTATACACTGAGTGATGCACTACGGGAAAGGCATTCTTGGTTTTTGAGCCAAGTACAAAATTACCTATGCTGTTTCTATTTGAGAACCTCAAGGAGTTGTTACTCTGTTGTGAGTTTGAAGGGAAGAACATCAACAAGTGTTGCATGTTGGAACCCTTAGGTTTCATTGCTTTAATTCAGTGAACAACATTATAGGTAACTTTTAGGAAAATGGGTATTTCATAGTACAACTAGCTCTATTCAGGAGTTAGACTTTTCAAATCCTGGAGGGAGAGCAGCGCTGCACCCTGTGCTCCACTCCAAATGTCTCTATGTGTGGAAGTTCCACGCTCACCTTCTTGTGCTGAGTGTTCAACCAAATGTACTTAGGAACTCCCCTCAGACCTTGTTGCTTAACATAGAAAGATCTGGGATGCTGTGAGAGGGACTAATGCATGCATGAATGTTGGTAACAGGGTCAGTGTGCATAACCCTGCACCCCCTAATGGTTTCCAGTTCCTCATTCAGGCATAATGCCTGCACAGTACTTCTGCTTAATGATCCCCCCCCCCCCGTGATAGAGGGTTTCCCACAGTGAAATATCTGTACTTGAGAGAAGGACATCTCTATTTAGAGATTTTCAGCTCCTATCTTCCACTCCCCATGTGTGGAAGGTAATTCTTATCAGGGATACATAGAGCAGCACACAGGTATTCCTGCTAGAGTTTAGCTTTCAGGTTTTTTTGTTTAATGCGTTGCAGAGTGAAAAATCTTTTAAAATCTGCTTGAGATTTCTGCTAAGTTGGTTGCTGACTTTCTAGGTTATATGCAGTGTTATTTTCATTTCACATTCTCATGGCACAGTCTCTGCCATGGCAATTGAATCTCCTGATGTGTGTGTGTAATAGAATGGTGGCAGCCTCTTATCTTGAGCAATCCACCATGTCCAAATGGATGGAATATGGTATAGTCATGGGAAGCTACTGATAAACTTGGAGGAGGAAGACCGGGAACATCGCTGGGTAGGTTATTCAGAACTGACTGGGCAGAAAGTATGTGGTAGTGGCTGGAAGAATGACATGTTGATTCAGGCACTGCATCCACTCATGAAGGATTTAACCAATGAGAATAGCTGATATGTGGGAGGAGCAAAGTAGGCCAATAACTAAAAGGTTCATTGAATGTAACCATGGAAGTTTCAACTCTAAAATGTAAGCCCAGAGAATTCTGGTCTTAATGGTAAAATCTGACAGGTCTGAGTGTCAAAAAAGACCTTTGATCAAAAGCTTTATTGGCTCCACATCTTTTTATTTTTAACGGCTATGTTTGTACACAGGCTGTCAGTATGCTGCTTTTTAAAACTGTATGGGTGTCGTTTTTCCTTTTAATATTTAAAATTAACTTCATACTTTTTATTTCAGATTTACTAAGTTGAGGAAACCCTGGAACTCTGACTACTTCAGCACAAGAAAGAACAAAGAGTACAAAAATAGTATATTAGAGTACTTTAGTGAAAATGCCATCTGAGCAAGAACCATCCTTGTGCATTCAAAAGACAAGTTTGTTGCAAGATAATGCTATGGATAGAACATGTGTTCCTGCATCAGATATTGTTGTTGAAGAATCTACACCTCAGCCTGCAATTTCAGATGTTCTCTTCTATGGACTGAAAAATGTGAAAATAGAGTTGCCTAGGGTAAATATCCCAAATGAAGTGATATGTACACATGAAATTGACAGATACATGAAATTATTTCAGTGTAAAGAGAAACATGCAAGAGCCCCTTCTATGCACATGGATGTGAATGGAAGCAACTTAAACTGTTCTGAGATTTATATTCCACATAGCAAACCAGGACCGCATAACGAGGAGGGATTGAAAACATCTGCAAAAATACTGAATTTTAGCTGTACAAAATGCAGAAACAATGTTAGGTACAGCCCAAATGATCTACAGAAACATTTTCAGCTGTTACATCATGGAGAGTTGCCATCTTACCCCTGTGAAATGTGTAATTTTTCAGCCAATGATTTTCAGTCATTTAACCAACACCGCCGAACACATCGTAGCACTTTAGTAAAATGTGAAATCTGTAATGATGATAGCAGATATACTCTGTTGGACCTAACAAAACATTTCACATCTAGGCATTGTGTAAATGGCCATTTTCAATGTGAAAGATGTAGGTTTTCTACCCAGGATGTTGGCACATTTGTTCAGCATATTCATCGGCACAATGAAATACAATATAAATGTGATAAATGTCACCATGCAAGCTTTTCAAAAGAAGAATCTCAAAAACATGTTGCTTCGCACACTGGCACATTTCCCTTCAGTTGTCAATATTGTAATTACATGGCATCACGGAAAAACTATCTTTTAAAGCATATTATTACCTTACACAGAGACCACCTCTATGCAAAAGATAAAATGGACACAGATAACCATGAGAAGAAGATGAAGACTTCAACAGGACTAAAACTTATCTTGAAAAGATACAAAACAGGTGCATCAAGGAAAGCACTATGGAGACGCAAAAGAATGACTAGTAGCAGCTGTAGAATTGGAGAAGAGGACAGACAAATGAGAAACATGAAGGAGATTCAGCCTAAATCTGAAGAGCAAGGCCGGTCTACAAAAGAATTACACTTAAATGAGGACCACAGTCTTCTAAATGAAAAGCATGTCTACAGTGGGGCAAAATCCTCTCCAGCAATACAGTACAGTAGAGCAGAAGATGGACTGGGTTCTGGATTGTTGAAAAAAGCTGTTCATGGTCCTACAGTGTTGATGGTTAAAAACAATAAAATATCTGTTCCTGCAAATTACAGTGCTAAATTTATGGGTTTCAAAATCGTAGATGGAAAACAGCATATAGTAATAAAGCTGCTGCCTACAGATAGACAGAATTTGCCAGCAGAAAATAAAGTTGATGGGGTGAAAGATGGTTCAACTGAATGTTTGCAACGGATGACTGACAGCTTCGATTTATCTTCAGGTGCTGGACCTCATGAAATTACTCAACAAATGTTTAGGAATAATTCTGTTCATTCATTGACATCTTCATTGTCATCTTCTAATCAATATTCAGGAAAAATAAAACAAGAAAGTACAAATTATTTTAGTTTAAATACAACTCGAACGGATGCACCTCCTCTTGTAGTGGTAGGAAACTGTGCAACTCGTCTGTCACTGAAACCAGATTCTTCACTTCCTTGTGATTTTGTGACAAAGGCTGGAAGTAAAGATACTGTTTCATGGAGGAATTGTGTACCTCAGGACCATCCTCGGGTTTTATCCTCTGCTGCCACACACATGCTTCACTATGACCCCATGAAAAAACCCTTTCCTCCAGAATTAAAAGTACGGAATGGTGAAATAAACAATAACAGTAAATACAATAATCTCTACTGTCCATCAACTGATTTTCCTAATCAAGTACCATTGCCTTTCCATAATTACTCCAAAACAGATATTTTGGATAACTCTAAGGATCGTATGTCCAGCAGCACTTTCCCTCTTCAGAGTAGATGTGTAAGTGAAACTGCTTATCCTCAACAACCAGCAACAGCATTAAATCTAGAAAGATCTTCATTGCTGTCTCTTCATGGCTTTGTAAATACTAGTAATACTCCAGTATTCTCAACTAACCAACCCAATTATGCAGTTGACAGGCAGCATTGTATAGAAAACAATCATGATGGCCAGCAGTGTTTGAATACTAAGGTAAATCAAGGGTTGGAACATATCTCTGAAAAATTTAAACAAGAAAATGCCTCTGAGTGTGTGAATGCATCATTTATGCCTAAAATAACATCAGTTTTCTCACTCCAAAGTACTCAGGCATCCAGCTATTTGTCACCCGAAGTAAACAAGTCATTACAGGATGTGCTAAAAGGGCAACCTGCTTCTCAGCCACACAACTACATAAAAAGTGGTTATAACAACTCATTTCCAAATCATAAAATGGATTGTAAAACACTTACACACTTCAAAAATTCAGCAGCTGCATCTAGTTTAACCCATTCTCCTGTTACATTCAAGAGAGAGAGGAATATGAATGGCAGTGCAACAAATGAAGGTGTGTATTTTAGAAATGAAGGAAGAGTCCCAATGACGTATTGTAGAACAGAAGAAATAAATTCTACTTCAAGGACAACGGGCATTGGTACATTGCTTAAAACTCAGAAAGATTCAATTATAACACATCAGTTGGAAAAAGACAAGATGTACTATAGATTTAATGGCCCTAATGTGATCCGTCCAGCACTTCCAGAACAGAAGAAATCGGTGCTACTTCAGTCATCTCTCCCAAGGTTTTTTGTACCTTTGCGCCTTGCCCATCAACAAGGATTACAAGTTATTTCAGGAAAGCCTTCTCCAAAAACCAGTTCATCAGATGTTCAGGCAACAAGAGCTACACCTTTACTTTTAAACAAAGGCCCTGGAATGATCTTGACTTTTGGTAGTGGCTCAATTGGAACAATTTCAAATGCCACTGAAAATAGTTCTCAGGTTTTAGAGAAAATTGCATTTAAAGAGTGTGGTAAAGAGGCAATAGCTACATCAGGTATGGAATTGAAAATAGACAGTTCTGGGAGTATAAGAAATTCTGGTATTAGTGTGTGCAATGGGACAGCAGGTGCTTCATCCACTGGCATGCCACACAAGGAGCAACTAAACATTACAAATTCAGAGAACAGAATTTCTTCTGTGAAAATACTGGCTGGATATCAAGGCAGTAATGTTGCCACCTTGGAGTCAATAAAACAACCAGAGATTGGACTAGAACAGCCTGTTTTTGCACTTTTGCCTGATGGCAGACAAGCAGTTTTTCTTAAATGTATGTCGCCAAACAAGTCTCTAGTACAGAACCGTAATATTTTTCAAGGTACTGCTTATAGTCAAAATTCTGAACCAAAGAAACCTGGAGCAATACAACAAAAGCTTTTTTTGAAAATTAAGACCTTTCCTGCTGCTGACAATTGTCAACCAGTTAGCAATGTTGTGTCATCTTTACAGTTCAATAATATGCATTCCCTTAATAGTTCTGCACTAGATCAGAAAAAGACAGCTCTTTCTCCTAGCGATGCCTTACTGTTTCCAAGTAGATTGACACCAGCAAATGCCTGTTTGGCAAGCGATAAATCAAGGGATCCTTTCACTTCTGTAGAATCTGTACATTCTTCTAGGCATGTGAAGACACGGTCACAAAAGACTCCATCTGATTCAGCACAAACAGTAAGTGCTAATAAAGGGAGCAATTTTGGAACCCAAATATCAACAGGGACTACGACAAACAAAATGTCAAAAGCTAAACGTCATTCAAAGCAAACTGGTGCTAAAGTTTCTGATGCCACAGTTTCACAGAAGAACAGGAATTTGAAACGGAAAGCTAAAGATGACCTCCAGGAACCTCCTAGAAAGAAAATTTTACATCGAAAGTGTAAAGAGAAAAATCAAATGAATGTGAATGAATTTGAATCCTTAATGCAGGCCCCTTATAGACTAAGAGTATCAAAAGACACTGTGAGAATTCTAAAGCTACTTCCTTTTAATTCAAAACAACTTATCAAATGCCCCCGAAGAAATCAGCCGGTTGTAGTACTAAACCATCCTGATGCAGATGTCCCTGAAGTTGTAAATGTTATGAAGACTATTGCTAAATTTAAAGGACATGTGCTAAAGGTCTCCTTGTCAAAGAGAACTATTGATGCTCTTTTGGAGCCACCATATTATAGTAACAGTTTGTACATAGTTACTAATGATCTCTCTCGAAGAAAGCGCAAAATGCTGAAGCCTGTAAGTCCTGTAAAAGAAAGGTTTGTTTTAAAATTAACACTGAAGAAAACTAGCAAAAATAATTATCAGATTGTGAAAACTACCTCTGATAATACGCTGAAAACTAAATTTAACTGCTGGTTTTGTGGGAGGATATTTGACAATCAGGATAACTGGGTAGGACATGGACAGCGTCATCTAATGGAAGCCACTCGAGACTGGAATTCATTAGGGTAATTTATTGTGATGAGTGAAAAAAATTCCAAGTTTATCTGCTTGCAGATTATTTTGGATGACAGCATCAAAATCATGTTTTTTAAAGGAGGAACAAATTTCGTGTTAGCACCCAAAATTATCCTGTATGGATTTAATTTAAATAGCTTCAATTGCAGTTCAAATTGCATTTTGTTACTACTATCATGTGATATATTTGTATTTAGAGAATGAATTTCAGGGCTTTTTGTTCTGTATATATTTAAAAATCAAAGTATGTACATATTTTTATACTTCAGTTATTTGCTATAAAATCTTGCACAGGAATTGTATTTTTCCAGTTCTGTGCACGCACTACTAAAAGGTTTTTCAGCTACACACAGCTATTGCCGTATTTTCCCTTTAAAAAAACACAAAACTTTTCTTTTCCAGGGATGAACACTGTTGTTAGCAAGTGCCTAAAATATGTGAAGCAGTTTACTTTGTGTCAACTGTATAACCACAGGTCCTTTATAGGGCCAGGTTTCCTAACAGTTTTTTTTAAACAAAGCCATATGTGAATGCTTTAAGCTATATTGCTATGCACATGACACTTGTACTATTTCTGTGCAGTTTGTCTACTTTCTTAGTGAAGTATTTTTCATATAAATCAATAAACATGTTATTGTGTTTAAGCCTGATAATGAAATCAGTTGGAAGTATAATGTATTCACAGTTTGTACAGTACAGTGAAGAACATTCCAAGTGGATGTTTGACAGCCCTATTAAATCAGTATAATCTGTGTTACATTGAATAATTTTGCCATTAGATGTATGTAAGGGGCAGCCTGTGGTGGCTTTGGTTCTGACTTTTTTTCTGTAAGTTTTTTAGTGGCTAGACGGTATAACTTAATTTTTTAAAGAGCGATTAAATTTACATTTTCTTATCTCAAATGTTAATTCCTCATAAAACTGGAGCATTTGTCATTCTACAGAAAAAAAACTCTTAATTTTGGACATCTTTTCTGATTTGGACAAAGTTTTGGTCTCATTTTGACAGTGGTCTTATTGTGGAACCAATATCGCGCTGGCTGTTGTGTTGTAGAAATGGTGTCAGGTTTTTACTCAAGAGTCTCAGGCTTGTGTTGATTCACAATCTACTATACAAACTATTGTCCTCTTAAGGCATATAGTTTTAATTTCTTCTTTATTTCTCCTTGTGGACTAGATACTACATCTGTAAATTGACTGGCTTCTTCAGATATTACTTACTGGACAGAAAGGAAAGAAATCTCAACTGGTAGCAGTTCTTCCTGCTTGTCTGCCTCCTCCCCCCTCCCCCCCCCCCGGTTGCAGTGATCCATGTCATAATGCAGAACATTGCAGCTTTCTGAGCTTGGAAAAAATAGTATTGGCATTGGACATATTTAGCATTCAAATAAGTAAACTACAGCCTGGATCAGATATTACTACTTTTTCTCTTCCCTCCTCTGCCAAGGTGAAGAGATAGAAAGGGATACATCTGTCCCAAGACTTTTACTAGGTTGAGGTTTATCCCTAGCAAGAAAAGTCTGAACAGGCAATTCGTGTGAATAACCTGTGCATTGATAAAACATAAATATTTAAATTTGTGTTTTATAAGGAAAGGGAGTATTGTAAGTATTTCAGTACTTAAATTGCATATTGGTCCTCTAGAGGAATTAAAATTGAGCAGGGGGAAAAATCAGGTGTAATGAGCACTAAAAGGCTCACATTTGTATTTCCAACCTTTTCAGTGTTTGAACAGTTCTTACCGAGTGAAGTATCTCAGGAAAATTATGCGCTTTTAAACAAATGCAATTCAGAATTACCTCTTAAAAATTCCCCTGCACATGCTTGGTGTTAATAAATTTCCTATATGGAAATATTGTTCTGTAATTGTGTTGAATAATTTAAAATAAGTAAAGCACAGGTCTTTATTGTAAAATTTAAGTAATTGGCTTGCTGATAGAAATTTATAGTTGATAATTTAAAAAACTTGGTCTTAGTTACTTGAGGTGACTTAGATGTGTTACAGGATATATACTCTTCTTTTTAAGTGGCTGCAATATAAATTTACCAAAAGAGGTAGTATGATGCATCTATTGCCATGTGTGGACATTCCAGTTTTTATATTCATAATTATTTTTTGTATTTATAAAAAAAAATTCCATAATTACACAAGGCTTAGCTTGAATTTAAGAGTTCGAACATACAACACAGAAAGGAAATATTGTAAGGCTGTTGACAGACTTTTAAATATTTATATGCCATCCACAAAAGTTCAGTCCTGTGGCTTGAGCTGTAGAGCAGCCAGGCAGTGTATTTGTAATGTAGCTTTTGTTCTCTGCTACAGCATAGCTACTCTTAATGATACATGAGTGGGTGTATGTAAGGTGACTATAATTTTTGCCACTGATTTTTGTACTATTGCTATTAAATTTCAATCCTTTGACACAGTTAACAAGGTTGAACAGCTTCATATTATTTATGCATACTAATTTACTACAGATTTTGTTTACCATTTCTTACCTAAGATACTTAGGTTTGTTCTTCATAATCTTACTCTACATTAATTGAATTTGAAACCCAAATGGAGCATTACATAATGTAGTGATATTGATTAGTAAAAAACATTTTTCCTCCTCCATTTTTGCAAAACACTTCGTATGTAACAGCAAAATGATAACGTTCTTTACAGTAAAAAGACCTTCAAGGCATTCAGTATCAGGGTAAGTAAATATGCGTGTGTGTGTGTATGTGACAGTGGGTACGAGCATGTTAACTCCAAATCTCTGCCACCACTCTGTTTGGTTTTCAAACTGAGGACAGCAACTGTCTGCAGAGAGCCTTTTGTATGTGTAGAGGCTCCTAATGCTCTTCCCAGCATTTCTAAAACATGCAGTGAAGGCAGGCAGAGCTAGCTTGCTCATCTCCACTCTCCCTTTCACATGCTTGCTTTCCCTATTTGGAATGCTTGCTTATATATGTATTGGTTGATTACCCCAATATCCTTTGTAGACCCAGCATTTCTTACTGTAATTTGGAACAAAAATACTTTTGAAATAAAATGGATGCTAGGTTCTTGGCAATGAATCATATGGGAAAAAATACTGTTTACCTGAGAGTTTGGTATTGGGTTAACTTGGATAGTGCTGAGTATTGTTCAATTACCATTGATCCTTCTTGATATGAGAGGTGAAAATCATTTGACTATATAATCATATTAGCATGTGGTTTTGAGCAGAAATACATTTTCTCACTTCTGAAGGAGAGTATAGTCTCATCACAGCTTTGACAATAGCATGACCCTAAGACCTTGCTTTAAATTGTTTTTGACTACTCATTTAGAAAAACAGTATTTGAAGGGTAAGAAATACTTTTGGTTTTGAAGTAACGGGAAGGCAAGCAATATGTTGCATGTCCAAAAAATCTAAACTGTCATCATAAATCGTACTATTGGGTGAAGAACTGTATTTAAGTAACAGTCAGGGCCTGGTAAAATGCAAATGATAGAAAAGATGTCTGGAAGAAAGGGAAGATGGGGAACAGGATCACAGATGAAAGAAAAGGGAGTTATTCTTTGGAAAATTAAAGCAAAACCAAGTAACTAGTATTTCTATGTATGCTGTCTCTTTTGAATCTCAACTCCAGCTTAGATAGATAGAAGCTAAGGAATGCATGGAGCTCTGTTTGCTAATTATAGAAAAAGCTCCATAAACACTATGGCTACCTTGCTTGATCCAAGCCACAAAGGTTTCCTTCACTACAAAGTAGTGCCTTATATCTTGTCTCAAAAACTATCTGTGATGGAGGAAAAGAATCCTCCCCCTCCCATAATCAGTTCATGAATTCTTTTTATGCACATCCGGCCTAAATTATGCACAGTGTAAAATTCCAAATTCAGGTCCAACCTTGAGATTTGATCTTGCATGCCCTTACTCAATACATTGTAAACTTAAGGAATTATTCTGTTATTCATATTTAAAAAGCAGAGGTGTGAAATTGCATACCATTTTAACAGAAATTGATAGATAAGATGTACTTTAAATGTGAAGGACCTACCACAAAGTATGCTCAAATCACGACTGCACAGTCTTATGCTCTTTGCATAGTTTTTAATATTCTTATTTATATGTACATTTGATAAATGTAACAGTAGTTCTAACTGAAGCCAGTACAAATCTATTGCATTATATTAAATAGAAATCCTGATTTTTTTTAGACGTTTGACCCAGGAAACAAAGTCCTGCTTTTAGCTTGTTGCATAATGGCTCATTTTGACATAGACATCCTCATTTGACAAACGTGAATTTTACCAAGAAGTTACTGAAAGAAGAGTTATGCTGCAGCTGGAACAGTACTTCTGAATATATTGCATGTCACGGATGAGTGCTTTACCTTCAATGTCTTTCTTAAAAGTACATAACTTAGGTGCTGGTGTGACTGTGAAATGGCCACATCATAATTGAAACCACCTGTAAATTATTCCAAGACTGAGTAACTATATCAAATTAAACCTCTCTCTTATTACAAATTACGTGGATTTCTCCGACTATGGTTCTTGGACAGTTTTTTGAGAAAATTCTTCTAATCATAGCTTTGCATGCTCAGTCTTAAATCTTTGGAAAATCTCGGAAGATTTTCCCCAGTGGATCTTCAGTGCAGTTATGAAACTCTAGTAATATATTTTAGCTTGGTAGAATCTTTTGTATTGTTTTGACTGTCAATGAGAACAAGAGAAGTCCGTTGATGATTCTCTATTATTTCAGCCACACTGCCGAAGCGCTGGATTGAGAAAACAGAGATGACGTAACACATCATAGTTGGAAACACAAAACCTGTTAATTCAGCTAACAACCATAATTTTAAAAACAACTTTCAGTATTTAATAGTCCAAAACAAAATAGTTCAGTGTTACAAATACAGAATATCTAGTTTTAAGTCAAGATTTTCTAGAAACGTTGTACATGAACTTGCATTAGGAGATTTAAGATTTCTTCAAAACTCTGTTCTTAATCATGCAGAAACCTCCAGGCTCGCTTGTACAGAAGTTCACCCTTCAACATGTGTAGGGCATTGAGGATGGCAGCTGGGGGGGGGGGGGAGGAAGGAGCTTAGCAAGCTCATGCCTGTTCATGTTTTGCTTTTATGTACGAGTAAAGCACCTGAAGAGTGCTCCATTGAGAGACTCAAACTGGATACATTGAAATAATGAAGCAGAACAAAATTTTACTCACCTTTCTGGAAACTAAATGCTTTGAATTAACATTAATGGCAACTGAAGAAGAAACCCAGTTACTTTACACTTCCTTTTACATTAATTTTACATTTATTTTACATTAATAAAAAAATTGTGAAAAACTCTTATTATTGAGAACTGAAAAACTGAGTATAATTTAATAAGGGGAGTTAATCAACCAGCTCAACAATGTTACTTTATATTTTTAATTCTCTTTCGGGGACAACAGGATATTCTTGCCATTTGGCCATTTCATTTGGGGCAGTACAATATAGTTTTTAACATTTAAGAGACTTATTTTTTAAGTGTAGCATTTTTAAAATAACTGCATTCCCAACCCCACCTACTTGGGAGTAAGCACCATTGAATTCAGTGAGATTTACTTCTGAGTAGACAGTGTTAGGAATGCAGCCTAAGCATGCACTCTTATACTTACCAGCAGAGCTTGGAAAAGTTACTTTTTTGAACTACAGCTCCCATCAGCCCCAGCCAGCATGGCCACTGGATTGGGCTGATGGGAGTTGTAGTTCAAAAAAGTAACTTTTCCAAGCTCTGCTTACCAGGGATAAGTCCCATTGAACTACACTCCTGAATAGACATGCATACTAATGTGCTAGCACAAATATAAAGGCTGTCTCCAAGACGGAATTAAAAACATGAAATTAATCCTGATAAGCTCTAGTATTTTATCTAATTGTCCTGTTTTGCAAGAAAATAATACATATGCTTTATTCCAGTTTCATACCCTCCCAATAGATTAGTTTCCTGACTCGTAACAAGTACTGGTCAGAACTTTTAGTATTAGCACAGTTTAATTAAAACTGGATCAACGGTTTATGAGACATCAAGGTTTATTTGGGTTTTTTAAAACATAGTAACTTCCCTTCTATTGTCATGAAGTTGCTAATTATTGAGTGGGGTGTAAACAATTACTGAGTAGAATTAAAGTAGTGTTAGGTGCTGTTCTGCAAAAACGTATATAAAGAGTAACAGAAGAGTACCCATAGTGCTATTTTTCCTCTTTAGGTTTAATTTCAAATTTTAATTTCTGGCACAAAGCAAAGAGTAAAGTAACTGTACTATCAGCATAAGGCATATTTGAATCCAACTGGCTATTTTTTTTTTAAGTTAAGGGGATGTGGGAAGCATATGCCTACAAGTGGGAATTGTGTATATCTGTCTTCTGTTCAATTAAGTTGTTATTCCCCCCCTCCCCCCAAAGGCTCCCCTCCTGGGATTTGCACAATGTCCCTACATTTGGACAACTGATCGTATTTTGGTGTGGCTTACATTTTGTTGTCTTTAAAGATAGCTATAGTTAAGAGCTCCCAGCGGGAGTTCTATAATGAAAGGTGGATGGATGGCTTAATTGTTAAAAAGTGTGTAAATTGCACTGACGTTTTAATTAGATCTCATTTGGATTTGAATCACCTAATTTGCTTAGTTCCATGTGTAAGAAAAGTAAGTTTTAAAAAAGTTGTTTCTATAAATTACCATGCCCATAAGCAGTGTAACTAAAATTCCCACCCATACCCTTAAGTTATAAAACAGAAATGTAATCACCCACCTCTTCGCCACTTTTTTCTCTACCCAAAGCATACTGTCTTGTTGATTCAATAAACCGGACTGGGATGTTATATACTCTGTTGTTATAAAATACAACAAGCGTATATGGTTGCTTTGAATCTTGTCCAGAACTCTTCCTTACTAGGAAGGATCCGTCCTAAAAGTCATGTGTGAAAAAGCAAATGGTAATTAGGGTTAATGACATAAGGTAATTTTTCATAATCCTTTTTTCTGCTATCTTAACAGATTTAAAAATGCTAGTTAATGTGCAATGTAGCTCTCCCAAATATTAGGCTCGGGGCTTTCACTTTTGCAATCTCTGTTGGTGTCTACCTCCTTTGGAAATATTCTGTTTTTGCCTCCAAAATTAACGTTGATCCTAAAAATCTTTCTGATAAAAAAAAATCTATTAATATATCTGAAATACTATATATAGCTTTTGCTACTGCCATTTTTGAGGAATTGACATTTGGCCTTTTTCTACAGAATGTGGCAAGATGCTACTCTGTTATGTAGAATAGAATTAAGAATATTTCATTCTATTCTCAAATGCAGGATTCTGTTAGGAAGTTGATTTTTGATCTGAGAAAGGAACCAAGCTTACAGGTTCTAAATCAGGTTACATTCTCATAGCACCTAAACATGTATATATGGACCTGCAACTCAGGATAACACTTCATGTGTCTGATGAAGTGGACTGAAGTCTATGAAAGCTCATGCCATAATAAATTTGTTAATATTTAAGGTTTGACAAGACTCTGGCCTGTTTTTATTGCAAATGTAGTTTCTGTAGAACAGTGTTATGATGACTACATTATAGTGGACAGCCTGCTACCAAGAACTGCTTGTCTCTTAAAGGGATGTGAAATCCCAAAGACTCATTGAACAGGTCCCATCTGTTTTAGCAGATCCCTATTTTGGAGGTCCCTTCCTTTCATCCCTTGTGTGTCCAGTGTGCATTTTTGGATTTATGGTAAACTAACATTGGACCTTCTGCAACCCCATATTGAAAGATTACTAAGCTGACTATTCTATCCCATTACAGAGTGCTACCTACTATAGTAATAGTGCATGCAGTGAACCTCTCGGCTCTTTAAGAGACTTGGAACTATTTAATCTCTGCACAAAATGGTTGAATTTTGCATTCTGAAAGAAGGGTCTGAGAATAACTATTCTCATATTGTATGAAGAGCTTGTAACTAGTACCCTTTATTCCTGTTAAGCATATACCTCTTAATGTTTGGTTTGTTTGTAAAATTCAAGTTCTGTTTCCCTTCTATACTTCTAAAGAGTTAATACAGGCTATAAGGATTCAGAAAATTATTTTTACCTTGTTTGATTTGTATAATGCATCTTCAGCTGTTTTTCGATCACTTGAAGCCATATACCATGCTTTACCCTGAACACCAGCATCCTGTGAAAAAAGCATTCCCACCTGCACACTCAAAAAACACTGATTTACTCATGTTACCTTAGCTAATCAGTTTTAAGACAGTTTAAAGTTATTTCTAAGAACATGAACATATATAAAGTGCATATGTATAAATGCTGAACCATCATTTGTGTAGCTCTGACCAGAAAATGTGTAACGTATGTCTTGTCATTCATAAATGTGTATATAGTCTTGGACCTATTCCAGGGCATCAAAAGTAGTACATGAAGCAACCTTTGTTCTATTTTTAAATGGAAATGTTAAAAAAAGTTTTAAAATGTAGTTTGAATAGAGTTTGTTAAGCAGATAACAAATAGCCAAGGTTCTGTACAAGCCCTGGTATACTTATTCATTTTCATACATTTATATGCCACCTTCCATCCTGGAACTCAAGGTGGCATACATATGTACCTAGGTCTCCCATCCAGGCACAGACCATACCCAAACCTCCTTAGCTTCAGCGGCCTTGCATGCCTTCAGACCATACCCTGAGTATGGTAAATGAGAAATTGCAGGCAATTTCTCATAAAAGAAAAAAAATATTAAACAAGTATTGATTTTAAAATATATGCTTTCTGCTGTGGTGAACTGGAATTGTAAAATGAGTAGTCTAAGGATTTAACCAAAGATTGTCATTTTATAATAGGAAAACCAATTAGATCCCCTACAGCATTGGTTCCCAACCTGGGGGCTGGGAAGTAATCCAGAGGGGGCCGTGAACAGTAAAGAAATGAATTATTTACTAATTTTTTAAAAAAGTCTTCACTCCTTCTACACTGTCTGCTTTCCATTGCCGCTGCAGATGACACCTCCCCCCTTGCTCCAAATGAGAGGGGAGGCCTTTTGCTGAAGCGCCAGAGCTTCTTTCAGGCGCACTAAGGGCAGGCATCTGCCTATAAAATACATGGCAGAAACCAAAGGAGGCTGAGGGTGGAGCTACCAGGAAGAAGAGGGGATTACTATCACTGATTCCTGTCTCCTTGCACTGCTGCTACTGGCAACGCCCTTACTTAGAATGAGAGGAGAGGGCTTTTTGTGAAGCAAAAAGAAGCAAGCCTGCAAAGAAAGGCTGCTTTCCCCCTTCCTTCCTGGCAGCCAGCCTGCCTCCCTGGGGGGAGGGGGTCACAAAAATATTTCAGCTTATAAAGGGGGTCCCGTGCTCATAAAGGTTGGGAACCGCTGCCCTACAGGCCAAGTTTGACAGGTTGATCAGTTGATTGTTGCCATTTACAACTCCCCCCTTTCAGCCCAGCCATATCTTTATCTGCCCCATGCCTGACATCATATTAAGACATGTGAGTCTGGCTTGGCTGAAACTGCCTTGTGGGCCAAATTGGGTCAACGGGCTGGAATTTATATCTTGACCAAAAGCTTGTGGGACACCCCCCCCAATCTTTTTAATGAATTTAAATAGCATTGTACCTGTTCTGCTGTGCTAGGACCACTTTGCATGCTATTACATGGAGTACCTAAGGTGCGGTTCATAGGTTCTGGTGGTCCTGAAGAAGACACAAGGTAACATGTTAGCTTCCATGCTGCTAAAATGAGAGAGGGCTATATCGCAGCTCCATCTGCCTTCCCCACAGGTGGCTTTACTTAAAGACATTTTGTATCAGTGATAAAGACAGCATGAGAGGAACCTACATTAAGGGTTTTACCCACATCAAGGTGCATGGATTTGAAATCTATCCCATCTCTAGTCAAATGAGTGAGTACTTACTTGACAAGATTGATGGCTTTGGAGGCAATGGTCTGAAACAAAGGATGGTATTACATATAATTCTGATTTAAGAGAACTGCATTTTGCCCATCCATAGCACCACCATTTTAAAAAAAGCAAAAAAGGCAGCCACACCGGAAATAGGAGAAAAATACAAGGGTGATATGGATTGTAAGCAGCTTAGTCAAATTCATTGAGGACAAGGCTATCAATGCCTACTAGACATAATGACTGAGTACTGCCCCCAGTATTGGAGGCAGTATACTTCTGAACACCAGTTGCTGGGGAACACAGGAAAGGAGAGTGCTGTTGCACTCATGTCCTGCTTGTGAGCTTCCCATAGTCACTGGGTTGGCCACTTTGAAAATAGGATGCTGGCAGTTCAGCAAGGGTTCTTTCTTTTCCCATGCATCTTTGTTATCCTGAGGAAAAAAAATTCTCTCCTGGTTTATTCTTGATTTTCTTTGAGAAACATTTCCTCAAGCTCTTGCAAGAACTTCTGTCTGCTGATATCCAATAGGGTTGGATCCAACGGAACCTTAGCATGAGCAAAGGTATTTCTACTCTCAATTCTCCCTTTCAACTACAGCACATTCCATGGTTTTCCTGAATTGGAGGGCTGCAGTAGCGAGAAAGAGACAGGAAAGCCCCATCTCATGCACAGTTGTTAAGATCCAATCAATTCTGTTAGCTGGTGAAAAGAGGGAGATTATGGCTTCCTTCTAAATTGTCAATATAGTTTTTCAAGAAACCGCACTTAAAACTAAAAAATGTTTAATGTTGGATTTTCTATCCAATATCTATTGGGCGGGGGAGGGGGGAATAACCAAGAGTATACATTTTGAAGTTTACATGCTGCTCCTAATAGTAAAACAATTTTTCTTGTCTGTTAGAAGAAAGACAATGTACTTCTTGCATTATGCAATTTTTGAATATTATATTTGCATCTTGAGCTTTGTATCTGTTAATTTTATGTGCCCCAAAGCTTATGTTTTGCTCTCCTGATGTTTAGAGGACAAGGGCACATAGTGTACAATTAGTGTTTCTAAGGCCCCTACACATCCTCACAGAAGAGCACACAATCACTTAATGTGGAAATTGTTAAGGAAAATATTTGAATCCAATTTCACCTCTTTCCCAGTAAACATATGCATTTTGGGTTCTCTCCTTTTTAACTTTGAAACCAGCAGATCATGGTCTGTGGCACTAATGATATTTTGAATGTAAATAGTGTGCTTACTTTTGTATGCTGGATGGAATAGGTGGAAGAGGGGTATCGTGGTTGGAACCACGGCGACGTTCAGCTGGTATGGGTTTATCTGCGCTTAGAAAAAAGCAAAGTCTGATGAGGAAAAAGATACACGTATCTGTTGCTTTTGCTAGGCTAGGTCAACTTGCATGTGAGCAAAGATCAGGGATGGGGAATCTGTGACTCTCCAAATGTTACTGGCCTACAGGTCTTCATCCAGGACTATCGGACATGCTTTCTAGGAATGATGGGAACTAGAATTCAGCAACATTCAGAGAACCACCGGTTCCTATCCCTAGCAAGGACACAACTTTGGAATTTGACGTTCCACTTTCTGCTGTGCAAGAGTTGCAGCCACTGAAGATCCAGGCATGAAGCTTTGTAGTCCTTCAGCTATTATTCTCTAGTATGTTTTTTTTCCCTATCTAGAAATAATATTTTATACCCAGTTTATGAATACTATGATGTAAGGTGGAAGGCAATGATAAACCACCTCTGAGTATCTCTTACTACGAAAATGCTAAAACAGAGTATCCAAAATGCAACACAAGATAGTGCTGGAAGATGCGACCCCCCCAGGTCAGAAGACACTCACTGAGCTACTGGGGAAGTACGAGTACCACTGTGACTAATGACGCAGCTGGATCAAAGCCGAAAGGAAGCCCAGAGGCTGATGCGCACAGATGCAAAAAGAGAGTCTGGAGTTGTACGACGCAGACAATAGGAACATGGAATGTGAGAAGCATGAACCAGGGAAAGTTAGAAATTGTCAAGCAAGAAACGGAACATATCAACATTACAAAACTTGGTGTGAGTGAATTAAAATGGACAGGAATGGGACATTTTCAATCAGGCAACTACAAAATATATGCGGGAAATGAGAAATTAAGAAGAAACGGGGTTGCTTTAATAGTGAGAAGTGATGTAGCAAAAGCAATTAGGAGCTACAATGCAAGGTCTGAGCGAGTGATATCAATGAGATTAAACAGGAAACCTATTAACATAACCATCATCCAAGTCTATGTTCCAACGGCAAACGCAGAAGAAGAAGAATTGGAGAGATTTTACGCAGAAATACAGGAAGAAATTGATCACACACCAAAACAAGATGCGCTGATAATCATGGGGGACTGGAATGCGAAAGTAGGGAACAGAGAAGAACTAGGAATTGTGGGGAAATGGGGCTTAGGAGACAGAAATAAAGCAGGAGAATGACTTACTGAATTCTGTGAAGCCAATAATTTGTTTCTTGCAAACACATTTTTTGAGCAAAAGATGACTGTACATGTGGACATCACCAAATGGTCAATATAGGAATCAAATTGATTATATAATTGGTAGCAGAAGATGGAGAAGTTCCATACTTTCTGCGAAAACAGGACCAGGAGCAGACTGTAGTACAGATCATGAACTGGTTGTATCGAAAATCAGAGTAAAGCTAAAGAACAGCAACAAAGCAATCATGATGCCAAAATACAATTTAAATAACATCCCAGAAGAATATAAAGATCAAATAAGAAACAGGTTTGAGGCTTTCAACTTAGTTGACAGAGAACCAGAAGAACTATGGAGTGAAGTCAGAGACATTATCAGGGAAGAATGCAAAAAGACAATACCTCTAGTTAAAAAGAAAGACCTCAGTGGGTGACTGAAGAAACTCTTAAAATGGTTAAAGAGAGAAGGAAAGCAAAAGCAACAGGAGATAGAAACACAGTCAGAACCCTAAATGCAACAATACAGTGACTAGTATGTAGGGACAAAGAGAACTATTACAATAGTTATTGTATAGAAATAGAAGAGGACAACAAAAAGGAAAGAACAAGAGCCCTATTCCAAAAGATTAGAGAAATGAAAGGGAAATTTAAAGGAAGAGTAGGGATGTTGAATAATCAACAGGAGAACACACTGACTGACTGAGATGGAATAAAAGGAAGATGGAAGCAATACACTGAAGAACTCTATAAAAGAGATGTAAGGATGATAGATTCATTCACGGAGGAACCGTATGATAAAGAACCAGAAATTTTAGAATGTGACGTAAAAGCTGCTCTTAAAATACTTGGAAGAAACAAATCACCCGGAACAGATGGCACAGCAATAGAGTTGCTACAAGCTACTGAGACTGAATCTGCCCAAATTTTGACAAAAATTTGTCAATGAATATGGAAAACTAAATAATGGCCCACAGACTGGAAGCATTCCATATACATTCCAATTCCAAAGAAAGGGGATCCGGGGGAATGTGGTAATTATCGAACTATTGCCTTAATATCCCATGCAAGTAAAGTAATGCTCAAGATTCTACAACAAAGGCTCTTACCATATATGGAGCGAAAAATGCAAGATGTCAAAGCTGGATTTAAAAAAGGAAGAGGCACCAGAGATCATACGTTGGATAATGGAATGGACCAAGGAATTTCAGAAGAAAATCACCCTGTGCTTTATAGATTACAGCAAACCCTTTGACTGTGTAGATCATGAAAAACTATGGAATGCTTTAAAAGAAATGGGGGTGCCACAGCCTCTGATTGTCTTGATGCGCATCCTATACTCTGGACAAAGAGGCTACTATTAGGACAGAATATGGAGAAGCTGATTGGTTCCCAATTGGAAAGGGTGTGAGGCAGGGGTTTGTTTAATCTGTACGCAGAACACATCCTACGGAAAGCGGGATTGGACCTAGATGGAGGTGTGAAAATTGGGGGGAGAAATATTAATTATTTAGGATATGCAGACGATACCATTCTACTAGCAGGAACCAGTAATGATTTGAAACGAATGCTGATGAAAGTTCAAGAGGGAAAGCACAAAAGCAGGACTTCAGCTGAATGTCAAAAAGACTATAAAGTAATGACAACAGAAGATTTATGTAACTTTAAAGTTGAAAATGAGGACATTGAACTTGTCAAGGATTATCAGTACCTTGGCACAGTCATTAACCAAAATGGAGACAACAGTCAAGAAATCAGAAGAAGGCTAGGACTGGGGAGGGCAGCTATGAGAGAACTAGAAAAGGACCTCAAATGCAAAGATATATCATGGAACACTAAAGTCAGGATCATTCAGACCATGGTATTCCGATCTCTATGTATGGATGTGAAAGTTGGACAGTGAAAAAAGCGGATAGGAGAAAAATCAACTCATTTGAAATGTGGTGTTGGAGGAGAGCTTTGCGGGTACCATGGACTGCAAAAAAGACAAATAATTGGGTGTTAGAACAAATTAAACCAGAACTATCTTTAGAAGCTAAAATGATGAAACTGAGGTTATCATACTTTGGACACATCATGAGAACATGATTCAGCAGAAAAGACAATAATGTTGGGAAAAACAGAAGGGAGTAAAAATAGAGGAAGGCCAAACAAGAGATGGATTGATTCCCTAAAGGAAGCCACAGACCTGAACTTACAAGATCTGAACAGGGTGGTTCACGACAGATGCTGTCGGAGGTCACTGATTCATAGGGTCGCCATAAGTCGTGGTCGACTTGGAGGCACATAACAACAACAATGATATAAGGCACAATTCAGATAAGAATAGCAAAATTGGATTCTGACGGATTCAGTTCTCAGTTCTATAGCCATAGTGGCAACCGTATGTGCAAGTGGAAGGGAAATTGGATGCTCAAATAACTCCTTGCAATGAAGCAGGATCTTTTATTAACTGTATCACACCTTGATTATATAGTCTTGTTGAAATGAGCAGAAAGAGATGCACAGTGTACTTTGCCAGAGATGCATTTAGCTGACTTATGTGTTGAGTGGTCACCCCCCCAAGAATCCTCATGATTCACTGGTGTTTGATATATTTACAAAGCAAAAGTGAATATCCTGGCTCTGTTTAATAGATTTAACTAATCTGTGTTTCATGATGCAGAGTATATAGGCTACTTTAGCTCAGCACTTTTTGCAAGAATCCCAGCAAGTGGGAGGTGGACTACCAGTAATTGGCTGGTGAATCATCAGTAGATCACTGATGAATCTTCTACTTGTGATTCCCTCCCCATGTATAGCACAAATCCAGATAATACATTTCAGACACTTCAGGGGAAAACAACAACCTAGTTGGTAAATCTAGGAATGAGACCTGGGTGAAGATGCCTTCCTAATTCTTGAGTATGGAAGTAACATCAATTTGCAAAAGATATCTAGGAATATAGGAAGCTGCCTTATAGCAGACTATTTGTCCAGTATTGTCTATCCTGATTGGCAGCAGTTCTCCATGGTCTTGGGAAGAGGTCTTTCACAGCTTTTTCTACTTGATCCTTTAACTGGAGATGCCAGGGATTGAACCTGGGATCTTCTATGTGCAAACATAGTGGTCTGCCATAGCAAAATTTGGCAAATCAATCCCACCTGATAGTATACCTTGAATGTCAATTGCCATTGCAGCATTTCAGAGTATTGCCCATTATTAATAAACCAAAATAACATCATAAACAAATCTTCACACAGTAAAACTAGTTTACCTTCAATAATACTTAAGTGGTTTCTGTCAGGGAGGCTTGGCTTCTACAAAGACACAGAAGGTGAGTAAATCAGGTAAGAGAATGTGTGGTAAAATGCTCTTCAGCCAGTGACCTGACACTACAAATGATTGCATTCCTGTTTTGTTCTAGGCTTGTGGTGGATAATATCCCTCCCTATTTACTGAACGTCTTTGTAAGAAGAGAAACACCAAATATCTATCCCAGCAATTAGTTGAAATAAAATTCTTCTCCATCCAGCAGTACTCTGGATGGACTTGGTTGTCAGCAGAAGCAAAAATAACTGTAGAGAAAGCCTGTCTTACTTTTACGACAATCAAATTGGAACAAATATAGGTAGATAACAATGTAGTAAATTTAGGATACTGGTTGCGTTAAGCACTGTTTAGTATTATGGAGTGATTGAAAGTTTTATTTTGTTATGGTTTATTGTGAGAGTTTGGACACCACAGTAAACCACGAAGAGTTCAGAAGCATTGATGTCCATTTTTTTGCTGATCAGCAGTATGCCGTTTTACCCAAACTGAAAAACTGGTTAATATTGTTTGAAACAAGCCAACTTCAAACCATGGGTTATTAAGCTAGCTTGTTCCAACAAACACTGTTAACATAAATTAAAGTTTAAGGTTTGGACATAACCCTAAAATGTGGTTAATTGAAATTGGAAGCAAAAGCTTCCAATCTCCTCCTTGTGACTGTACTGGAATGGGGAGCAACCAGACTTCCATACAATTGCTCTGGTTACCCTTGCACAAGGAGGTGTCACTTAATTTCTTGTACATGTGTCTCTTTGGCTAATGGTGAGAGTCCCATTTGTTGTACTAACATCCTGCAACCCTGCTCCCATTTTATGGAAATGTGTTCTTGTACCTGAAAATTAGTGACATAAGACTACTCATTTTTCAGAAACTTGTGTGCACTTCCATGTTATATTCCTTTCATACAACACATGAACTATGGGATGTTCACATGTCACATAGTTCACAGATCCCATAAATACAAATAGGATTTAAAGGTACAATATACCAAATCTATCCAATGGAATAGAGCAGATGTGGGGAACCTTTGGGCCTCCAGATGTTGCTGAACTACAACTCCCATCATCCCTGGCCATTGGCTGATGAGAGTTGCAGTTTCCCACTCATGGAACAGAGGATAAATAAAGTATGTCTTTGTAAACACATGTAAATGAAAAAAAGATTATAATATGGTTCACGAGCAATACCAGGCTGCCCTTGGAGTTTCTCTTCAACATAATTTTATAAAATAAAAATCAGCTTACCAATGCTATTGCTGGATTTGGTAAGTTTTTTCTGCAGGTAAAAAAAGAGTTATTACTTTCAATACATAAGCTTGGATGCAAAGGTGCCAAATGCCTGTGTGGAAGGCACTTTTGTTCACCCAAAGGAGTCCTCAATTTCCCACTTTCTCCTCCAGCCCCATATGCCACATCCAATGCCATTCCAGAGTGGCTTTTCAGGAGACTGCAGTGGGAACAGGGAGGCAGGAAAGCCCTGTTAAAAGTTGGGAATCCATGGAACACCCAACCTTTGCCTTGCTCTTAATGGTGAGAATTGTAAAAAATAATCCTGTGTGATCATTTATAGAAAGCCTCTGCTTTACCACCTCCACTAAAGACTGGGTATAAAGATCACAATAGATGGAGCAATTCTATTGCAAGATAAAGGTATTTTAGTCACTTACGTAATCCTTGGAAATGGAGACGGTACTGTAACAGAAGGAACCTTGAATTCTGGAGCAGTATTGCTGCTGTGATCTAAAATTTCAGACACCGTGCTTAGTGCAAGCTTCCCCAGCTTGATGCCCTCCATATGTTTTAGACTGCAATTCCATCAGCTCCAGCCAGCATAGCCAGTGGTCAGCAATGATGGGAGTTGTACTTGTAGTACCAGGTTGTGGAAGCTGGCTTAATGCAACACACTTAAAGCCTATTGTTTCAAAAAGCAATGTTACATTTCTAACATACACATTAGAAGGCTTACAAAACAAGCAGTAAGTTGCAAATAACAACTATGGCTTATTGCAGCTGAAATCTCCCCAAATGATGCAAGTGTTCTGAGAATCCTTAACACATATCAAACTTGCAAGAACTGCTTTGTGTATTATCAATAGTCATGACAATAAAGTAATAATACTGATGCAATTAGTACAGGTGTGACTAATGTTTGGTCATCCATATAATGCTGTACTACAGCTCCCATCCTGCTGGCTGAGGCTGATGGGAGGTAGAGTCCAACAACATTTGGAGGGCCACATGTGGTAACAGAGCTTTGAAGTGTCTCATGTGGCCTGTTTCACGTGTCTTTTTACTGCAAATGAGCAGCATGTTGGAGCATGTTGCTTAAAAATCGGCACTTTGCTCCCCCCTGCTTCTACTGTTGCCATAGTACGGAAGAAACAAGCCAGAATCTGACTTGTTACATGTGATTCAGGACTCATGGTTTATTTTTGCCCCAAAACAAACCGCAAGTGATAAGCCAAGAACAAACCATGGCAAAAGCTCATGGTTTGATCAGAGGGAAACAACCCATGAGTACTGGTTTGTCTCACCCTTGATATACCCTACCAGTCACTGCACTTTGCAGGAGAGCACTTCCTGCAGATACCATCTCATCAGGAGGTCCATTCTGTACTATGTAGGAATTGGGCCTTTAGTGTAACGGCACCTACTTTTTGGAAGTCCTTCCTGTCACATATTAGACAGGCATCATCCTATTGTCTTTGGGGTCTCTACTGCTTTCTTTTTCCTACAAGCCTTTCAAGTGAATATTTTTATCCTGGTCTGTGTTGGATTTGAAAATGTTTTTATATACGTTTTGATTGTTAAATTGCTTTGGGAAACTTCAGGAGAAATAATTCATAAATGAAAGAAATTGATAACAAGAAGCCAGGAGCCAGAAAGGAGCAAAGCATGGACTTTTGAGCAGCATGCATTAATGCACTACTCATTCACATGGAACCATTATATTTTAAGTATGGTTTAATGTGACATGCAAACCAGGCTATTACTTCCTAAAGCAATCCTGTAAGGTAGGAACAGCTGAGAGAGTGGCTTGCCTAAGGCAGCCTAGCATATTCATAGAACAGGTGAGATTCAAACCAGACTTCCTGATCCATACCTCAGTTTCTTAGTCATGATTTTAAACCAGTTCTAAGGTACATGGTAAGAAATTCTAAACATACCGACGCCATTTGTTATAAAATTTGAAATACATGCACCATAGAAACTGACATTTTAGATACATAACAATATTAACAGTGCAAATGTATGGATCTTTATTCAAAAATAAGCCCAATTTTGTAAGGAGTTCTGCCTAAATGGAATAACGGGCAGTATAAAATTTGGTGTGGAGCATTGCCACCCTGAAGTGGCTTTGGATGGTCTCTAGTCCTAATGCAAAAGGCCCCTCAATTGTGCTCAATGCAGAATATACTTACTCTCATCATCTTGCATTCCAAGGCTATCGGGTTCCTGAAATGAAAATACAGTTGTCAGATTTTGGTACTGAATTTTGATAAAGAGTATTTCACACCAAATACTCTGGGTATCTGAAATAAACTTAGCATCAGTTATCAATATCAGTGATGAAGACTGGACAGTTCATTTGGGATGAGAGATAGCTCTGATCGATTCCTATGAGCTTTGCAGATACTAACTGCTAAACCACAAAAGTTACGCTTCCTGATAGCTGTTGAATTCTAAAGCAACAGGACAAGTAACTTGTGTAGTAAAGCCAAATACTTACTGTAGATCAGAGGTACCCAATGTGCTGCCCTCCAGACATTGTAGGACGTCAACTGCCATTAGCCAGTGTGGTCAGTGATCAGGGATGATGGGAGTTGTAGTCCAACTTCTGGAGGGTACCAAATTGGCTATCCCTGCTACAGACAAATGCAAAGCATAGTCAGTAAGTTGATTGGGATGTACCACTTGGTGGTAAGTTGTTCTATGCCAGCCTTCACCAACCTGGTTAGGACTGATCAGAGTTGGTAGTTCAAACCTCTGAAACCAGGTTTTTTTGTGGGGGGGTTTGCGCAGGAAATCTAAAGTGGTGCTTGGACTTGTCCATACAGAACTTTGCCAAGTTGGTTGCTATGTGCAATGGGAATGAAGGTTTAGAAAATTTATAAACAGCTGGCTCAAAAAATTCTCCAAGCACTGTATAAGTCCAAATATATAAAAATGACAAAAATACCCAAACCAAAAACAAATTGCTGTTCCATGTGAATGGCATAACGTGTGAGCTAGCTGCCCCACTTCCCATGATCCAAGTATTGTGGAAATAATGCTAGTTGTTTGTATCTTTGTATCACCCTTGTGAAGAATCATTACTTGGTTTTGTCTGGTCTACAAATTGCTTCTTTCATTGTCAAGGGGTGGGATGGAATGGCAAGCTGGCTCAGCTCCATATTTCCTTTCCCTTCTCTTATATATCTTGCAGAAAATCAAAATAATCAAGGGGCTGAAGCAACTCCATTACAAGGAAAAGTTACAACTTTGGGGGATATTTAGTTTAGAATACAGGCGAGTGAGGGAGGCATAACAGAGGTGCATAAGATTATATATGTTGTGCAGAAAATAGACTGTTTCATGTGGGAGAAGCAACTGCCCTTCCTTGCAGACACCCATGCTCTGGCAGGAAAAGGTTTTGGGCCAGCCCCGATAAAGAATCGCTGCGTCTTTTGAAGCTGGCACCTTGAGTGAGATAATAAAAGCCAGACTGATAAGCCACAGAAAGCTGAAGGAACAATCCCAAAAGGGTGCAAAAAAAGTATTTGAGCCAATAGAGATGTGCTTTCCTTAGGTATTCAGACAAAACTGGAAGAGAAGGAAAGGTCATTGCCATCTGTTGCAGTATTTCCCAATCCTTCCATGAAAATTTTTGCTAGCTAAAAGCACAATATAAGAGGCTTTCTGGATCAGGTGAAATGCATATCTAGTCCATGCTTTTATTCTTCATAACAATTTGGAAGTAGCTCCTTCAGTTTTCTGTTCCTTGTGCAACTGTAATTCATTACCGTTCAAGCCAGGTGGGTGGTTAACTACTTACAATTTTTGGCGGAGGACGGTTCCTAGGAAGCGGCAAAATATTTCTGGAAAGCATAATTTTTTTCTCAATCAAACTTTCTCCAGTTAATGAGAACTGTCATTATCTGCTTTGTCATTTCAGTTTTGCCAGAAACCTTTTGTGGTAGCAAGTACCCTGATTAGGATAACCAATGCACTAATCTAGCAGAAATGTACAGTGCTGTGTGTCAGAGCACATGCAGGCAGCTTTTATTTTGGTAGATCAGGAATTCAGCTTCAGCACTGTAAAGAGATTCCATGTGGTTCAACCTATGCTGGTGCAATTGGCCGGATGAACAGCAGTGCAATACCAGCACAGGTCTTAAAATCTGGTCCAGCTGATTCCCTGCAGAGAATGAAGGATTATCTTAAGGTGAAAATCACTTGTCTATCCCTTGGTATTTCCTGTTCTTCTGACTATACAGTACATGTGACACTCACTTGAAAGTATGGGAACCTGCTGTCTGGAATGAACGATCAGACTCCTGTTATCATCCCATGTTTTACTGGTCTTATTAGGCCTAGCAGTAGCTGAGCCTTTCTTATTACATTTACATCCCACTCATGCTTGAATAAGCGTAGGGTGGTATACACCAGGGCTGGAGAGCCTGCAGCTCTTCCGATCTTGTAGGATTCCGACTCTCATCAGCCCCAACCAGAATAGCCAATGATCAGGGATTATGGGAATTGTAGTCCAACAGTATCTGGAGGGCTACAGGTTCCCTATTCACATGGTCCTGGTCTCTTCCTTTTTTATCCCTGCAATCCTGTGAAGTTGGTAAGACAGAAAGCCAATGACTAGCCCAAACTCATCAGCATCATCACTCTGTTGGAATCTGAAACTGAACACACAGGCTACATACATATCATACATTTAAAGCATATTATTTCCCCTGAAAGAATCCTGGGAACTGTAGATTGTTAAGGGTGCTGGGAATAGTAGCACTGTGAGGAGCAAACTATAGTTCCTAGGATTCTTTGGGGAATAATGTACTGGAAATGTATGGTGTGTATTCAGCCAAAGTATCCGCAGTGCCAAAGTAAATGTTCAACATGATCCTCTTTTTTGAGTAACAGACTTGTTAATTGGTTGTCGAGAGCTTTGTAAAATTAATTACTAACCTGGACATATCAGGTTTAAATGATTCTTTAGCTGTGTTGTGTTCATGAGAGTGTCCTCCAGGTCCAGGTCTCTGGATAGGCTTTGGAGGAAGTTGCTTGGGAAACCTTTGGGATAAAAATATTTAAATTATTTTAGAAGTCTCCTTTTCATAGATCATGGGCAGGATCTAAGTGGCTGCACTCCAGGGCTTTGTCCCCCCACCCCAACCTTCCCAATACAGCCCTTTGTGCTTCTCTAAAAGCTGCTGCTGCTGAATGTTAGGGGGAGCAGGATTATAGAGACGCCCGGAAGGCGATTACAAGAAAGAGGGCCTTCTCGGTGGTGGCCCCCGAACTTTGGAACACCCTTCCTGACGAGGTTCGCCTGGCGCCTACACTACTATCCTTTCAGCGCCAGGTGAAAACCTTCCTCTTTGCCCAGGCATTTTAACAATTTTTAATTTTTTTAACATTTTTAATATTTTTGTATTTTGTATTTAATGTGCTAACAGACAGTTATATTGTAATTTGATGACCAGATCGTTTTAAATTGTATTTGCTGTGTTTTTATTTGATGTACACCGCCCAGAGAGCTTGCTATGGGTGGTATAGAAATGGAATTAAATAATTAAATAAATAAATAAATAAAATGAGGTATGAACAGCTACAGTCAGAAAGCAAACAGGCACCTCTTTGACAAGCAGAAGTGCTTTCACTCATGTATGTGGCTATTTGAATACCAGCTAAGTTTGTAAAACATACACGCAAATGTGCTAAACAAAAATGGCTATCCCTTTGATAACTTTGCCTCCCCAGAAATAATTTTTAGGAATGTGATAGATTTATCAATAAACACATTGGGAAAGAAATGGACATATTATATAATGAAGGCAACAGGTGTAAAATCCAGTACACAGTGACCTGGTTTACACATAATGCTAAGCAACAGCGTGTTTAAAACTGATATCCTCAACGTGGTGTTCATGGGCACTACAGTGCCCTCAAACACCCTGCCTGGGACTCACCAAGACCCACTGCCCATCCCAAGTATTATTATTATTTACATTGTTTTCTTTTTTGTTGTTTGGTGGAGGAAGGCTGCCTGTGTGTGTGTTTTATCTGTGTAGTATTTGTTTTGGGGTTTGTGTAAATGTTTTGTCTGTTGTTTGATTTGAGTGTGTGATGAGCATCACCAGGGTTTTTTCTCTGTGAAAAAGTATTTTCTGGTATCCATGGCAAGCTTTTTAGATTTCTAAATGTGTCCTTGGGCCCAAAGAAGATTTGGGATCCCTGGAACTGTGGTTTGTTGAACAAACCATTAACCATGAGTTGTCTGATACATGATCAAACAAACTTAAGATTTATTTCTTCAAAATCTGCATTTTCAACTTTGTTTGTTTTCTTGCATTTTTTGAGTATCTGGGGTGGGGTGGCCAAAGAAACCATGGTTAAGGAAAGGTGCTGGGTTCACCTGTAATACCAAGCCATTGTTAAACCAAGTTTTGTGTAACAGAAAACCATGGCTTTAGATCATGGTGTTTCAGCAATAAACAAACCAGTCAAAGAAGACATTTGAAGAAGTTTACAGGATGTATTTCTAGGAAGAGGTTATGCTGATTATATTTCTGTGATTTTTTCCCTATCTCATCAATAAGACAATAAATATGCATCAACCTTCTTTATAAAATTCTACATCCCAGCTGTAGAATTAAGAGTCTATATGGTTTCAATATGCAAATGAGATACATTAGTCAAATAACTAGGAGCATAATCCTGAAGGGTGTTGGATCAATTTTCATGTGATCTTACACCAGCTCATTTGTTTTACTTCCCACTTAATTCTTGTAGAATTCTAGTGTATTCTGTAAGCCATGGACCTAAATGTACTTTCAGTATCTGAACTAGATGAAGACTCCTCTAGGACATGGACTTAGGGGAAAATTCACAAGGTAACAACATTATGGGTTGTACTGAACTAAGTCCTACTCAGAGCAGACTCATTGAAATTAATGAACCTAAGTGAGCAATGTCTATTAACGTCAATGGGTCTACTTTGAGTAGGATTAGCACTGAATACCATCCTTTGAATAAATTTTTCACACTGATTAATTACCTGGTTAATGGAGGCAATGCTTTTTCCTGTTGAGAGATAATGAACTGTTGATTAGTACGTAAAGAAAATTGTGTTTTAGGAACTTTATGGCTCCAGGACTGTTTGTCAGTTACATCCTGGAATGGCTGTATCCTATCACTATGCAGGACATGATGAGACAGCCATATCTGAAGCATCACTGAACTGGAACATACCTCTCATGTCAGACTTCAAGAAGGCAATGGACAAGCAAGTCAAATCACCAGTGTATTTTTTTCTGAAATAACTTTGTGCAGCATTTTTGTAATTTGACCACACAAAAACAAAAATGGAAACATTTCCCAGTACACCAATGTTTGGTAGGCAGTCCAAGCTTTTGCTGAAAATTCTTCAGGGAAGCTAATAATCTTACTGTTGTAGCACCTTCCTGGTGGTGGATTTCTGTTTTCAGCCATTATTATAAACAAATCAGCCTGATGTTCATAGGCACTGATGGGACCATCTTTCCCAATGGCACCTGCTGAGTCATCATTGTTGAAATGGAGGCCAACAACCCTGCTTAGCCCCTTAGAACTCCACCAGAACTCAACAGCAAACCACCAAGAGTCAGCCAGAAAACACCAGGGCCTCTGCAAATGAGACCAGAAAGCTGGAGCAGAACCTCTGGTCTGCAGGCCAGCTTACAGGCTCCTCACCTAGAGGCCAAGAGGACAGAGTTAAGAAATAAGGAGTAGTTGGTGGAGTTAGCCATAGAAGAGCTATGAACACAATGCCCGCTAACAGGCTCTTAGAGTGCCTAACATCAAGACCCAAAGTCATGAGGTAGTCTGGCAGAGAAAGGGTGACTAAAAGAACTCGGAGAGAGAAAGGAGGTAGAAGCGTCCATCCACAGGAACAGGTATATTCCTAGAGCAGAGGTTCTCAAGCTGTGGTCTGTGGACCATTGATGATCAAAGAACTATATTAAAGTAGTCCATGGAAAAGTTGTGGAAGAGTTGAGAGTATATGTGTGTGATTCTGCTCTCACTTGATTATTTTTTTCTGACAACAGAGTTGGCTGCTCAATCAGGGCTAGATTTACTGAACAGGCTAACAAGATGGGAAGGGCCATAGCTCAGTGACAGAGCATCTGCTTTCCATGCAGAAAATCCCAGGTTCAATCCCCAGCCACTCCAGATAGGGCTGAGAGAAACACATGTCTAAAATCCTGGAAAGGTGCTACCAGTCAGTGTAGATAATACTGAGCTAGATGGGCCAATGGTCTAACTCAGTATAACTCAGCTTCCTATGTGATTCTAATGTGATTTTCACAGTAAAGCACTGGTCAGTCTACTATTCCTCTCAAAAAATTTACCAGTCATGGGCCCTCCTCAGCAGCCTGTGATTTTCAGAATATAGCACTGATTTGAACAAAAAAAAAAGTTTATTCAATGTTCCATTGAGTCTTGCCGTAATTTTGAAGTGGTCTGTGGTTTGAGAACCACTGTCGATGAGACATCCTGACACACATGCAGATTAAATACATTTATGAATGAGCAAAGGCTTTTTCAAGAGGCAGCTGGACAGCCATCTATCGGGAGTACTTTGATTTGGATTCCTGCATTGCGCAGGAGGTTGGACTTGATGGCCTTTTAGGCCCTTTCCAACTACTATTCTTTGAGACATCTTGGGTATGAGGAGAAAGAAAAATTGATAATAATGGAAGGGAAGTTGGAAACCACAAAATTACAGATATATAGTTATTATGAAGCTCAAGAAACAAATCTCAAGTATGGTCAGAATTTATTCCATCTGAGATTGTAAATCTGTGAAATACAATTCTGAAGATGTACACAGGTTTCATCTGAGCAGAAATGCACCACATGTGTGTGCGTGTGTGGCCACTTCCCATTGTGGGCAATATAGCATTTCTTCTCATCAATGAAAATAGGATGTTTCTGTGCAGATGAGACTTTGGTGACTTTGCACTTCAGTGTTTTGTTTTTAAAGTATGCATAAAAGGTCTTACCTCTTCCTCAGGAATTTCATAGACATCAGAGAGAAAAAAAGAAGAAGGATGTTCTGCAGTTAGAAACAGAAACAAAACTAGAAACATCCATGTGCAAAAATAGGTACAGAAATGATACCAAAAATACTTTTTAAAAAATCAAGAGACAGTTTGGGCAGAACATTTGACACATGTAGATCATGCTAATTTTTTTTTTTAAAGGTGGTTACATAAGACAAGCCACTGATATTCAGGGACTGGTAAAAAATAATATTAGTAATATTAAGAAGAATGATTGACTTCACTTCAATCCTAAAATAAGTGAAGAAAAAGAAGTTCACGGAAAGAAAGTTTCCTCCTCCCCGCTGCATCCATCTCTGCTCCCCAAACCCTCCGTGGACAATGTTGGGTGGTAGGAAGGCGACGTGTTGGACAAGGGGGAATCACACACAAGGTGGAGCTGCCCTTCCCAAGCAGTCCCTTGCATGTCCACCCTACATTGTTGAAGGGGGTCCCCTGACATCCCAGAAATGCTTTTCAGAAGACACGGGATGGGCGGGGGAGAGAATGGAAATTTTCCTCCTGTGAAGTTTTCTGTTCCCTTCTTTTAGAATCCAAGCCAATAATTCTTATTAATATGTTTATTTTATCAAATGTTTAAATTTTTATGGCTTGAATACATTGGGTTGAATACACTGAGTTAGCTGAACTTAAATCAATGGGACAAATGACTTAAGTCCCACCAAATTTAATAGGCTTTTGTCTTGTAATGCTGTGCTGACTATTGTGGCAAAGATTCTGTTAACTTACTGGGTAGAATTACCTACAAAAATTGTTCAAATCCAGCTTCACTGCCTATTTGTTAAACAATGTCACCTTTCAGCAGTGCAAAGGGTGAAAGCGGGGATAGTCATAGCATTGTTAACACCCACTAGGGGGTGCTGTTTTATTTGAAAGCAATATTGGAAGAACACACATGATGATTATTGTTAACATCCAAGAAACTGAAAGGAGTATGTGAACTTAAATTCTGAACATTGTGCATAGAAAAAACTCTTTTCTCTGGTGTGACTTGTTAACACTGTATAGCATTAACGAAGCCTGTTGATTATACCAGACATAACAATGACCTATTTCCTCCAGTTGGCAATTCAGTAGATCCAGGGCCACTCAAGATCCAAAATCAACCCTGAGCATGCAGTAAATTCAATATTCCTTATAGCAGGGACTCTCGCCAGCCCCAGCCAGCACTGTCAATGGTTAGGGATGATGGGAGATCAGGGGTGACCTCTGGAGGACCACAGTTTCTCCATCCCTGCCTTACAGCTATGCTATGAGACAGAGATGTCATTTGCAGGAGCGTCTGCCATGGTAGCGAGGAGCCACTATTCCAACAGTGGTATTACTGCCACTTTCCAGGATGATGGTGGTGAGGTCAGGGTTGTGCGGGCACACAGGCAGAAGCACCAGATTGGTTCTGCTGATGTGCTGGGGCAGACCCAACCTCCCCACCGCCTTGTCCTACCCCTGCACTTACTACCCCGGCAGTAAGTGACAGTGACACTGCTGTTGGGACCCTGCTGGCAACTGCTGGTCATTTGAATGCTCAGTCAAAAGCTCTGTTCTGTTTTCAGTCCGTGATTTGACTAATCATGTCCTGAAAATGGATCTGTCAGATCAAGACACTTCTTTGCTGAATGACCAGCTGCAAGTTGTACTGAATTTGCTGTGCACTTGAGGGCAGATTTTCAGCCTTGTGAACATTTGCCACCCTTTCCCCTCCCAGTTGCACAATGACATAGTGGCTGCCAGGCAGTAAGAACCCTCATGGAAGTGGCTAACCTTTCTGAAGGGGTTCAAAATGTGGTTGATTTTGATGCAACCATGCTTTGACCAATTGCTAACATCTTCAGACACAAAGATCTGCTCCTGAAATTTAGAGAAGGGGGCAGAAAGGGATTACATATCCACAGGTCTGTGTGCAGGGCCAGCAAAAGAGGGTGGCCAGGTCGGGCCCTGGCTGAGGACCTCTGTGGCCCAGAGGGGCCCCTGAAGGGCCCCTCTTAGGGTGGGAGCATACTGCTTCCATTCTACGATTTGCGGTGGCGTGGGGTCTTGCAACCCAACCCTGCCACGGATTGCGGAGAGGGAGCTTCCAGGCACCCCCCCCCAATACAGTCAGTGAGCCTGCACGCACACCCCACCTACCTCTCCTGTCCCTGTGCGTGCTGTGCGCACATGCCTGTCATCAACCAATATGGGGGAGGGGCATCCCTGACATTAACCAATATGGCGGCAAAGGCTTCCCTGAGGAGCTAATGCCCCTGCCACCATCATCTTGGTTGATGGTAGGCATGCGCATAAGCGCATGTCATTAACACAATGTGAGAGGTAGATGGGATGTGCTGGCGACCTTATTAGCCCCGCATCACCTGTATGGGGTGGGTGGGTGTTGGGCTATGGCTGCACGGGCTTGGCTGGTGTCCAAGGACCCAGTCATGTCTGGCGCCAGCCCTGTCTGTGTATATACTGGAATATTAACCCATTTTTTTAAAAAAAGAAAGGTGTACAAACCTAGATCTTGCCAATCACCTTCTAAGGAAACACTTTTATGGTGGCTTTTTAAATAGGACTAAACAATGTAACCAAACCTTTAAAATATACATAATGCTGTTCATATATGATACATATACTAAGCATTTGTGTGGAAGTGCTCAAAATGTACACCAATTTACCTCTCCATTCCTTTTTCTCATTAAGTTAAAATGTTCGTTTTATTTGTTTTGAATTATTTGGATTGAATGCAAACTAATTTCTTAAGCCATTTATCAAAGCACTGTGTTTCCATAATACTGTTATGATACTAATATCTTCTTTCATACCTAATGTGGTAGGCGATGCAGGGACAGGAGGCAACAATGAAGAACTGGGAGGATCAGGTTTTGATGTGGGCTTGATCCGTCGGTTCACCGCTGGGGCTTAAAATGACAAAAGAAAATTGACATATCATGCTAATGAAAACAAAAGTCACATGTACTGTGAAGTCTTTTTGGTGAAAACCAGATTTTTTAAAATCAGTTCCCTTAAAACTGTTAACACAAGATTGCTTTTTTATAGTACAAGCAATATGCAGGCCCCACTCCTTTAGAAGTGTCTTAAAGTTCCTTTTGTAAAAATGAAACAGACCATTCACATGTGTAAGGACAAAGTTCAACAAGCCTACAGCAAAACCTGCTGGTATGTGCAGAACCTCAAGAATATATATTTATTTTAAAATCAGCAACTAAGAATCTGGTCCTCATTGTTTTGTGGGAAGTTTGAAAATGTGCATAAAGTATCTTCTAAAAAATTCAAGGTGAGACTTTTGCTTGCCCTAATTTCTTGCACCATGCAGTGTGGCATTTTTTCCTTCATCACCCTAGACCTTTGGAAGGGGAAGTGGGAAGTATGGATCTTATCAAAAAGAATGAATATTTTATTTATTTATTATTGTATTTATATCCAGCCTTTCTTCCAAGAAGCTCAAGGTGGTGTACATAGTTCTCTTCATCTCCATTTTATCCTCACAACCCTGTGAAGTAGGTTAGGCTGAGAGGCAGTGACTGGCCCAAGGTCACCCAATGAGCTTCACGGCCAAGTGGGGACTTGAACCCTGTTTTCCCAGGCCATTGTCCAACACTATAACCACTTCACCACAATGGCTCTTGTTAACTTAATCTGCATGCATAATTCTGAGAATAATTTTTCTTCTTTCTGTTGGAATGAAATCCAACCCTACATGTTTCAGAGCTGATGCCTTGTCCACTTAGTTGGTTTCATGAAGTTGTGTGTAAAAACATCCAAATGTTTACGTTTTTCAGGCTGTGGAGTGTTTTCTTCTGTGGGCTCAATATAATTATCTTCTTCATCATCTATAGGTACAACATAGTCTGCCTGAAGGAAAATGCAAAGATGAATTAATATATTGTATGGATAACATAGCACATAATTCAGCCATAAAATATAGCACTTTCCCCCTCAGGTTTCAATGCAGAGCTTTTAGTGCATGATTAGATTTCACTTTTGAAATAAATGGGAGGTAAAAAGTGTCATTGTTATTTTTTGTGTGTCCTGGCAAAGCCATTATGACTGCAATGGGGAGGCCTCTGCGGGCAAACCTCCTACTCTACCCAGAGAGAAGGAGATCCACAAAATCCTATGGTCCCTGAGATGCCCCTCCCAGGAACCATAAGACTGATCCCTTAAGATCATTTTAACATTAATCTCTGCTGATAGACGGTGGTTTGTTTTAGTATTACATTTTGTGCTGCTCTGGGTGGCATTTGTGGGTGTTTTTTTATGTTGGGTTTGGATTCAGTGTTGTGTTTTAGTCTTGCTTTATATGTGATATATTGTATGACATCTACAGAAATGGTTTTTAGGAGGTGACAAATGTTAAAAAGCCGATGTTTAGGATACTTATGGGAGCGCCTTGTCCCTTATATATATATTCCAACTCAAATGAACTATGATTAATTGAGAAACATCGTTTTGAGTGTTATATCACCTGTGTGCCAATATTATCTTATGCTAGAAACGTGTTTTTCTGTGGTGGTACTTGAATAATGAGGGAGAGAGATCCACCAGGCCTGTCAGGCATCTTACACCAGCATTCAGGTGGGTGATGAAAATTGGCCTTTTGAGACCTTTGAATTGAATCCAATTCAGAATGGATCCACTAAAATCAATGGAAGTAAGTCGTGGCTTACTAAAGTCCACTGATTCAATGGGTCCACTCTGAGTAAGACTTAGGCTGCAATCCTAACCCCCTTACACCAGGCTGAGGGTGATGGTTGGATTGGGCAGAGGTGTCCCTCCACCAAGTGCTTGCAGCTCATAAACTGGCCTCCCAGTGACAAAGTGACACAAATGACACTCCATCAGTGCAGCACTCCTTTCACTGACTTCAGCAGCTAGTGGAATGTCCCCAAACAGGGTATGCTAGAGGTGGGGAGAGGCTGATCCGGGCTCTGTTGTATCTCGAGCCAGTCCCACTGTTATCATGCTTCCCCATGTAGCCCCTGCTGGTGATTTCAACTTTTTAAGGCTGTTTAATTTTGGCTACTTAATTAATTTTATGTGTATTTTTACAATTTTACATTTACATTTTTAATTATATGTTGTAAGCTGCTATGAGAGCTTTGGTGATGCCATAGATTCAGCATCAAATCTGACTGACACAACTGAACTATTTCATTCTCTACAGGCAGGTGCCTTTGCATTTCTCCTGTTTGTTCTTTGCAAGAATTCATTTTGCATCTGTCAATCAATTTGAGACCACTAATTGATGTAGTAAGTGAAAGAAGAGATCTTGCTGCCTGAGGTGAAGTAACAGCCTCCTCCGCATTCAAGGTATATAGTGCCCATAGCCAACCAGCTTATTTTGGCACCTGAGACAGAAAATCTGACAAACTCTCTCCCACCCTGACAGTAAAAATGCAACAATTATACATTTTAAAACAAACCATTTGCTACCGTTCATGACACTCACCTTACCTCTCCCTAATGGTACATTGCTGATTTAAGCTGATGTAAGTTGCTGGTAAGGTGCTGATTTAGGCAACACATTCTTAACTTTGCAACAAAATGGCATCCTTTGATTGATTTTTGGAAAACCTAATACCAAGCTGCAATTAATACTTGGACCTGTTTTATTAAATTTCCCCTTTTGTTTTGTATTTTGTAAAATGTATTTACAACAGTACTACAGTTGTATTTTTGTGTCTGGTAAACTGCCCAAGGAATACGACTGAAGGGTGGCATAAAAAACTTATAATACATAAAAATACACTTTGTATATTAATTGCATATGTGACATATTAATAGCTTTATTCCTTCTTATTCTATAGCATTTCATCCTGTAAATGAACGAATAAAGCCTTAAAACAAAGAAATAAAAACAGAAGGAAGGATGGTCTCATTTGGAGACACGTGCTCCCTAATGTATATGTTATAATGATAGTATGTAATGTTGTGCTGTATTATGTTTGTCTCCAACTGCATGTGAATAATTTGCTGGTGATTTACTGTCTTATGAGTCAAAGCTCTGAGGGGGGGCAGCTCTTGCATGGACAAAAACATCTACATGAACAGGAGCAACTAGTGTTCTGTAATAGAGAATGTTGCACACATACAATGTTTCCATTTAATATGGAGCATTCTTTGGATACTGAAAGGAGCAGAGCAGCCCTTGGTCCCTCAGAACTGCATGGGAATATCAGAGCTCCTATGTGAGGACTGGAGTGACTGGTCTGGGTTGATTATCTAGATGTGTTTGTAGAACTGTAATGGCATGTGAAGTGCTATGCTGTTAGCGTTAGCAGAGTATTACAATTAATACAACCTAACAAGAAATTAAACACACTGCCGTTCTGTTAAATGAGACCATTCACACATCCCAGCTTTAAGCAGGTGAGGGTTTGTATGGCCTCAGATTGTACAATCACTTTAACATTGATCCCCGTCCTAGGAATTTAAGATGAGACTGTTAATTAGCATGGCCAGTGTCTTCCTTTTAATTATAACAACAACCATAACAATAATAATAGCAGCAAGCAAGAGGTTCTAATATTTGTTTTCTGCCACTAGCTTTGGGACTATTTACTATGGCTTGATTATGCCGATCTCCATTCTACTACTCCTGGTATTACAAATAAACTATATGTAAAGCACATTGTTAGTGCAAAGTAATACTATTTACAGGAATAAGCAAGCAGCTTTCTATTATTCTCTCCTCCATTTCTGAATCTTTGTAAATATAAATATATAAAATATATAAAAAGGACAAATGGTCCTAGAGAAATCATTTTAAAATCGTCATCATTTTTTCTTTGCAAAATCCCTAATGCTGTAGTTCAGAGGATTTATTCTAAACGTGGCCGTGTCTACTTATCTCGTAACTAGCCCAATTTATCTGCCAGCGTTACCTCATCATCCTTTGTAGGTGGAAGTATTGGCTTCAGAGCAGCAGGTGGCGGTGGCACAGTGGCCAGTTTCTTTGGCTTGGATGAAGAATGGCTTGGCAGAGTAGGCAATGGCTTGGTGATGGGCCAAAGCTTCTGTGGACCAGGCCGCTTGTTGTCTATAAATAAGAAGGAAAATCCAAGAACAATTCTTAACTTTTGAAAGGGTGCCTGAACCCCTTTCTATATTGATTTAGTCTACTTATAGAATGAGATCAATTTCAAATGTGAGACTGATGTAGAAGGAATAGGATGTGTAACTGACCTGATCAGCACATCACATTGAACCATAGTTAAACTATGGTTTAATGTGATTGAGCAGTATGCCGGCATATGCTGTTGAAATTATGGGCATTTCACTCCTCCTTTACTCCGGCTACTGCTATGCTATCTGATCTGTGTTGTCTAAACCTGGGCTTGTGGTTTGTTTCCCCCAATCAAATTGCAAGCCTGAATTTAGTCGACATAACAAGCCAGATCATGGCTTGCTTTCAAGTAGTATGACAGAAGCTTTTTCAGTAGTGTGTACCAGCATAGTTTATTTTAACTGTGGCTTAATGTAACTGCAAACTAGTCAATGTATTGTGCTTTCTGGTTCTCTGCATCTCTATCTGATAGAAGAAGCATCAGACTGCATAAGACTAGGAGCTGTATTCAACATAGTGGCAAGTAAGTAGTTTCCTGTAATTTATTTTGTTTTTAATATTGATTTTTAAACTGTTGTAGCCCACCCTGGAAGGGCGGGTAACAACAACAAGAACAACAACAACTTTATTGTTGTTGTTGTTCCAGTAGTGCAAGGATTTCTGCTTGCGCAATGGAATGCCCCCCTTCTCCCATGCATATCCCCTAAATCTGTTCTAGGCATTTCCCCAACCTTCTGGAACAGATTTCTGGAGGGCATGGTGTGCACACAGGGGGAGGAGAGGAGGGGAAGTCCTTTTGCACTAGTGGTAGTCCTTGCACTGATGGGAATATTGCCTCAGATCTTTTTTTTCTATGCAGTTGCACATTCAAAGCTACTTCAATTATGACATATTTAGCATAATTAGACCATGAACAACAGTCAAACTTACTTTTACTTGAAGTCTACTCTAGGATTCCAGCCAAAAACCACTGGAGACTACATAAAAAGCATTGTGTGAAAACTGGGTTCTGTAATCCCTCCTCCCACAGCCAGTGAAATAGGAAGTCATAAACATCTGACTCCTGAAGATGAACAGTTTTGATAAAACAGCACGACTGAGAGAATTGAATGTTCTGACTATATTCCATATTGGCTTGTGTAGTAATTTCTAAAAAATCAAGCTTTCTTGTTTTATAACAATCTAGACTTTTTAAACTCCTCTACTGTTCTTTTGGCAGGAATCTCATATTTTGGGGAGTTAATATTGTGAGACTTTGAGTGATTGCCTTTTAAAAGGTAAACTGCAGGCGCGGAAGCCTGATGTGGCCTGAAACCTGGAGGGCATGGAATTCTCTCCCCCCCCCCAGCACCGCCCACTGGTCCTGATTGCCCCTGCAATTTACTTCTGCAAATTAGTTGTTTGTGCTAATTCTGTGAATGGCGTCATGTGTATTTCAGCCCTGAGTTATATTATAATTTAATTTCACTTTCCACATCACAAAAACCACATTAGACCCATTTTTGGCATTAAAAGGGGAGCTGCATTGCGTAATCAGCATAGAGCAACACTAGCAATTTCTAACTGAAACAGCAGAGAGTCTTCTTGCATCTTAAAGACTAACATATTTATTACAGCTTAAGTATTCATGGACTCAAGTCCACTTTGTCAGATGAAGGGCAATCTTAGTTGGCACATAACAAAAGGAGAAAACTGTAAGGTGGGAGTTAGGAAAACAGGAAGATCATCCTGCTCAGCTCAGTTCTGGGAAGGAGACCAAGAATACTGGGCGTGGCCACCATCTAAATCCTTGCCTGCTTCCTTCTTTCATGCCATTACTGATGCGCTTGAATAGAGAAACAGGTACATGGAATGAGGCATCATGATTACCTGCATATTCTCCTCCAGAACACGAGCAAGCTGCTGGAATCTTTTTTTCATGCTCGGTTGGAGGCGGCTCATAGCTGTCATCACAGTTTTCTTCAGTGGGAACCACGTACATCTCAGAGTCAGAGGGGTCATCGGGATTCTCATAATCACTGTCCTAGAAATAGGGCATTCCTCATTTTCTTACAAGACTGTGACTTGCAACTTTTAGAGATATTAAACACTTTGGGTTCAGAGGTTCAATATGCCATATTTTAGCTGTAATCCAACAACGTCTGGAGAGCAACAGGTTCCCATTCAGTGCCTTATATCCCTTTCTTAAAGCAGCTCAGTAGTATAACTAGTTGCACATCAGTGATCTATGGCACTTAATTACAGCACTGCTAGCTAGATGAAAAATAAAGGTGAAGAATGCAGAAATTCATGGGGATGGTCTTTTCCCTATATCTTTTGTGATATATTTACTGAAACAACAAGAAGATGTAACTTATTTTAGTGACTCAATAGCTGAGATGGAATTTGCAGTTCTGATCCCCATGCCAGCTTCTTTTCACCCAGCTTCAAGACCACTGCTGTGAGTATTCTGGTGGCAATAGCAAGGATCACCCAATACAGATTTAAAAATACAGATACAGTAGAAGAAATAAGAATTTCTGCTCTTCAAAAGTGTGACCAGAAGACTGATTGTATTATTTATCTGTATAAATGTAAGGAAAAAATTGTGGTTTAGGGTGAAAATGCCACAAATCCAATGTATGGTCATTTAGGTTTGCTGGTGGATGTGTAATGAATATACTTACAAAATCATCTGACCACTGTTCCTCTTCCTCTGCATAAAGCAAATGCTACAGTTAGTTTGTTAGTCAAAATCTTTGACGAATATGTGGGTTAGCAAGATGTCAAATAATTCCTTCTTGCAAAATTTTATGTACAAAATGCTCCTATTTGAAGTGTTCATACAGATTGCTAATATTGTAATGTAGATTATATAAATACTGGTTCTTATACAATTCCAGAAAAAATTAAGTGCAACCCCTTAAATGTTGTTGTTATATGCCTTCAAATCGATATGCCTAAATCCATGGAAATCAGTAGAACTAATAGGGCAGGCCTACATATTCCTAATCAGAAGTAGGTTGTTTTGATTTCAGTGGGGCTTACTCCCAGGTAAGTACGTAGGTAGAGAGTTGCAACAATAATGTACACAGTTAAATGCTTTGGGATGCACTCTTAAGCATACTGGAGGAAGAAAATTCTACTGAAATCAGAGGGGACTTCTCCCCTCCCCACCTCACCATAGTAAACGTATTTTAAAACCAGTCTGCAAATCTTACTGATTTCAATAGATATGCCTACACATTTGCTTGATTGCACTATTCAACACAGTGACAAGAAGCTTCCTGTGACTGTAGTCGATTAATACTAACTATATGATTGCTTATTCTGACTTTTTAAAATAACAAAAAGGAGGAAATTATTTCCCAAGCACTAAACAAAAATTGGAGATAGCAAGAGAGTGACAGTGATGGTGTGCTTAGATACAAGGATGGTCACTTTTAATCAGGTGCTTCTTATGGCAACTTTCTGTGGCTTGCCTTTTCACTTCTAATGACTGAGAGAATGATCCCAATTTCTTTATAGTGGTAGAGGGTTAATGTTATCCACATGACACTTATTATCAACTACATAATGAAAGCACTCTTACAGTATATTCTGCATTCATTAAGTGGCCATTTACACATTACCCAAGCTGTGTTGTTTTGTGAGTGGTTCCCATGTAGCTGAGATAGTCTTTAAATAACCCAACCATCTAGATGAGAGCCAATTGATTGGGCCCCCACCAAGGAACCTGCACCCCTCCGAAAGGGTGACTTCCCCCGCCTTCCTTTATAAGTCTAAAACTCCATAGATTGTGGTTACTGCTAGCCCTAGGACTTAATAAACAGAGAATAAACAGTTTCATGCCCATACCTTGATAATCTACTGGTGGCACACTCGGGGGTGGTTTACTTGTTAGCCTGTGAACAATATAAGAATTGGATTTCCAATATAAGTACTAGGTTTCATTTCCAAACCATTAAAAAATAGTTGCATAGCAACAAACAGCTGGCAAAAATGAACAACAACAAAGAGCTGGTGACTAAAAACTGTCACAGCTAACGAGAAATTCAAAGACATTTAACAAAAGAAACAAAGACACAAACAAATCTGGGGTTTCTGATAGTTCTGGGAAAATTATGCATCTAATAGACACGGACATTTCTGCAGGAGAAGGCAAGAAATACACAACTGCAGGCGTAAGAAATACATACTGTTAATTATAAAGCTATATAACAATATTTATGATGCTAAGTAGTGGGATTTCATTTCAGTCTGCAGTTTTAGATTTGAATGCATTCAAAATTTCTTGCATATGCTGAACTAGAATCTGATTCTGCACCTCGAGATTGGTTTCTAGCTTCCTTTTTAGAAAAGGAGTTTCTTTCTTCATTTCTTCCTATTTATTTTTCACAGGGTAGAGGGACCATGTTCTCATTCTGACCAGCTTGAAAGGAGCTATTGATGAATATAAATGCATGCAGAGGTGTGTTCTCAGATCATTATAATTCCTAAGCTATTTTAGCTGGAATAATCCTAGTAAGGTGGCTGAGATTCTTCCAAGACAATTCCAATTTCAATTTGAATTTACAGCATCCATAAGGCGCAAGTCAGGCATGGAGAAAAGCTGCCTTTCCATATCTTGTTGGACTACAGTTTCCATCAGCTGCCCTAAGTGCCCTATTATAGGGTAGAAGGGCGGGATAGAAATACTTTAAAATGAAATAAATAAATAATATCATCCCTGATTATTGGCCATGCTATCTGGAGCTGATGGGAAATGGAGTCCAACAACATCTGGAAAGCCACAAGTTCCCCAGTCTTCCTGTAAGCTTTTGTTTGGGGCTACAAACAAAAAACTGACAATGTCATGGCTTCCTAGGCAAGAGAGATACATCTCTCCCAACAAGAACTTATTCCATTCTAATTTCCACAACTCAGACCACATTTTCTCTAGGTCTCTAGAGTGCTAGAAGAGAAGCACCAAGGGTGGATCGGGATTGAGTTCTTATTGTTGGCCAAGCCAATTGCTTGGATACCGTGGAGTGCTGTGTCCAGACAGCTACCCTCTCACCCAGGTTTTTGGCACACTGTATCCTCAAGTCATTCTCTTCTGGTTATGTCGGATCTAGGGTTCTGCATAATGAACCCTTCAGATATCCATGGACTCTGGGCTCAAAAGATAATTTATAGATATACATAAAAAACAAGAAGTCACTGTTCCCTGTATGCACAGTTGTGCAATTTTACAATTTAGATAAAAGCCATGCACATTTTCCTGCTTGCCTGGGATGATGATGGTCAATATGCTGCTTTGCTTGTCATTATCACCAACATCAGGTGGAGGTCTACTCAATTTGAGCAGTACATTTCTCTCCTAGCAGCCTCCCATTCCCTATTCCAGCTTGTTCAGAGAGGTTCTCCCAACCCTCCAAGGAGGGTTTTTTTTTGGGGGGGGGGGAGGGAGAATATGTGACTGGAGTGGGATTTAGAAGACAGGAAATTCTTTCTATGATCTTCCTTGAATTAATTTCTCTTAGAATCCAAGCCAATGAGGCTAACTTCCAAATTAGGATACTGATGCTTGCAACACTTAAGGGAGGAGTTCATCTTTGATAACCATGGTTGAGTGAAGTGAAATTTCTATCTGCTTCATGATGGCAGTATATGTCTTATTGGGATGGGGCTGTCCTGTAGTATGACATGGTTGTTTGAATTAAGTTTATTTATAGATTTTCAAGTAGAATTATATGTGGGTTTAACAAAACAAAATGCATTGGCAAAACAATCCATGAGATGGTCCTTTGATGGCATGAATATTCATGTTTTTTCTGTCTATGTACTTTTAGGAAAAAATAAATGATAGAGTGATGGTCTAGGGACTGGATAGGAGAGAGACGATGGGGAAGAGAGAAAGGTCTGCTTCTAAACATAAATCCTGGCAGAAAACACAGAACATCACTACACTGAAAACAGGCAACAGGGCTTCATGCTGAACAACTTCTGCAATTCTCAGTTTCATACCGATCCCACGTATTTTTTCCAGTTTTGCAAATTAAGGCCACTTGTTCATTTTGGAACCTAAATATCAACAGGAAAAAAGAAAAAAATGTTCTCAAGCAGGTTAGGTTTGTCAGCGTATGAAAGCTTTGAATGTAGTAATCTTCCTTGCAAATGGAATTAACCACAAATGCACACTGCTATTTGTATAGCATCATCTAACAAGTCTATGACAGCATGCTTTCCACAGTCATATGCTCAAGGCATCCATGTGTATTTGGAGGAAGTCTTTAGTTGCTCTGCCTTGTAAGCTACTAAAGTAATCACTCAGCTGTCTTTTAAAGAACCTCTGGACTATGGGCTAATCTTGGCCCACCAGGGGTTTCAATTTGGCCTGCAGGGTCATTTCCCCCAAACCATGCCCACTGATGTCAGCTGGCATCACTGGGTGACCTCAGCTGGTGGGCAGGATGATGGGGTTCAATCCTGCTTGGTATTGCTTTGCCAGTGCATTCCCTGTGGGGAACACACTGGTGATGCAGACCCTCCTTGCACACCATGGACAGGTGGGTGGGACTGCCTACCCATCAGTCACCTGATGCCATCATGATGTCAGATGACTATACAGGTGGGTGACCCCTCCCACCTGTCAAAAAGTTCCCCATCCCCCTGCTCTAAAGGGAGCTTTGGCAGATCAGTGTGTTGAACTGCTGCTAAAGAAATTAAGGGAAAAGCTCCTGTGGGCATGGATTGATTGAATTTGTGCACTTCTAGGGATGAAGCCATTTATAGGTCATGTAAACTTGCTTAACTTGTTTGGGGATCACAGGCATAGACCTTTTACAAGCTTGGTCATAAAGCAGGGGTGTGAAACCTGTGGCCCTCCAAACACTGCAGGACTCTCTGATCAGCCCCAGGCAGCATGACCAGTGCTCAGGTAAGACAGAAGCTGTAGTCTTGCAACATGCGGAAGGCCAAAGGCTCACCCCTGCAGTTAAGAAAAGTATTGGTCATTGATTGGGGCTGGTCTGGCCTGCTCTTGTTTCTTTAAATAGCAACTTGATTAGCACCAAACAGAAGGTGAAGCTTTTAATGCCATTGAGATAAGCATTATCACTTGTTAGTTTCTGCTATCTGCAGATTAAGCTATTGTTAGAAGAGCAGCAGCAGGGTTCTGTATAAAATAAGTTGGACACCTTCATCATGAAACATCACAGTAGTTACCAAACTGACAATAAATCTGATGAGCAAAAAACTTCTACATTGTTTTCTTAGCAACAAGCAATATATGATGCCTATGTCTGTGAGAGAGCACACGAGCCCTTCAATCAACGTTCCATTATTATCATTATAGATGTAGATATTCCATCATGAAACCCCAGTTCCCTTTTTTGTTCAGTTATGCTACAATTTATGATCTCCCTTTCAGTGTTATTTCCTCTTTCTTGTTATGCCTCAGTTCATTCCCTTGACTTGCACCGTCAGTATGCAAAACATTGCTGTTTTCACGGGGACCGTTTTGACAGTGTGTGAGGGCCAAGAGGTGGTGACCCAGTTCTGGGACACAAAGCAGCTTTGTCATTACAGTAAAATTTTATCTCCTTTTAAAAAATTTAATAATAGATAAAACGAAGTCATGTATTTATCTAACACTGGGATGTTTAGCCATGAATGATCCTGTAAGTCACTCTACCCATACAAGGATACTTATGTGGTGTTGAGCAAGTGCTTTTAAAACCAAGTTTCCACTAGCAGAGAAACGTCATGCCCATCAGCATTGCTCCATGGACTTGTACATTTTTTACACAGAAAGAGTTAAACCAAGTGGGGTTTCCCTTATCACTTTAGCACTATGATTTATTTCATTTATTTCATGAACATTTGTGTCTTGCTCTTCCTCTTTAAGGAGAATTAGAGCACTATAAATTAAAAAAAATATGAACACAACAGGAACCAGCAACAAAACTCATAGCAGTCAAAATATAAAACACATGATTAAAAGGAAAAGTTTAAACTTTCCTCCTAAATGCAACAGTGAATGTTTGTTGTTGTTGTTGTTATTATGTGCCTTCAGGTCGATTACGACTTATGGAGACCCTATGAATCAGTGACCACCAAGAGCATCTGTCGTGAACCACCCTGTTCAGATCTTGTAAGTTCAGGTCTGTGGCTTCCTTTATGGAATCAATCCATCTCTTGTTTGGCCTTCCCCTTTTTCTACTCCCTTCTGTTTTCCCCAGCATTATTATCTTTTCTAATGAATCATGTCTTCTCATTATGTGTCCAAAGTATGATAACCTCAGTTTCATCATTTTAGCTTCTAGTGATAGTTCTGGTTTAATTTGTTCTAATACCCATTTTTTTGTCTTTTTCACAGTCCATGGTATCCGCAAAGCTCTTCTCCAACACCACATTTCAAATGAGTTGATTTTTCTCTTATCCGCTTTTTTCTCTGTCCAACTTTCACATCCATACATAGAGATCGGGAATACCATGGTCTGAATGATCCTGACTTTAGTGTTCAGTGATACATCTTTACATTTGAGGACCTTTTCTAGTTCTCTCACAGCTTTTTAGTTCTCTCCTAGCCTTCTTCTGATTTCTTGACTATTGTCTCCATTTTGGTTAATGACTGTGCCAAGGTATGGATAATCCTTGACAAGTTCAATGTACTCATTGTCAACTGTAAAGTTGCATAAATCTTCTGTTGTCATTACTTCAGTCTTTTTGATGTTTAGCTGTAGTCCTGCTTTTGTGCTTTCCTCTTGAACTTTCATCAGCATTCGTTTCAAATCATTACTGGTTTCTGCTAGTAGTATGGTATCGTCTGCATATCCTAAAGTATTGACATTTCTCCCTCCAATTTTCACACCCCCTTTATCTTTCCGTATATGTTCTGCATACAGATTAAACAAATAGGGTGAGAAGATACACCCCTGTCTCACACCCTTTCCGATGGGGAACCAATTGGTTTCTCCATATTCTGGCCTTACAGTAGCCTCTTGTGCAGTGTATAGGTTGCGCATCAGGACAATCAGATGCTGTGGCACCCCCATTTTTTTTAAAGCATTCCATAGTTTTTCATGATCTACACAGTCAAAGGCTTTGCTGTAATCTATAAAGCACAGGATAATTTTCTTCTGAAATTCCTTGCTCCGTTCCATTATCCAACGTATGTTTGCGATATGATCTCTGGTGCCTCTTCCCTGTCTAAATCCAGCTTGGACATCTGGCATTTCTCGCTCCATATATGGTAAGAGCCTTTGTTGTAGAATCTTGAGCATTACTTTACTTGCATGGGATATTACGGCAATAGTTTGGTAATTACTGCATTCCCTGGGATCCCCTTTCTTTGGAATTTGGATGTATATTAAACTCTTCCAGTCTGTGGGCCATTGTTTAGTTTTCCATATTCGTTAACAAATTTTTGTCAAAATTTGGACAAATTCAGTCTCAGCAGCTTGTAGCAACTCTATTGGTATGCCATCTGTTCGTGGTGATTTGTTTCTTCCAAGTATTATAAGAGCAGCTTTTACCTCACATTCTAAAATTTCTGGTTCTTCAACGTATGGTTCCTCTGTGAATTAATCTGTCATCCTGGCATCTCTTTTATAGAGTTCTTCAGTGTATTGCTTCCATCTTCCTTTTATTTCATCTCGGTCAGTCAGTGTGTTCCCCTGTTGATTATTCAACATCCCTAGTCATGGTTTAAATTTCTCTTTCATTTCTCTAATCTTTTGGAATAGGGCTCTTGTTCTTCCCTTTTTGTTGACCTCTTCTATTTCTATACAATAACTATTGTCCAGCATAAGGGTAGACTTGAGGGTCGGGGAGGGGCAGTTGCTGTGGTCTATAGGAGCTCCATCTTCCTCTGCAGGCACCCTGTCCATGTGACTACTGGTCTGGAGTGTTTGCACCTTATGTTGGGTCAGCGGGACAGACTGGGGATTCTGTTGGTGTACCACCCACCCCGCTGCCCAACAGACTCCCTAGCTGAGCTGACGGAGGTGGTCTCAGGTGTACTGTTGAGATCCCCCAGACTGTTGGTTCTGGGGGATGTCAACATCCATGCTGAGGCCACCTTATCTGGGGTGGCTCAGGATTTCATGGTCTCCATGACAACCATGGGACTGTCCCAATATGCCATTGGCCCAACACATGTAGCAGGGCATACTCTAGATTTGGTTTTTGCATCTGGACATGGAGTTGGTGATCTGAATGTGGGGGGCCTTACATCAGTCCCTCTGTCATGGACAGATCACTGCTTGCTGAAGTTTAGACTTATAGCGGCTTTTCCCTTCTGCAAGGGTGGGGGACCTATTAAGCTGGTCCGCCCCCAGAGACTAATGGATCCGGGTGGTTTCCAAAGGGCTCTGGGGAGTCTTCCGGCTGATAGGGCTGTCGAAACCCTGGTTGAACTGTGGGATACAGAAATGACCCGTGCGGTTGACATGATTACTCCTGAGCGTCCTCTCCTGTGTAGAGCTTGTACGGCTCCATGGTATACCCCAGAGCTGAGAGTGATGAAACAATATCGGAGACGGCTTGAGTGCAGATGGAGACGAACTCCTAGTGGATGCAATTATACACTGGTAAGTGCCTACGGTAATCTGTATTTAGGGGCAGTGAGGGCAGCAAAAAAACAATATTTTGCTGCCACTATCAAATCATCAATCTGCCGCCCAGCGGAGCTCTTCAGAATTGTCCGGGGGCTATTACACTCTGGCCCCAGGGACATGGTAGAACCATCTGAGGCCCGCTGTAATGAATTTGCTAGGCACTTCCAGGATAAAATCTTTCACATCCGCCAGGACTTAGACTCCAGTGTTATAGCAGGTGAATCAAGTGAGGTATCCAGAGCACAGCCTTGTCCCGATTTCTTGGATGAGTTTCAGTTGGTGCAGCTTGAAGACGTTGACAAGGTACTTGGACAGGTTTGTGCAACCACTTCTGTGCTGGATCCTTGCCCTTCTTGGCTAATAAAAGCTAGCAGGGATGGAACAGCCGGCTGGGCCAGGGAAGTGATTAATGCCTCTCTGCGAGAGGGGGTGGTCCCTGGCTGCCTGAAAGAGGCAGTAGTGAGACCACTCCTGAAGAGGCCCTCCCTGGACCCAGAAAATCTTAATAACTATAGGCCGGTAGCAAATGTTCCATCGGTCTTGGATGAGACCGATTATCTGGATCCATTTCAGTTGGGTTTCAGGCCTGGTTTTGGCATGGAAACAGCCTTGGTCGCCCTGTATGATGACCTTTGTCAGGAGAGAGACAGGGGGAGTGTGACTCTGTTGATTCTCCTTGATCTCTCAGCGGCTTTCGATACCATCGACCATGGTATCCTTCTGGGGAGACTAGCTGAGTTGGGAGTGGAAGGGACTGCGTGGTGGTGGTTCTGCTCCTACTTGGCAGGTCGCCTCCAGAAGGTGGTGCTTGGGGAACATTACTCGGCACCCTGGACTCTCCAGTATGGGGTTCCACAGGGATCAGTTCTGTCCCCCATGCTGTTCAACGTCTACATGAAACCGTTGGGTGCGGTCATCCGGAGCTTTGGAGTGCGTTGCCATCAGTATGCTGATGACACGCAGCTCTATTTCTTCTTTTCATCTTCTTCAGGTGAGGCTGTCAATGTGCTGAACCGATGCCTGACTGCGACAATGGACTGGATGAGAGCTAATAAACTGAGGCTCAATCCAGCCCAGTGTCATGGCCCCATCAGAGGACTCATCAGACGAGGATGACTCGGGAGTAACAGCAGCAGACCCAGAAGCAGCAGACCCAGAAGGAGAAATGGAGGAAACTCCTGAGAACCCAGCTCCTTCTGCCCCTCAGCTGCAGAGCACCCCAGACACAGCTGAAGCCCTTCAGCCAGACGCAGCCAGTGAACAGGATACTCCCCCCTCACCTGCAGAACGTAGACAACAGAAGGTCAGGCAGAAGAGGGGCAGGCCTGTCCACTTAAGGCCAAAACACTGAGGGCTCACACCTGCTGACAAACCTGCTCCTTAAAAGTCAAACCTTGGCTTCAGCTTGTTGCTGACTACAACGTCAGGTGTGACCACTGTGTGTCTTCCTATCCCCTGAATCTTGACTTGGACTAATCTCTCGGCAAACTAGACCCGGACCTTCACTGACGTCTCTTCTGGATTTCTGGCTTGGCACGTAAGCTTTGAACAGCCTCTGCCCTTATCTTGCTTCCTCCTTGCTAGCCTGGCAGATTTATAGCCAAGCTGCCGGCTGAGGACTTACGGCCTGGCAATTACCAAGGAATCTCCAGCCCTGCCTGCACCCCCACCGACACTGCTGTCTCAGTGAAGAGCTGACATATAGTTTGGATCTCACATTGTCACTGGAGGCGCAGGTGGCCTCGATGGCTAGGAGTGCCTATTTCCAGCTCTGACTGATTCACCAGCTTTGGACCCTTTTGGACAGAGATGACTTGGCCTTGGTACTCCATGCTCTGATAACTTCCAGACTGGATTATTACAATGTGCTTGAAGATGGCTTGGAGATGGCGAGATGATTGGCTGAGTGTTTAAAATGGCTGAATGTATAAAAGGAAGAGTGAGAGTGGAATAGGGGGGAGAAGAGAAAGAGTGGATTGCTTGGTGGGGTTTGAGAGAGTTGTTTGCCAGGAGAGCGTGAAGAAGGAGGGAGGTGGAGTTCGGATTAGTATTGAGTAAAACCATATGCTTATGTGCCTTAAGAAGAAATCTTGTTAATCTTGTTAGCTTTCTTATCTTTAATAAATACTTAATTTGGTTTACCAAAGGCCTGATCCTTGGCTGGGGTTTCACAGACCAGAAGGGAGGGTAAGATAATGACCAAGGCTGAAGGGGAACTGTAACAAATGGTGGCAGCGGTGAAGAGAATAACAATACCAGTATTCAGAGTCTCTGGGAATACTAGTATTGGGACGTTACTGGTGGTTGCCTAGCAGGGGGATCTGTTGAGATCAGTGCTAGAGCGGGGAGAGAAACCATAGGAGAGTGCGGTCCGGACTGGTGGAGTCCCTGGTGGTGCCTAGAGACAGGCAGTAACCACGAGCAGGTAGGAACCTGATAGGGAGAGCCAGAGAAGGACGCATCACAGCTGCCTTTTATCAAGTCATACCATTGGTACGTCTAGCTTAGTACTGTCTGCACTGACTGGCAGCAGCTCTCTAGGGTATCCGGCAGGGGTCTCTCTCAGGCCTATCTGGAGACACTAGAGATTGAGTTTGGGGTCTTCTGTGTACAAAGCAGGTGCTCTACCACTGGGCTATGGCCATTCCCAAGCAATAGGGCCCCAGAAAGATTTTTTTAAAGCAAAGTAACTAAAAATTAGGACTATCAACTAATCAGTATTTATTTATTTATTTGTTTGTTTGTTTGTTTATTGCATTTGTATACCGCCCCACAGCCGAAGCTCTCTGGGCAGTTTACAACAATTAAAAATATTAAAAACAAATATACAAATTTAAAAACACATTTTTAAAAAGCAATTTAAAAACACATGCTAAAATGCCTGGGATAAGAGGAAAGTCTTGACCTGGTGCCGAAAAGATAACAGTGTTGGCGCCAGGCGCACCTCGTCAACAACATCATTCCATAATTTTTTTAATCAATAATCTGCCTTGCAATCAATTTCAATTCATTTGTGTATTCCTCAGAACTTATGTAGATGCCTTTTTGAGAAATTGAAAGAAGTGGAAGATCCCTTAAAATGTACTACACAAAAATCTGTCATGGCCCCGTCAGAGGACTCATCGGACAAGGATGACTCGGGAGTAACAGCAGCAGACCCAGAAGCAGCAGACCCAGAAGGAGAAATGGAGGAAACTCCTGAGAACCCAGCTCCTTCTCCCCCTCAGCTGCAGAGCACCCCAGACACAGCTGAAGCCCTTTAGCCAGACGCAGCCAGTGAACAGGATACCCCCCCTCACCTGCAGAACGTAGACAACAGAAGGTCAGGCAGAAGAGGGGCAGGCCTGTCCACTTAAGGCCAAAACACTGAGGGCTCACACCTGCTGACAAACCTGCTCCTTAAAAGTCAAACCTTGGCTTCAGCTTGTTGCTGACTACAGTGTCAGGTGTGACCACTGTGTGTTTTCCTATCCCCTGAACCTTGACTTGGACTGATCTCTCGGCAAACTAGACCCGGACCTTCACTGACGTCTCTTCTGGATTTCTGGCTTGGCACGTAAGCTTTGAACAGCCTCTGCCCTTATCTTGCTTCCTCCTTGCTAGCCTGGCAGATTTATAGCCAAGCTGCCGGCTGAGGACTTACGGCCTGGCAATTACCAAGGAATCTCCAGCCCTGCCTGCACCCCCACTGACACTGCTATCTCAGTGAAGAGCTGACACCCAGACTGAGATGCTGCTAGTGGGCAGTTCTCCTGACCGGATAGTGGATGTCCAACCTGTCCTGGATGGGGCTGCACTCCCCCTGAAGGAGCAGGTTCGTAGCTTGGGGGTTCTCCTAGAACCATCTCTGCCACTTGAGGCTCAGGTAGCCTCGGTGGCACGGAGTACCTTCTATCAGCTTCGGTTGGTAGCCCAACTACGTCCCTATCTGGACAGGGATAACCTGGCTTCAGTTGTCCATGCTCTGGTAACCTCCAAATTAGATTACTGCAATGCACTCTACGTGGGGCTGCCTTTGAAGACGGTTTGGAAACTGCAGCTTGTGCAAAATGCAGCTGCGAGATTGGTAACAGGGACCAGACGGTCCGAACATATAAAACCGATTCTGGCCTGCTTGCATTGGCTGCCTGTATGTTTCTGAGCTTGATTCAAGGTGCAGATTTTGACCTATAAAGCCTTACATGTCTTGGGACCACAATACCTGATGGAACGCCTCTCCCGATACGAACCCACCCGTACACTACGTTCAATATCAAAGGCCCTCCTTCGGGTGCCTACTCCAAGGGAAGCTCGGAGGGTCGCAACAAGGGAGAGGGCCTTCTTAGTGGTGGCCCCCAAATTATGGAATGATTCCCTGACGAGGTGTGCCTGGTGCCAACACTGTTATCTTTTCGGCGCCAGATCAAGACCTTCCTCTTCTCCCAGGTATTTTAGCATGTGTTTTAAATTGTTTTTATATTGTTTTAAATTTCAAAATTGTGTTTTAAATTGTTTTTAAAATATGTGTTTTAAATTGTATATTTGTTTTAATGTTTTTGATTGCTGTAAACCACCCAGAGAGCTTCGGCTATGGGGCAGTATACAAGTGCAATAAATAAATAAATAAATTGTAATAGTTCTCTTTGTCCCTACGTACTAGTCACTGTATTGTTGCATTTAGGGTTCTGACCGTGTTTCTATCAACAGTGAAGGAGACATAGGGATATCCCAGGAAGGGAGTCCCAGAGGTGGAGGACTGCCCCAGAGAAGCCCTTCTCATACAATGTCACCTTTATGAATTCCTGAAGGGACATTAAAAAGGGTCTCTGTGGAAGATCTTAGTTCTTAGACATTATTAGACATTATTATATGGAAGAAGACAGTCCTTCAGGTATGGCTGCAGCATTATGAACCACCTGAAGTTTCCAAAGTCTTTAAAGGCAGCCCAACATAGAGCATATTACACTAATCAGAGATGACAAAGGCATGGATCACTGTAGCCAGATAAGGATACAGTTGGCACACCAGTCTTAATTGTGCAAAGGTGCTCCTAGTCACAGAACAAGGTTTGAAATCCAGGTCTAAGGACCAGATCCAAGAGCACTCCCAAACTGAAAGCCTGAGTTTTCAGGAGTACAACTCCTCCCAACACTGCTTTAACCTCCTACTGGTTGGAAGAACCTGGGTCTATGATGGAATAAACTGCACCTCATGATGTTCTCCCTTACATGCAATTTTAAGGCTATGCACCTGCCAGCATTCTTACTTACTTACTAATTAATTAATTAGATTTATATCCTGCCCTTTCTTCCAGTAGGAGCCCGGGGTGGCATTCTTGATTGAGCATGTCTAACATTTCCAGTTATTTCCTTGTTTTGGGTGGATACATGCTGTCCTTTACTGCTTACAAGTGGTCTGCTGCTAAAATTAGCCAACACTTAGTCCAAAAGTCTACTAATACCTCATTCATCAAAGCAGCTACAAATTTAGGGAGCAAAGCTCTAACTGGAGTTGGTAGCCTGTGGGCCACATGCAGTCCTCAGCTCATTTTGTGCAGTCCACAGGGACGGGGTGGGAGGAATACATTGGGGTGGCAGATGGAGAGAGAGTGCACATGATACCATCCTACAGTGCTGCAAACTTCACCCACCATTGGCTCTGGCCCTACCCACTGTGTTGGCTGCTGCTCCCCTGTTCCTGGGATGACTTTTCTTGTGAGTTAATGGAAAACTCACTTTCCTAGGAAAAAAAGATCCCTCATCCTTGGCATGTAGTGATTAAAAAGCTACTGCAGCAATGCCCATGGTAGCTAAATAGAGCCATCCTGTGAACAGGGGAGTTAGTATACCTCTGTGTACCACATATTGAGAGCACCTAACAGGGGAAAGAGGTCTCCTTCAAGCCCCACTTATGAGCAACTAGCTGGCTGATCTCAGGAACAGAATGCAAGGCTAGATGGATCTTTGGTCTTTTTCAGCAAAGCAGCTCTTATTTAAAGCTCCCCCCCCCCGTCTATATTAGAGCCAAGGAAAGGCATAAGCATTTATGTAGATGGAGGCAGGTGCAGTCTTCACAAAGGAAGGTAATAATTGCAGGTGTGATATATGAGCTAATACGAAAGGATTCTTGTTGCAGTGTGCCTTTCTGCAGTCATCTATATTTAGACAAGTGTTTTAAGGATAAATACAGAGTTAAGCACACACATAGCAGTTGTGGTGTGGGGAAAATGGTTCTCTCTTGCTCTCAAAAATAAATTAAATTGCTGAAAGGTTTCTGAAGGAGGGAGAACAACCATGCTGATCTTGTTTATCAGGTCTGTTGCAAAAGAAATTGAGACAAGGTGTGGTTGTGCCATTCTAATACAGAGATATCAGTTTAAATGCAGTCGTTGAAAGGCGTTGTGTATGAAGACAATACATAACAGCTGAAGGGGGAAATGATTATCTTATAAGGCTGCAATCCTAACCCTACTTACCTGGGAGTAAGCCCCATTAGCTTCAGACCCCACTTACGTCTGAGTAGACAGGGTTAGGATTGCACCGTTCATTGAAATGAATCCACCACAATTATTTATGATTTAAAAACAGGTTATTTAGTGGAATTCTCTGCAAGGTAGGGTACATGCGTACTCCTACTATTGCTCCTCCTTGTGAAATGCTCACCTTGAGAAAGGTCATAACCATCATTCTATGAGGCTGAAACTATTTGTGAAGAACCTTCAGCCTGCTTTTTACATGCATGGGGGTTTCTTGTAACCTGTTGTTTTGCAGGCTCATTCAGAAAAAAAAAACTGCAATTCTTCACCAGCTGCATATATATCTTTATATGTAAACCTTAGTGAGGTAGCCCATCTGAAGCTTAGGGGTTCCATATGCCTAGGAACAGCAATGAGTTGCCATTGAGAAACATCTGAAGATAACGCTGAAAGTCAGGGACATTTGTGAAGATGGTGTTATACTGTAGGGGAGTACAAGGAGTCACATTGAATCCTGCCAGCATGTAACTCCAGGGCTTAAAATTTGGACTGACTGCCCAGACATTACTAGGCCAAGTTCCTTGTGTATTGATTGGGTACAGATTACCTTAAGGCCGACCTGATTCCTTATATTCCTGCCCAATCACTGAGATCTCCTAACAGCTCTGAGCACCCTAAACAAACCACAGCTGCCAGGATCCTTTGGGGCAAGGCATTATCAGTCATGGTATGTGGTATAATGTTACTTTAAATGTATACTGTAGATGGGACCTTGGTCACAGTGAAATGTGTCAGAATGTTGGGAACTGTCTTACATACACTCTAACTGTTATTAACAAAACACTCATTTGGACAGAGATCAGTTGATGTCCTGAAAGTTCAGGGGCTGTTCTGGCATCTGAAGCCCCTCTTATATAACATCCTATGCACACTTAGTTGGGAGTAAGCCCCATTGAACATGCTGGGACTTAGTTCTGAGTAGACATGCACAGGCTTACACTGAATGAATGCATCAGAAGTAGGCATTAAAAAGAGTAAAACATTCAGTCATGTAAATGACTGATGTACATAGCTTACTTTTTGAACTTGCTCATTATTCCACTGTCATTTTTCTTGATATCATGTACTATCTTTTGAAGTTGCCTGCAGGAAAGAAAACATGAAAACCTATCATCAGACTGGCTGCATTATTAATACAATAAGAGGATGTACTACAACATATATAACTAGACACATCAGAAGTCTTATATTTGCTATCTTGTGTTCATTTTCTTTCACCACTTTTCTTTCGCTTTCTTTCTGCTAGTGGCATGTGTTTGTTCTTCTAAGAAGCTCTTAGTAAACTCCTCAAAATGTTCTGTAGCCATGCAATTTAAAGTAAGCATCCAAAGAACATCAGTACAAATCTATGGTCAGATGACACTGATTCAATCAGTGTATTGAGTAACTTCATAGAAAGTGAATTCACAACATTCCTTTTATGGGAATCTTTGGTAGTTCTTAGTTTACATGTGTTTTCTACATAGGTGTTTTCAAGCGATTGTGAGCTAAAATGAATTTAGGACATGAGGGAAATAGCTCTCTCCCACTGCTGCTCCTCAGCAACTGGTTTTCAGAGGAATTTAGAGGCATGCTGCCTCTTCTGATCCAAGAAGTGATACACAGCCATCATGACTAGTAACCATCGATAACCTGGTATCACTGGATATCCTGGATGAATTTGTCTAATCCCTTAAACCATTTACACTGGTGGCCATTGCCGCATCTTTTTTATCTCAGCATGATGTGAAGAAGTACAGCTTCACTGGATGAACCAGATTTTCTAGTACAATGAGAAAGTGAAAGCTGTTTCCCCACTTTTTCCTTACAACATGCAAAAATTTTAAAATCTCCTTTTATTGAAAATTGCCCAGGAAACTTTGGTTATTGGATATCACAGAAATGCAATGCAATGAATCAATAAATTCATGTCGTTTCCCCCCCCCACACTTTCTTGCCTCTTTGGTAAAATAAAGATGCAGACACAAGCATTATAACCTTTTCTTGCTGAGGAGTTGCATCAGACCCCTAATAATTTTGATTGCCCTTTTCTGCAGATGACTTTTTCTTCTAACAGTGTGGTAGCTTTTATTTATTACATTTTCAGTTAAGCTTAACATTTCTTTAATTATCTCAAAAAGGTGCCTATACTGAGGTTTTGGTGCTATGCAGATGTATTTGCATTTCATTGATTAGTTAATTAGTGGAAAGGAAGACCTTTGGATGACAGACACATTTTCCAGACCCTGGTCTATCCTGCAAAGAAAATGCAATGAACAGTGAATCTCCTTCCATTTAACCATGCCCACTCTTGAACCTTCTTGCCAGAAGACCTATGAATTAGGAATTAGATTATATGATGTAATGATGGCCACCAACTTGGATGACTTTCAAAGAGGATTAGACAAATTTATGGAGGATAAGGCTATCAATGGCTACTAGCCATGATGGTAATTCTACCTCCACTGTTGGTGTCAGTATGCTTCTGAATGCCAGTTGCTGGAAACTACATGAGGGGAGAATGCTTTTATACTCAAGTCCTGCTTTTGAGCTTTCTTTAGGCATCTAGTTGGCCTCTGTGAGAACAGGATGCTGGACTAGATGGGCCACTGGCCTGATCCAGCAGGGCTTTTCTAGTGTTCTTATATGCTATTGCCACAGACAGATAAGTGAAGATAAGTGAAGGCTGCAGTTATTCCACGAAATATTCCCAGTATTGGAAACAGAATGGCTGAACTCACCTATAATAAAAAACTGAACAAAGTTGTGGATATGTCTCTATGGATTAAAATCCACAAGCATACATTGTAATTCTAATATAGGCACTCCTGCCCCTGTGTAATCCATAGCTATGACATGCAAGCAACAGAGACAGTCAATGGAACACAGTAATCTGAATTGCGTATCTGACTTTCTGTTTTGTACTGCTCTTAAATTTAATGTAATTATACAATAATTTATGTATTCCACTTTTTTATTCCAAAGGAGTCACTCAAAGCAGGTAGCAAAATATTAAAAATAAGCCCCAAAATAAAAAACAAGAATAGTCCATTGTTAACATCATTAAAAGGTTACCAAAAACAACCAAGACTGACATGTAGCATCAAAGTATAAAGGGTACAAAGAGCACATGTACACACAAAAATGTTCATAATAAAGAAATCAATGTACACCATATATATTAAATGAAGCAACAACAGAATCAGACTTATTTAAACAGAAATGCCTTCAACCACTGGCAGAACACAAATGGAGAAGATAGCCTAAACTCTTGGGGCAGAGGGTCTCACACATGAGGCGTTGCCACAGACAAAGCCCACTCATACATTGTCATAAACTTCAAAAGACAATGGACACACAAGGGGGCCATAACAACTGATCTCATAGATTTGGTCAACCCTTGCCTTTATGACACTGGAGGCAAATCTACTATTTTCTCCACCCTTCTTTTTCTGAGGGGTGTCCCCTACCAAGCTCTTCATAGTTGTGGTGTCCCTAAAATGGCAACCCTAAGCACACTTACTAAATCCCAATGGGCTAACTTCTGAGTCAGGATGGACATCATATCCCATTCTGTGCCTCTATTACAGGTGTGGGGAATCTTTGGCTCTCCAGATGCTGCTGAACTATAATTCCCATCGGCCCCAGCAAACATGGCCAATGACCAAGGATGATGGAAGCTGTAGTCAAGCAACATATGGAAGGCCAAAGGTTCCCCATACCTATTCTACTATATTCTATAGTTAGAGCAGGGGTGAGGAGCATGTGGCCCACCAGATATTGTTGGACCCCCAACTACCATCTGCTACATCCATCATGGCCAATGGTCAGAGGTGATGGGAGGTGCTGTCCATCAACATCTGGAGGGCCACATATTCCTCATGTCTCAGCTAGATATTTAAACATTTGATCTGCATATATTATTAAGTGATAACATTCATATCCATGCCATGAAAAACTTTACTTGCTAATTCCTGCAGTTTAAGTAAAGTATAACAGCTGCCACCTCCCTCACCAGTTTACAAGGTTAGTTTCTAGACAGCACCCAAAGTCTTAGAAATCAATTGTCAGTCCTAGGGTTGCCTCTACATTGAGGGGACAGATCTTTACTCAACTTTCACTTCCACTTCCTCATTGTGAAAAAGGAGTGGAGGAGCTTGTTCCCATTTTGGTCTATAATATTTCAATGGAGCTGGACTGCACTTGGGCAATGACACAGTAATTAGTATTTATTTTGGTCGGCACGACTTTTAGTTTTGTATAAACAGTTGTGCAGGTGAAACACTGGACTTTTTTTGAGAGAGAGAGAGAGAGTGAGAGAGAGAGAGAAGAGTTTTCCAGCTCCAAACAAATTCTACAAACACCCTGGAAGTTAGAAATGCCCTAACAGTCCTTCTCTATGCCATCACCCTTTATTTCAAGGACAGATATAAAATAAATAGTGTCTTTATTCACAATATGTTCAGCCAACCAAGAAATCAGACTGCTGTCTCAGCATTATGTTCAGTCTCAAAAAACAACTTACGGCAGAGAAATCTCATTGTTAGTAATTTTGATCTAAATCATAACACAGAAACTTGCAATCCAATAAAGCAGGTATTAGACAGCCATGACAGCCAGTATGGATTTTTCACATTCTGCAATGTTAAACTGAAAATATCCCCCATGCCATTCTGAATCTTCCCATGAGCTCATTTCAAAACGAACCCTTACAAAACCTAGAGTCCTGAACTCAGAAACACTTGCTTAACAATCCTCTACATTTTCATGGTGATATATAAAACAGTCAGAGAGAATTGAGAGTTCAAAGTGCAAAACAAGAGAAAAAAAATCCAGACTGTTGGACTTTTTTCTGTCAGCGTTCTCATAATTTGTTGAAATTAATTAAAAATCAGCCATGTTCACAGAGTGCCTGTAATCTTATTACTGACCTTGCCCCATACTCTGACCATCTTCTGCAGTTTAAAAGTTAAAAAATGCCTGGCTGATTTTAATTAATTAAAGAAATTTGGCATTGGAGACAATGATAAGCACGGGCATGCTCAGTAAAAGCCAACTGTCAGTTTTCTAAAAGCCAGACTCACAGCTACTTGGCTTGGCTAATCAGGGGCCACACCCATGCCAGACTTTGATTTCACTTTAGACAGTCATGGCTTCCCCCAAAGAATCCTGGAAAGTGTAATTTGTGAAGGGTGCTGAGAGACTTCTATTCCCCTGACAGAGGTCCAGTGGCCAGAGTGGTTTAACAGTCAGCCACTCTGACTGAAGCTCTATGAGGGGAACTGGGCATCTCCTAGCAACTCTCAGCACCCTTCACTAACTACACTTCCCAGGATTATTTGGGGGAAGCCATAACTGTCTAAAGTGGAATAAAGGTCTGGTGTGAATGTGGCCAGGGACAGCTTTGGTTTAAATTTGGGTGGGAGACTACACATGCCTGCTGTAGAATAAAAAGGTGGGAGAAAAGCTGAAAAATGATACTGTTCACAATGTTTTTCTTTTGGAAAGGAAAGGGTCTTCCCTTTTGCCCAGTGCCCACCCACCCAATCTCCTCCCCTCCCCTCCCCTCCTCCAGGTCAGTTTCACCTATCCTAAGCATGATTGCACAGGAGTAAATCCCACTGAACTCAAAAGCATGCATATGATCAAACCTGCCCTCTCTCCTCCCTCCTATCCCTTCCCTCTTGCCCCTCCCCTCCCCTTTCTTCACCCCTCCCCTCCCCTCCCCCTCCCCTCCTTTCCCCCTCTCCCCTCCCTTCCCCCCTCCCCTCCCTTCCTCCTCCCCTCCCCCTCCTCCCCTCTTGACCTTCCTCCCCTCCCTCCTCCTCCTCCCCTACCCCTGCCCTGCCTTCTCCTCTCCTCCGCATCCACTGTGGTCAGTTTCACCTATGGTAAGCATGATTGCAGGGGAGTATACCCACTGAACTCATTAAGAAAGCAAATGATCAATCCATTCTTGGCAAACTTGCACAGGATCCCATTTCTTACCTCCCAGATTAAAAAGCAGAGAAATTCACCTGACCTCCTCTATAACATACTGTCCAGATAACACTCCTCATGTCCACTGGAAACTATTCTGCAGAATAGTCAGTGACATTACTCCACAATGTTGCAAAGTGTTGCTGTATTTCACATATTCACAGAAACGGAAGCAAAAGAAAATGATTTACTATATGCTTCACTAAAATTACAAAGTAAACCAAGCATATTTAAAGTGACTATCTGAACTATATCAACTTTCTGCTTCCTTCCTGCTAAAACAAGATCAGCACAGCACATGTCTTGTTTCTGTTTTTTGGGATGATTGCAAGTGTTGCCACCACTCCCCATATGCTCAGAGGGACATGTTACCAAATTATTCCAAGCTACATAGGAAGTGGATTGGACTGTGAAAGACCAACCCAAATTGTGTTTGCATTTTGACAAATTTGTAGGACAGTACAATATCTCAGATAGCTGTCCAATTTCCCTGCTTTTTAAAGTTTAATAGAGATATCTGTTGCCTATAGGTACATCCTTAAACTGCAAGGATTTTTTTGCCTATTAGTGAATGAATGCAATGCTGATCGTATAGTCCTCACTGCCATTTTTGTCACTGTCAGTCACTTGTTTGGGTGACTTCATTAAGCTCCCCTTTCCTTCTTAACAAGAGAATCACAAGTGTCTGAGCTATCAGTACTGACCAGGTGATCTGTGGGATAGGCATACAAAGGTATGCCTATGCATAGATTTCTATGTGTATATCAATGGTTATTGCTTTTGTCCAGAGCTTGGAAGTAACTCGTTATTTTTAACGAGTTACTTGTAATTCGTTACAATTTTAAATAACGAGTGGGTAATTCCATTACATTTGGCAAGTAACGGAACGACTAGTAATTTCCCTACTTTTCAGCTGCAACTTTAACATTTCCACGTTAGGTTGGACGTTACTTGGGGGCGGGAACAAGGGGAAGTCAGCTCCTGGCTGTGATTGGTTAACACAAGACATGTGCCTCACACTGATTGGACCTCTGCGCAGACTCTCTCTTCCCTCGTGATCTGTGTTAGGAGGCACGAGGGAAGAGGTGAATAGGCAGGGCCTGCTAGCGTCTGAGAGGACAAAATGGACGCCGGAGGAAAAAGCCAGGGCAAGGACAATGGAGGAGAAGGCAGCAGCAGAATGGCAAAGAGCTGTGGAGGTGAGTGACGATGATTTGTGTGTGTGTGTGTGTGTGCCCCCCCTGCGGCCCCTTCTACCCCCCCGTGGCATTTTTGCCCCCCCGCCCCCCACGGCCCCTTCTGCCCCCTCCACTGCCTCTCCTTGCCTCGTTGCCGCCCCCTCCATCAATCACAAGGCACTTCTGAAAATTCGGCCTAAATCAGAGCTTGGAAAAGTTACTTTTTTGAACTACAACTCCCATCAGCCCTAGGCAACATGGCCACTGGATTAGGCTGATGGGAGCTGTAGTTCAAAAAAGTAACTTTTCCAAGCTCTGGCCTACTTCTCTTCCTTCCCCCACTTTTTGAACTCTCCCCCTTGTTCCCATGCATAGCTGTGTGCTGTATTTATCCAGACAGAGCACTCCTCCCTTTTAAAATGCCGGCTAGCTTTTCATTGTATATTTATTTGGACTCCATCTTTCTTTTTATTTGTATTTTTGTCCTGTTTAATCACAAGACTGAATTGTATGTGGGACAAAAACTGTCTCAGTAATAATAATAATAATAATAATAAAAATAAAAAATCATTAGGCGTATAATAAATGGCTTAAGGCTGATTTTTTTGTTCTTGGCAGAGATGAGGTGAGAAGTAGGGTCCTTGCAGCTCCTCCTCTCAGTCCCCCAGCTCTCAAACTCATGTTCTGTGAGAAAGAGAGATTCCCAGTCCCAGAGAGAGATAGACTGCTGACAATCTCTGCTAATATCTATATAAATGTACATAACATGCATCACCTGAACTCACATGATCTAGAGTTACCTTAGATCTTGCAACATTTGCAAATGAGAAGCAATAGGGTTTTATATTAGTTCTGATTGTCTATTGGGCTATCATAGGTTATATGTTTTTTTCATTTTCTATGGAAAAACTCCAACTTCAGTGGAATTTATGTGATGTGTTCTAATCATTTGAATTTGGCTAATGAATGCTTTATTCTTTCATCAGAACTTTAGCAGTAGTACTAAAATATTAATAAAAAAGAAAAGGGAAAGAAAAAATACTTTACATACATCATTCAGCTGTATTGCTAATTATAGATATAGATATAAAAGATAAACGGCATTTTGTCAAAAGTATTTTTGTCTACATTTTATACCTCATCCTTGGTTTTCCAAGCTTGGCATGGAATGCTTCTCATACAGAATTAATTTGAAATGCTGCATATTTATTATCATAATCATCATATTCAAAATAAAAAATATATGTACCGCCTTCAAGTTGATTCCAACTTATGGTGACCCTATGAATAGGGTTTTCATGAGGCTGAGAGGCAGTGACTGGCCCAAGGTCACCCAGTGAGCTTCATGGCTATGTGGGGATTTGAACCCTAGTCTCATTTTGTTCTCACAACAACCCTGTGAGATAGTAGGTTAGACTGGCCCAGGCAGGGTTATTCAGTGAGCAAAAATGATGCAAATAGGATCTCTTTTAATTGTGCTATCGACCTGCTTACTTCCACTCTGACTGGGGCATCTTGCAGCATGGGGAAGAGATGGGGGCACATCACAGCTGAAGTTCACCCATATAGGAGCATTATCTCTTGTTTATTACAGAGACGCCTGTTGCAGGTTTTGCTGCTGAGAGCAGCAGTCAGTTAGTGCGGCCACTTGAGTCACAGCTTGTTGATCCTGAGGAGGCAAAACTAGAAAGTGAGGTTCAGAAAGGAGGCCCTGTGCATGAGGAGGAGGAGGGCATGAAGCAGTGCCAGTTGCCCACAGCCACATCTGCACAACAGCAAGTACCATGGTTTGGCTTTGAGAAAGCTCGTACATTTGTGAGCCAGAGTGGGAAAAATGTTGTTGTACGATGCAATTACTGCCTTCCAAGGATCAAAAATCTGAGATCAGCTGTTTCCTCCTCATCCAATGTGAAGAAACATTTTGAGGTAAGCCTTTGTCATGCTGGTCCTCAAAGAGTGTCCATTGTCTATTTATGTTTAAATTGTGAAGTTCCTCTTCCATTTTTTCTTGGATTCATGCTTTGTTCTTCTTCCTCAGAGGGCACACCCTGAGAAGCTGAGAGCAATTGAAGAAGCAATAAAGGCAAGGAGACGTGGCCTTCCTGAACCAATGCATGACACCCCTCCTCCCAAAATGCTGAAGCAGCAGCAGACAACCCTTGAGAGGTGGGGATCTGGCAGGGAGCCTGTCACCCAGAGCAATCTCGACAGGAGAATCATTGTTTTCATTGTAGAGGAGACATTACCACTTCAGACTGTGGACAAACCATCATTCATTAATCTGGTTCGCATTGGACTCCCCAAAGATCTCACCATCATATGTGCCAAGACTCTGAGAGACAGAATTGAGAAGAGAGCATGCCACATGAGAGAAACTCTTGCAAACCGAATGGGTGCTGTGGCATATATAGCAACCACTGCAGATTGTTGGACTAATGGCAAGAAGAGTTACTTTGGGGTAACAGCCCACTGGATCAACCCAACTACCCTGAAACGTGAGGTCGGGGCCTTGGCTTGTAAGCGTCTGAAGGGGCGCCATACATACGATGTCCTTTCAAAAGCACTGCATGATGTACATGTGCAGTACAGGATCCACAACAAAGTTATGTGCACTACTACAGACAATGGCTCCAACTTTGTGAAAACGTTCAGAGTTTTCATGGCCAAAGAACCAGTGGAAGCTGCAGGCACCAGTGACGATGATGGTGATAACCAGGAGGAGGAGGAGGCTGAGGTGGCGTTTGTGCCTATCTGTGAGATTCTGGACACAGGACCTGAGGCAGAGGAAGAAGCTGCAGACTCAGGAGAGGATTTTGTTTTACCACCACACCAGAGATGTGCTAGCCACACCCTCAGCCTTGTGACATAGAGGCCATTCTTTCTGACTCCTCCAAAAGTAGTCTTCTTGGTCCTTTCAAGAAACAGTTTCGTTCCTTGATGGGAAAGTGCAGCAAGTTGTGGTCCAAGCAGAACCAGTCAGCCCAGATTGCTGAGTATATCCGTGCGCAATGTGGTGTGTATCTGAAGGTACCGAATAAGACCAGGTGGAATTCCACCTTTGATGCGTTGAAGCAACTACATGAGCTCCTGTCAACTGTGCCACTAAAAATGCATGCCATAATGGACCGCTGCTCCTTGTCCAGGATCACAGCTGCTGAGATTGAAGTGGTACAGGAATACACAGAGATTATGGAGCCACTAGCCCAGTCCCTAGATATCCTGCAACGGGAGAACGGCATGTTCATGGGGTATTTACTACCAACGCTCTGCAATCTGGACCGCAAGTTGGAAGGACTGGAAAACAAACCTGAGAGGTACACATACTGTTTTCAGCTGCTGAGAGGTGTGCGCGAAGCCCTAAGAAAGCGGTTTGCAGCTATCTGGGAGGACAAGAGGCTTCTTCTGGCAGCCTGCCTACACCCTCGCTTCAAACTAGATTGGCTGGAATCGTGTCAGGCCGCCACCCATACCAACAAGTAAGAACATTAGGGAAGCCCTTTGGGTGGATTACTCCAAGGGAAATGTTGTCTCAAGGGAGGCATCAGAGGGCTTAAGGTGGTAGGCAGGGGCTGGGCCTTTTCTTCCTTGGGCTCCTCATCACAACCTTGGGTTGCTGCAGGTAATCCTTAAGGGTCTGCTGTGCTGCCCCATGAGTGTGGTGACTTGGTCACCTTCCTACCTTCCATGTCATCATCCACAGGCTCAGGCTGGACTCTGAACCAGGGGACATGACAAGCATCAGGAAATGAAGAGCAGATGATGGTTTCCTAACATATATGTGTTAACATATCCTCTCTCTTTCTTAGATACACAATGGAAGCCTTGTTGAAAGCTGAAATAAAGATGGGTGTACTTAATGAGGACAGTGATCAGTCTTCAGATAAAGACCAGGAAGGAGATGACTTAGAAGATGACTTCTTTAACTTTCTGCCTCAGGGCAAGAAGTCAGCAGTGAACACTGCTGAGGAGGAACTGGTGAGGTACCTGAGGTCTTCCAGCAGGGAAGTGTCATCACTCCATGGCTTTCCACGTGTGCTGCGGTGTTTTTTGCAGCACAACACAGGCATGCCTTCAAGCGCTGCAGTAGAACGCCTGTTCAGTACTGGTGGCAACGTAATGACTGTAAAAAGACATTCCTTGTCTGACATGCTCTTTGAGCATCTTGTTCTTTTGAGACATAACAGAAACATATTATAAAAGCATTTCAAGTGTAAAATTTGATTTCAAGAGTTGGGGTATCTTCATTGCTTGGGGGGATGTGAGATTCTGTTATGCCATTATGTTAATCTTATGGATAAATTTTTTTATTCTACTACCCCCTGTGTGTGTGTGTTTATTTTTAATATTGTTTTAGGCTTCTTAGATGTGCAGCAGCCAAGGCCAGCACCTTGTAGGAGTTTTTTTAAAAAAGTAACTGAATGTAATTGTAGTGATTACTTTTGAGAAAAAGCAAAGTAATCAGTTACTTTCAGAGCAGTTGCAATTGTAACGGTAATTGCTACTTTTTGGGCCAAGTAATTGTAACTGTAATTTATTACTTTTTAAAAGTAATCTTCCAAGCTCTGCTTTTGTCCCTATAAGTATAAATGAGAAACTTGCCCCCCTTTTTTAAAAAAAGAGGTCTAAACAAAATTATATATCCTCCCATATTTATAGATAACAATAGGTATGCTTGTTTTACATTAAGTGAATAGCAAAAGAGTATTTTAAATATATTACTATTATATTATATATGGGCTCTTTTGGGGAGAAGGACAGGATGTACATTTAATTAATAAATAAAAACAGTAAAATATTGTTTAATTAACAAAACAGTTTGTAAGCAGTTTACAAAAAATATAATACATATATACACACATAAAATGAAACTTAAAATAAAAATATAATACCAAGTAAAACAATAAAATACACCCCCCCAACAGCAAAACCATAGTACCATATTTTGAAAACGTCTTAAGAGTCAGGGATCCTTTCCCTCTTCATCCACTAGGGCAGATTCTGACTCACAATACGGCCAGTTTTAACTTCTAAATATCAATTTCTATTATCAGAAACCAGGGTTTAGTCCATAGGAAGGTGCCTTATAACAAGTCAATCCATCTAGCTTAGTATTGCCCACTATGATTGGCAGCAGCTCTCCAGAGACTTCCCAGAGATCTCTTCCATCACCTGCTACATGATCCTTTTAAGCTGGAGACAACAGGGACTTAATCTGGATGTCTAGCATACAAAGTATGTGTCTACCATCAAGGCCAGCCCTACCATTAGACACAGTGATGCAATTGCTTCATACAACAGATGCTGGGTGGTGGTGATGGTGGCAGCCCCCAAACATTCTTCCTGAGTCCCTCTCATTATCCCCTCTACTATAGGATGGAGCTATGTGTCTTATCTGAACTGCCCTGTGCTCCTTACACTAGCCAGCTGTCCTCAGGTGCAATGAAAGATTTTGTTCCTTCATCAGTGTTGAAGCAAGCATCAACTGCTACGCCAGTTGGTTTCTGTATGTGGAATGGGAAGGGTGCCATCTTGTCCTTTGTCTCAGGCAGCAAAATGTCTTTGGTCACCCCTGCCTACCACTGAGCTATGGTCCCAGTCCAGAGAAATCCCATACACGATCCCAATCCAGAGAAAGTCACTTTTACATCCTGTTGAAATCAATGGGGCAAGTTATCTGTGACTAAGTTCCACTGATTTTTAGGAACAAATGCTACAATCCTTGCAATAAGTCCTATGGATTTCAGTGGGACTTATTTCTGAGTAAAGATTCATAGCAATAGGCTGTTAGGCATGACTAACTTTCTCTGGATTTGGGCCATCACTTGTTTAGTTGTCATAAATGTGTACATTCTACACGGAAGTGTTTTACTCCTGAAATACTGAAAGGCTCAGCATTTTTAAATGCAGTACTCAAGAACAAAATGGTGAGCTCAAGTTTCAGAACATGGACAGCATAGGCATACTTGATAACAAAGTCTCACGGTTAGATACAAACAACGTGTGCAGGGTGCTCTCCTTTATGTGGAAAGAGGTACAGTGCTTATAAGAGCTACCCAATGGGCAGAAAGTCAAAAGGTGAACCCTTTTTCCAGAGTGGGGATGCAGTGATGATAAAAGTTGCACTCTCTTGGTTTCGATCCATCAATAGAGGTTAACAGATTAAAAAAAAAAAAGCTGTCCACCTATACAGATAAGTCAGCAGAAGCTGGCTCATTAGGGCAAATGGGGTATTGCTCTACCAAGCTCAGGCTGCCTTCAGCTACCCCCCACCTGCCTGTCTTGTTACTTACAACCCATCAGGGGGTGGCTCTGCCTGTCGTTGGCTCTGGCTCCACCTACTTGCACCCTACCAGTCCCAATGGGCACCAGCCACCACTGCAGATAGTGAGAAAACATGCTGTATATATTAAATAGGTATGGTGGTGGAAGTGGAGGAGATTGAATGCGTATTTCCCAGTTTTGTCCTTAAGGCTTTACAAAAGCAGTTAAGCATTTTACACGTTATAAGAGTCCATCAGTCCACAAGCCCATCCATTCCCCCAGTTTAGTGGATTTTCTTCCAGCAAAGGTGTAGGAAGTTGCTGCATTTATATATTTATTAGATATAAAAGGGGGCCTAAATACAACCTGTTGGGAGAAGAACATCCCTACGCTCATACCAATGACAGATTCAAACAACTGTGGAACTAGTGCATGCTGTTTAACACGTGACTGATTTCCTCATATAAAATGTTTACAGATTGCCTTTCACAGGGACACATCAGTGCTTGAATGATGCCCAAAAGAATGTTAGATGCACTTGTTTCCTGTAGCCATGCACTTCCTTGAAACCTCTGGCAGTTCTGGAGTACTAGCTTTCAACACTGTTCTACTGGATCTTTATATCAAAAGTCTTGTCACATTTTAAAGATCCCTAATCTTGCCTTCCTGTTGTGATCCTGTTTGGTTGTCTCCATCAAGTGCTTCCTCCTTTTCCTTTTAATAAGCGTCATATTCCTTCAAGGTTCTTATTCATTAAGATAAGCCTGATGGTCAATGATATATGACTATAACATTAAGTTTGGGGAACAAGTGCAAAGCTCAGCAAGCTGAAAACAAATTTATAGACAAAATCAAAAAACGTTTATGTATAGCTTAGGAAGAAACAAGCCAGTGAACTAATAGTTAAAGCATCAGCCACCTCAGGATAAACATTTTGCTGAATGCACCTTTGGGTACTGAGAAAACCCAGGATAATAAACAATGCAAACCTACTCATGCTCGTTCAGCTCCATTGAGTTCAATGCAATATACTCCCAGGTAAATGTGTATGGGATTGCATTGCGCAGCTCCTTTCAAATTAAAGTATTGGGAAACTGCATGGGCTATTCATTACTCTAAACAAGCCCTTCCACCACATACTTCTCAGTAACAGAACTCTTTCCAAAATGAGTCTGAACAGAATGCATGAATTTAAAAAATTGGTCTGTCAGCCTTAACTGAATTAACTACTGCTTCAGTTGCTTAACTGATTTATTTTAATTACTGGAGCTGATACTTAAGAACATACTTTATTTTTGTTGATGCTCGTTTGGTTCTTGTATTCTACTGTAACAGGAAATGAAAGCAGTAATAACAAAGGGTTTTTTCATAATGGTGATGGCGTAATCAAGACAAGAAGATATGCGCAGGATATCGTCTCCATACATGTGCATGACTTGGCGGATGACAAATGCGGTGCAAATGTGATTTATTTATTTATTATTAAATTTATATCCCGCCCTTCCTCCCAGAAGGAGCCCAGGGCAGCAAACAAAAACACTAAAATCACTTTAAAACATCTTAAAAACAAAACCACTTTAAAACATCTTAAAAACAAAACTCTAAAACATATTAAAACAAAACATCTTAAAAACATATTTAAAAAACAACTTAAAAAAATCTTAACAAGAAATTTCAGCACAGACACCAACTGGGAAAAGGTCTCTACTCAAAAGGCTTGTTGAAAGATGAAGGTCTTCAATAGGTGCCCAAAAGGTAACAGAGGTGGTGTCTGTCTAATATTAAAAAATGGATTATTTATTTAGCTGCACAGCATCACTTTCAATTAGATAAGCATTAGGATGTTCTTCCTCGTCCACATTCTGGTACAACTCACCACACATACGTACATGCAACTACAGCTGGATTGGGACCCCTGGATGTTTATTAAGTTGTACATTATCTCACATTTTGTTCAATATGTCAGAAAGTTTTGGCAAGTTGCCCAGTTATTTAAAATGTATTGATGAGTTAAAAGCCAGATGATTCATCAACAAGAACATTCTAAAATTAGTTGGGAACTCTATTTAGAAATGTAGTACTGAATAAAGAAGTAAAATTGGAGGGGAGTATGCATTTATTTCCTATATTTCCATACCACCTTTCATTGCAAGTCCACCCATGGCAGCTCACATACATGATTTTTTTTCTTTTTAAAAGCATAAAATACAACTAAAACTTGTCTTTACAATGGCAAAGCTAAAACAGCAATCAAAATCCTCAACAAGTTACCATAACAAATCAGATAAACTATTTATATCCAACAATTATACCTAATGGTGGCTCTGCATTAGCAGAAAGTGCTTCTGCTCGTGCCAAGTGAAGTGGAGCACTCAGTTTCTGCCAATTTCCCCTACCTGCTGAAACCCTCTGTGCTATATCTCATGTACATATCCCATAATCTTCTGGAAAGATCCCCAAGCCTCTGGAACACCTCTGGAGGAGGACAAGTGGTTGCACTGGATAGGGGAGGATAGGTGAAAATTGGGTCCCCACCTTCTACAAGCAGAAAAACTTGATGCTAATACAAAATTACTATTGGATACAACCCAGAGACTGCAATAGTTTAAACAAAATACCCAACTCAGAATCTTAACTAAAAAGCAGATTGCAACAAAAAGGATTTCATGGCTAATTTAAAGGTTAATAAAGGAGTCAGATACATAGATGCTGATATGTATTAATCTCTTCTTAGTCAACTGTTGTTTTTAATTGCTTTAAAATGTTTTTAACTACCTGTTTTTAACTTTTTATTGATAATTTTAATTTTTTTGGTAAACGACAAAGGATTTTCACAATCAAGTGACATGTAAATTCTGTTAAATAAATAAGTACATAAATAATGTATAACTGTTAGGAAGTAGTTCCATGAACATGGGGCCACCATTAAATAGGCTTTACCCTTGTATATCCAGCAATAAAACTGCATTCTGGAGCATCATGCTTTGGGGTTGAAAAAGAGTGCCTACCCAAAGTGCACAATTCCCAAGTTAACTGCTACAGCATGGTGTCAGAAGACAATATTGCTCTTTATTTTTCTCTTTGGAAGATAACAAAAATTGGCATGGTTTGTGTTGCCCAAATCTGGGCTTGTTCTTGGTTGCAACTTGTGATTAGTCTGGAGACACCTTAACCACAAGCCCAGATTTGGAAACCATGCTAAGCCATACTTAGGCTGAGCGCAATGCAGAAGCAAAAAGGATTGGGGAGCGCAGTAAAGCAGCTGTGAGCGCCTCTCTGAGAGCCTGCATTCACCTGTTAAGCCATAGTTTGGCTTAGCATGATGTGCAAACCAGGCCATTTTCATCAGTGTTTATGTGAAGATGTGCCTTATATTATTCCTATGGAAGGGAAATATAGTAGGTGTTACAGTTACCCTGCTTTAGATAAGTTGTAAAAGACAACTTATAGAGAAGGATGGTAAAAGAGCTAAAATTCCCAAATACTTTGAAGACATTCTGGTGGGGAGGGGAGACCTTCCCCCCCCAAAAAACAACAGAAGGACATTAGTGGGAAAATAGAAGATAGGAAGCTGCCTTATACTAAATCAGACTATTAGTCCCTCTGTCTCAGTATTGTCCACACCGACAGGCAGCCGCTCTCCAGGGTGTCAGGCAGGAGTCTATCCCAGTCCTAACTGGAGATGGCGGGGATTGAACCGGGGACCTTCTGCATGCAAAGCAAATGCTCTATCACTGAGCTACAGCCCTTCCACAAATTTATGCAGTACTTATTTTCTTGTCAGTTCTAAACCTGCTTTACCAGATGAGGAATATAACTTGCATTATGTATAACATAGCACATTCAATTATATTATTGGCTATATTTATTAGATTAAGAGGTATAAATGCCATAGATTGGAATCCTGTGCCCACTTACCTCAGAGTAAGCCACACTGAACACAGCGGGACGTACTTCCAAGGAAACATATGTAGACTGCACTTTTAGTTTTATTTAAACCATTTCAAATATACCATGATGGAGCACCAACCAGCTGCACCCTGAAGTATCAAATATATCAAATGATGTTTGCCATTTGGAAACATTGGGGTGGGTGGGTCAGTTTAAAACAGAACTATCAATGGTATATTAAGTGAGGGGAAGGTTTTTTTATTATTCGGTTTAGGAAACAATGACCCAGAAACAACACCAAAAATACCAGTATCTCCGTAACAGTGGAATGGCTACATACCAGATGCAACAATTTCCCTTTCAAACTGTTTCCACTTTTCTTAAAAAGAACAAATGTCTATCTGTAGCCAAACAGAATAGCATCTGAGTTGTACATGCCTTTGGTATCCAGAAGGGGTGGCTAATCTATGCCCTCCAGATGTTCCTGGACTCCATCTCTCATCCCTTAACTATTGGACATGCTGGAGGTTAAGGCTACCAATGGTTACTAGCCGTGATGGTTAGATATTATCTCCAGTTGCAGAGGCAATATTCCTCTGCATACCAGTTGCTGGAGAACACGAGTGGAAGACTGCTGTTGTGTTCAGGTCCTGCTTTGGGCTTCCCATCGGCATCTGGCTGGCCACTGTGAGAACAGGATGCTGAACTAGATGGGCCTTTGTTCTGATCCAGCAGAACTCATCATAAGTTCTTATGGCTGGGGCTGATGGTAGCTGGGGTCCAACAATGTCTACAGGGCCACAGGATAGCTACTCGTGGTATGCAGGAATTGTAACTACCCAATACTTTAGATTGTCTTACATAATTATTACATTATTATCAGAAGTCTTTCTGAGTGAGTAAAGTGTAGCTAAAATAACATTTGTAAAGTCTGCCTTAACATTTTTTTTCATTATTCTACATGACAAAAATAGATCATAAGAATGCTTTTCGGTTTCCTCCAAATTTTTAATTTTTTCATTGGAAAATAAATTAAAATAAAAAGTCTGGGGGAAAAGTAGTCTCTTCCCCACATCTTTGTGTCCCTGCTGTCTCCCCCCTCCCTCAGTTCTTCCTGTTCCCAATTGGACTGCAATACTCTTACTGTACTACAGTCATCACTGCATAAGGCATGTACAGGCCTCAATGTAGGCAACACCACCTGCAGTTTCTTCCTATACATACTATATGCATATGAGAAACCACACTTAAAAATACTAATTGCCGAGTTGTTGAGTCCTTGTACTATCTACTGGGAAGTAAGTCCCACTGGTTTCATTCCATGTAGCTAGACTTGAAGCCGTATTTTGAAAGGTCACAAAAATAGTTTTGGCTAAGCATGAGTAGTTCTATTAATGTAAATGGGAGAGAGCATGTTATTAAGGTAGATGAATGCTTGTTTATACAATGAAGTAGCTAAAGCGAAGGTAGAAGATTGTGGCCTGTACTACTGATTTTCCTTATAACATCTCTAGGCTATCATTAGTCCTGCTCATGACGATGAATCTCTATTACATTGGTGAGATTTGGTTAGCTTCCTTGTTTTTTTAGCTGAAATGTTTATATGCGTAAGGATTGTCCTCTTACAATAACTGCCATTATTTTATGCTTTACCAGGGAGTACAGCCAATTTTCCTGCACACACTTCAGGAAGTACATGGCAGTAGTAATAGTAATAGTGTACAGACAGTAGAAGTATTTCCAACAATTCTGGGCAATAATGCTAACTATGTGATTTGTGTGACTGTCGAGCCCTGTTGAAACCACACTGAAGGCTAACGCTTGGATAAGAGAGAACAAGGCCAAGCTGCTGGTCCCATCTGTGAGGTTACATGCACCTTGGCTCTGCCCCTCTGACCTCTGCTTGTTTGGTAAAAGTCTTAAGGGAGAGATGGCTATACTTGCATAGGCTCCTCCATGCAACTGGAAGCCCTGTGTAGATGGGGCTCCCAGCCAGGAGGAGGAGTCTCTGTGAGTACACCTGGCTCCCCCTTCACTACATGTATGGATGTCAAAGGGGCACAGCTGGGCAGGCATGGGGATCTTGGGAGGAAGGCCAGGAATTGGGTGCCTCTGCCTCCTTCATGCATTAGTTCTCCATGGTGACAGGGCAAATGAGTGAATAGGGCTATTGTCTACCAATACTAAGTACAAAACTATATAGGAAGGCAGAAGTTTAAAGAATATATCTTGAGGAACAGCTTTGCTCATCACATAGGGTTGCTCCTTTTTTCCTCTGGCAGAACACAAATTCTGTAAGTGATGGGAAGCAGAGGAAATACATGAAGAAGCAGTGATTGGGGAGAGCTTCATCTGTTCCATTTCTGCCTGTCATGCAGCTATTAAAGGGACAAGTCCCATCAGAAAAAAAGATGGCTTCCTTGTAACTCAGACTTCCACCTTAGTGCTTTCTGTCATGTTGCTCCCAGTTTCTGGAATAGCCGATCTTCCTCTGGCCTTCCAACTATTTCCTTTTCTTCTGAATCCCCTTTTGCACATTATTCCTTTGAAGTGAATTGCTCGCCTATTCAATCAATGTGCAAGTAGGAATGTGGCGACTAACTTTGACACCAACGTTGCATATTCCAACTGGCCCCACCCCTGGTCTATGCATGCAATACGTACATTTGCGGGAAGAAAGCATTTGTGCATTCAGCTGTACGTGCAAAGGCTTCCTCTTGATTTAGAACACTGATTGCACAGGGTTCCAGATTGCATGGAAGCCTTTGTGCACACAGCTGTACTAGGGAAGGTTCCCTCCCTGCAGGCATTTGCACTATATGTAAGAATGCCGGAGGTGGGGCTAGCTGAAGTGCACAATGTCAAAGGCAGGGCTATTCAGCATGGCCCCACTCGCTGATTGACAGAGTGGGTCAGCAGATCATCTGAATGGGAATGGGCCATGGCTCAGCGACAGAGCATCTGAATTGCAGGTTCAATCTCCGGCATCTCCAGGTAGGGCTGGCAGTATCCCGTCTGAAAGCCTGAAGAACCACTGCCAGTCATTAAGACAGTGCAGAGCTAGATGGTTCCATGGTCTGACTCATGCAGCTTCCTATGATCCTAATAGGGCTTGTAAATCTTGACCTTTGCTTGATCCCCATAGTGGTTTCTTTTCTGGGGTCTATGCTGTCTGCTGCCAGGTTACCTCCTCCCAATTGTCCACAGCACTCTTAACAAGCTCTACCATCTTCCTTAATTCGTGTCTTGTCTCTTTTAAGTTTTAGGTTCTATGGTTGAGTAGTGATGGTGGTATTGGCAGCTTTGCATGTGTCATCAATGCATGAGTTCATGTAGTATTTGCTCTTCTGGGGTGGTGCATGAATGGGGAATTCATGCTCATTCTTCCCACAAGGGAGCTTTAAAAGTTCCCATTCACATGTGACCCAGGAAATGCAAAAACCAGCAGGGGTGCACGTCATTTGTGCCTCCACTTTTCAGCACTTTATTATTATTATTATTATTTATTATTATATATCCCGCCCTTCCTCCCAGTAGGAGCACTTCTTGTCCTATTTACTCCAGCAGGATTTATTCCCAACTAAATGTGCACAGGAGTGCGGTCTGCGTCTCTTTGAAATACACTTAGCAATTCCTACATGTTACTACATGTCATAGTTAAGGCAGGAAGTGCCATTCAGCACAACACTTCATCCAGTCTCCTCCCTTACTATTCACTATATGGAGAAAGGCCTGGCCAACAGTGCTGAATCCAAGCAGCCACACTTAACCACGTTTTATAATTGTTTATGGAAAAATTCTGTCTTATTGCAAGGCTCAAGATGGCTTAGTATGTGGGGCTTAACAAATACTCCCTCAAAAGCATTGGGAAAGAATACAAAATCCTTAGAAATTAACAGAAATGCTCAATATGGACTTAGTATTCAACCACAGCTGAATAATCCTCTGCCAACGGTACGCTTCCAATAACTTTTATCTAATATGCACTGATGATAGTAAATTACATGTTTTGTCAGAGCTCCCATCCTGTTATATCCCTCCTCCAAGCTTAGTGATGAACATGGGGCCAGTGCTTTGTCCACACTGCAAGCCTGTCCATTCCTCACACGTACAGCATTGTTTTCATTGTTTTTAATATTTAGTTTCTGTAACCTGCCCTGGGACCTGCTGGTGAAGGGCAGGTAATAAATTTAACAACAACAACAACAACTTATTAACATCAAATTGCATTTTCAGTATCTTTATAACGTGTGAATGTCAGTGTACAAAATGCAGAAAAGTATTATTATTGTTGTTGTTACTACTACTACTTATAAAAACAATTCCAACCAACTTCTAAACATATTCGTTTAAAAAATGCACCCCTCCAATCAAAAACCCCTCAATAGAAATAGATGAAAAACTATTGAGCAGTAATAAAAACAGAGAGCACAATCCCAGCAGGATGTTTTCCTTTGCAGGTCCCATTAGAATGAATAGGAATGACACAAGAGTTGTTTACAAATGGGCAGCTCCCATTCATTCCACGGTGTTTGGGCAGAACTTCCTGATAGACTGTGGCCAACATTTGCTTGAGTTATCTCCTTATAACAGGGGTGGGGAACCTGTGTACTTCCAGATGTTGCCCAGCATTGGCCACACTGGCCAGAACTGATGGGAGTCAGTCCCAACAATCATCTGGAGAGACACACGCTCCTTAGCCCCGCCTTAAAACATAGAGATGTGGAATTACATTTGTTCCCCCACATTAATATCATTCCTCTTACAGATCATATAAGAGAGCCAATATGGTACAGAAGTTAGACTAGGACCTGGGAGATCAGGGTCCAAATCCCCACTCAGCCATGAAGTTTATTAGGTAACCTTATCCAGTCACCATCCCTCAGCCTAAACTACCTCACAGGGTTGTTGTGAGAATAAAATGAGCAGGTGAAGAACCATGTATGCCACCTTGAGCTCCTCTGAGGAAAGGTGGGATGTAAATATAAATAAGGCCAAGATAGTACTATTTTGGTCAGCTGCAAAATGTAAATAGTTATAGCTGTGCAAATGTTTAGGTACATAGATTTAAGTGTTTTTAATTAGTGTTCTGTCACTGTTTGTACTTTTATTTTGACTATTTTGTTAAAGGCAACCTAGATGTATTTAATAATAATGTAGTTCCTTAGTTTTTACTTTTAATTTTAATCAACTTCTTTTCCTATCTATCTATCTATCTATCTATCTATCTATCTATCTATCTATCTATCTATCTATCTATCTATCTATCTATCTATCTATCTATCTATCTATCTATCTATCTATCTATCTATCTATCTATCTATCTATCTATCTGCCTGCCTGCCTGCCTGCCTGCCTGCCTGCCTGCCTGCCTGCCTGCCTGCAACATTTTCTACCACCAATCAACAAAAGGTCTTCTGGGCCAGGGGTTCCCAAACTGTGGTCCACAGACCACCAGTGGTCCATGATCTTCATTCAGGTGGTCCGTGGTGTGTCTGAATTTGTGGTTAAAGACAGGAGATGGAACATCAATTGCATCAAATATTCTTTTTGGTTTTTAATGTATTTTTTAACTGTTTCTTCTAATTCTTCATTGTATTTTATTGTATAACAATTTGAACTCTATAGAATTCAAATTGTAATACAATAAAATACAAGATATAAGAAATAAAAGAAGCAATAAAAATACAATTAAAATCATGCAGCATCTAGCACAGTTCATTACAATTGCTACAAAAGGCAGAAAAATCATTAAGCAGTCCACTAAGACCCTCTGTAATTTTCAAGTGGTTCGTAGGGGGCCAAGTTTGGGATTGGAAACCACTGCTCTTGGCAGTTGTGATCCTCCTTAGCACTCCAGTGGATTGCTCATGCCATTAATTTCTTTAAATTAATTTTCAGAAGAGCACTTTCAGAAGTGATCTCTCTCAAAGCCAAATTGTAATATAAAGTTCCCAGACATGTGTGGCATGTGTTGCACCTTTGACATTGGTGTCAAAGTCACAGCATCACCAACACTTGATGTGCTTGCTGCAGAAACACCAGTGGAACACTAGTGTATCAGAAGAAATTGCATTTCTCAAAAGTCCCACCCTTTCGAATTCTCTTTTGGAATTAATTCAGTACTTCTGGCAATCAATCAACAGTAAGAAATGACTAGTTTTGTCTTTGCAATATAAATCTGAAAAGTGCCACAAATGCTATTGAAGAGTCCAATGTACAAATTGTGCACATCCAATTCCTGCAAACTATACAGAACCTGTGCAGAGTCTCAAACAATGCCCAAAAGCAGAGCAGAGGAACAGCAGGTCAAAACTGGTGGCACTGCCCTCACTAAGGAAGGATGCATGCTCCACTGTGCTATATAGCAATGTTTCCTGTCTTCGCAAAAACATGCAAACCAGGAACATGGGGGGCATCCTTGAACCATCAGTTACACAAACAATGGATCCAAAATGGTTCTGAATATGTGCTGGCATGTAAAGGTGCAAACTTTCCAGTTTGGTTGGACTACTGTACCTTTAGTGACACATTGCCACTACAACAGATGATGTATTTTCTAACATGTAATCTTAGAGCGCTTCTAGATGACCTGTTTATTGAGCTTTCATCCTGACTTTTTTTGCGGGGAAATTAGATGGCTTTGGCTATTTAATGAGCATTCATTCTGATTTGTTTGTGAGGAGGTTAGATGACACTGCATCAAAGCAAGTGTTATTCCACACTTTCCAGTGCATTTTACCATATTCAAAAAGTCTGAACTCTGGGGAGAATGTTTGTTGCACAAAACTTCCCAACCAACTGTAATTGGGCAACTTGAATTTGCTGGTACGTGACTGAATCCCACCCCAAAATAGTGACAATCTGGAAGCAACTGATTAATTGGGTTTTTTTTTGTCTATCCCATCCAAGCATAGGAGGAAAAGTGGTAGCCTTCTTATCAGCCACACAGAATGCTTTCATTTCCCATTTGAGAAGAATGCTACACAACTCAGAAGCTTGTTATCCTAACAATCATTCTGAATTCTCCCTTGATTTCAGACTGCTTTATTATTTTCTTACATGCAAGTTTATCCTTCCCAACAATTTCCAGACGTGTTAGCCTGTTCTATCGAAAAACAACAAGGATTCTTGTGGCACCTGAGAGACTAAACTTTTTTAAGGACATAAACTTCCGTGGATGACAAGTCGCTTCATCAGATAGTCCACGAAAAGCTATCCCATCACAAAGTTGTCTTTAAGGTGCCACAAGACTCCTTCCAGCGTCTGTCCCCCAGATTTCCATCGTGCGGCGCAGCAAGAAAGAAACAGCCTAGGAATCTCTTTGCGTAAAAGGGGGGGGGGAAGGCAGGTAGAAGGGTTAAGAATCGTACCTGAGCTTCTGTCCTGCTGGCACCGTGATTTTATTGAACTTGTCCATGCTCAATGCTGATTGCCTCGGACAAACTGGCATCCGAGTCAGCAGTGGCTGTGGCAGCTTCCTAGTTCTCTGGAGGAGGGGTTGGGAAGGCGAGCAGCTGATCTGAGAGAGATTGAGAGAGAACTGATGGAGTTCCCTCCGGATTCTTCTCCCCGTCCCCCGCCCCCCCCGCCCCGTAGATCAGACTTTGCGCGCGGCCGGGGAGACCTCGTCCTCGTGTGTTTCAGGAGAAGCAAAACTTGCCCGAGCGCCTGGTCTGGTTTCATGTTTCCAGATTGTCATGTGACAGAGCCAGCTTGGCTGGTAATAGGGCGTTTGTACTAACTTGAAGATCCGCACCTATTGGGCGTGTAAAACCACCCCCATCTGGGTCTGAAGTCCTTCATTACGTCCTCTTTTGTTTCTTCGCGTGCTTCAGGCGTTTCATCTGAGGTGAAGGGTGATAACTGGGGAAACTTCCTGCCTCCTTCCCGGTGCCTTGAAGCGGTTGGCATCTTGATGACTTGGAAGAGTTTTCTTAACAATCTTTTGACATGGAAGGGCCTGATCTGTTGCAATGGTTTGCAAAAGAAAAACAGGGGGAAAAGAAAAGGTTTCTCTGTAGACCTTCCACGTTCTGGTGCAGCATACCTGTACATGCTGGATCTTAGAGACAAGCAATCGAGAAGGGCTGCTGCATTTTTCTCCTGGTGCATCAGGAGTATCTATCCGATTGCTGTTACGGAAAGAATAATGGTTCTTCACGGGTCTTTGGACTGTGCCAACAGGCCTCTGCTTATGTTCCTTCCATAAAGTTGCTTTTGAAATCCCATTGATTTCAGTGGGATTTGAACTCAATGCTTGCAGGATTCCCACATGCATCTAGTTGGTCACTGTGAGAACAGGATGCTGGACTAGATAGGGCACTAGTCTGATCCAGGAGAGCTCTTCTTAGGATTTTGTTTTAGTGTGGGAAAGAAGATCTGCGCTCATCATGCTTCCCATGTTCATTTCATTTTACTCTTTTTTTTTGCTTCAGATGCTGTTCACGTTAGTCTTTGCCAACCAGTATCATTCTTAAAAGTGCCCATTCCGCTGCACCGTTGCAATCTGTGCTTGTGTTTTCATCCTCTCCTCAGTATTTCTGCAAAGGCACCAGTGTTCCTACCTAAAGTGAAACTATGTTGCTCAAGTGCTTTTGCTCCAAGAAAACTGCTGAAAAGAAATCTTTAAAGAGTAAAGGGTGGGGGGTAAGCCCTGTCCCTTCACAAAGAGAGAACATCCAAGGGAGTGTTAGTGCCATATTTCAGCAAACGCATGCCGACGTAAACAAAGTAGGGGCCAAGAAGATGGTGTGTGCAGTGAGAACAGCTGGATTTTGCAGTGCTAGCATTTGCTTCTCTTTAATGAGCAAGAACAGATTTTGTGAAGGAACTTGAAAGGGGCTGGCCAAGGATCCCACTGACCTTCAAGGCTATCTTTTGCCCTTAGCATCTTGGCATTGTTTTACGTTTTAAGCTATAAGATTCTTCTCCCTTGAGGTTTATGGGTGCTCCATCCTTTTTTACATGAGATTCAGCTCCTCGTCCCTTAAAAATTCTCAAGGCATGCCTGAGTGTGGCACCTCTCCTTTCACTCTCCAGCTTACTCCCAACTATGTGCCATCACTAGGACTAACTGTAGGTGAAAGAAGTGGAATCTCTAGGAAGGCAAGTGGTGGGAATCTGTCATTAGCAGTTCTTGCATCCCCCACATAGCAGTCATTCTGTCCGTTCTTGACTCAACCAGGCGAGCACACATGCTTCCCCACTATGTTCCAACACCTGTTGCAAATCTTTTGAGCCACTTCAATGAATTTCAGCCTGGTTTCGACCATGAGAGCTAGAAACTTAATTCTGAAATGAATCAGTTCTCTTCTGAACTGAATCAGTTCAGTTCACACACACACACTTCATTGAAGATGGACATGTATGTGGCCGGCCACCAGGATTTCTAATTCTTCAGGAGATGGATTAAATATGTGATTTTCATATGTCTTTTCTTTGTTACTTTTTCTTTTATTATTCTTACCCTCTGCCCTTCTTCCTAATGGAGTCCAAATTTATAATAGGAGTAACGTTGAAGAAAACAGCTGAAAGATTTCAATTTGCACTTTCAGTCTGCTGAATGTCTCCTCTGCAAGTAAACTGAGCACTCTAGAGATAACTGGGACATTTATTTTCACCTACAGTCCTGTAACTGCATTAGCAGTTCTGGAGTAGTTAAGGGTCCTGCTGGACTATAACAGACCATTCTCACAAACTCTACAGTCCTCAACCCGCTAACTCTAGCATGGTATTATTGAGGTTATTTTGCAGGATCTGCATTCCTACCATCCAACAATGCAAGCTATGACAATGCAGACCCAAGAAGCTGGCCTCTGATTCCCTTAAGTCCCAGTAGCATGGCCAATGGTCAGGAATGTTGGAAGTTGTAGATAAGCTGGAGGGCCAGAGGCTCCCCATTCCTACTTTAGGTAGACCGGTTTCATTTCTACTGTGAAATAGGCAAAGGCATTGAAGAAAATAGCACATTCTTATGCCGGATGTGTCTTCATGATTCACTGAGCAACTGTTCAATCAACAGTTAATTTCCTTTGAGAAAAAAGCCACTGTATGAAGATACAGTTAACACTTCTGCTTTTTTTAAATTATTATTATCTGTTCTTCACAGTAATGTGGGGGTTTTGCTTCTTCATATGACGTATAGGCTTTATTATTGCTTTTCCCTTTTATTGTACAGTACAATGGGGAAACAGTGGCCCTTCAGATGTTGTTTGACTACAGCTCTAATGATCCCTGACTATTGCCTATGCTAGGTGGGGCTGATGGGAGTTTGTCCAGTAATATCTGATGGCCCACAGATTTCCCATCGCTAACCCAGAGGTTCATCCAATAGTGCTGCGTGTGCCCATATCTTGCCAGATGTCTCCAGACAAAAATTGTGGCCATAGGCTGGACTATAAGTGATCATTTGAATGTAGGACTGCAACATGGAACTATTCTTGTTAGGATTTAAGGCTGAGGTCAAAATCTGACAATGTAGTCCTTTAACATCTCATTTATGCATATGCATTTTTAAAAATCTATTATCTCTATCTGTATATAATGGCAATAAAATATTTCTTCATGAAGTATTTGAAATGTTTTTCACCAAGTAACATAGATAACAGTATACACAGTACATGTCTATACATGTCTACTCAGAAGTAAACCTCACTGAATTCAATGGGGCTTACTCCTGTGGTAGAAATGCCCTCCTCTTTATGTCTTAGGAACATAATACTTAGCTGGAAATTTGTCTTTAGTAAATGGTTCACCACAGAATATTTTCCATTATTTGTGCAACTCTCAGACCATGTAATAGGGATGATTTAAAATTTCCATTATTAGGATAGCATGATACATAATGGCAGAGGAACTGGGTTTATTTTGTTGCATTATAAAACTAAAACACATCAACATTTTGTTTTTTCCATTTATGCACATACTTTTTGTGCCAGTTTTTTTTATTATGATGGGCCCATACCCTTGTATAGGGAATTTCATATATGCATTTCCTAAAAGTGAACTGTCAAGGAGGAATATATCTGAAAAGCATAAAAGAGGTCTTTATGCTAAGTTTGAAGTCCAGTGCACACTCATCAGGGAGTAAGCCCCGACAGAACACTGGATCCGGGAGACACACTTATCAGTTGTTAGCTGTTGTTTTTGTTGTTGTTATTATTATTGATATTTATTAGTGTTTTTTTTCAGAATGAAACTCAAAGCGACTTACAAAGAAATCTGAAAAACATATTCAAATAAATGTTCAAACACAATACAAAAATATCAAAACTATATATCAAGTAGAACTCAAGAAAAACAGTACAATAAATAAATAATTCTCAAAACAGTATACAAAATACAATGTGCTAATTCATTAATAATTGTTCTAATTAAAGACCAGTATTTCCAAATAAATGGAATTAATTAGAGAATGGTATGAACAACAAACAGAATTCGAAAAAACAGATGGGGGAAATGTGCAACATGGAATCATTTGCACATTTCCCTCTTTGATTAAGAAGAAATAACAACAATATAATTATAGGCTATA